>NW_003852551.1:52559-68465 GCF_000181295.1 Otolemur garnettii
CGCCACAATGCCCGGCTATTTTTTGGTTGCAGCCATCATTGTTGTTTGGCGGGCCTGGGCTGGATTTGAACCCGCCACCTTAGGTGTATGTGGTTGGCGCCTTGGCCACTTGAGCCGCACCTACTTGCTGTGTGTCCCTGAGCAGATTCCTGCCCCTCTCTGGGCAATATTTGTGACCTCTAAGTTCTATCCCTGAAAAGCATTAGACTTATGAACGAATCACAGAAAGCACAGGGAAGAGCACTGACTTGCCTATTAAACACGGGTGGGGATCCTAGGCAGCCTAGGGCCTCCCTGTCCTAGCAATGTTACTGACAGCCTGGGCTCCCTTTGACAACAGTCTGGTTCAATGAGGGCTTCTGTCTATAGCATCTGGCACAAACTAGGGGCAGGGTGGCCTCATGGAGGACAGGGGGTGTTGGCAGATGGAAGGATAGCTCCAGGGCTTGTGCGGGGCAGGGGGAGAAAGGGTTATGGTTAGCCTCCAGCCATGGAGGGATGTAAATCTGAGTTCAAAGGGCTTCAAATAACTCTCCTCCCTGGTAATCTTGTTTGTTCACGGCAACTGCTAAATCCTAGTCTCAAAGTGACCCCCTAGGCTGATCCCCACTGTCCAGTCACTCCACCCAAATACTGGCTCACTAACCGTGGCTACTGACACTACCCACACTCTCACCCCTACACCCTACTTCACACGGGCTACATACAACTGCTGCCAACTTCTACCCACATTTGTCCCAACTCTGCCACTGTCTGTTGAAACTCGAATTCTGGCCACACTCTGACCCTTTATCCTGCTTTCAGACTGATCCCTGATCTCAGTTACAAAGGGACCCCATGATCTTGCGACTGACCCTTAACAGAAGGAAAAATCAGTGAACAATTAAACGCTAAACTCCATGAGTGAACCGGGACATCACAGGGAAGAGAAGGGGCGGGGTGGGGCAGGAGAGGCTGGGGCGGAGGGCAGAGGCTTCCCGGAGGAGCCAGGTGGGGCGCCGGCCACACTCAGAAGGTTGGAGAGGCCTTGCGCGGGGCACGTCGCAGGCGCTCGAGGAATGCGAGTTGCCTGAAAGAATGAAGGAAGGAAGGAACGGAGTGTGATCCAGGGCGGCCGCCAGGCCAGGGCAAAGCTGCGGAGGCAGGAAGCGGGGTGGGGGCGCGCCGAGGCCGCAGCGGCCCAAGCCCAGCTGGGGGCAGCAGGAGAGCAGTGGGGTCAGCGACTCCGCTGGGTGGGGGGGCCCCCAGCCCGGGAGGCTGGGAACCAGGAGGCGGTGCTGCTGGCAGAGCGGCGGGGTTGCCGCCAGGCTCCGGATGGGCTGCGGGCCCCGCCCGCAGGCTGCGGAGGGAGCCGGAGCCAGAGCGGAGCCAGAGCTCAGACATCCGGGCGCCAGCGAACACCTGCGAGCGGCCCCCAGGGCCTGTGGGGGGGGAGCGGGGGCGTCGGGCGGGGGCGGAGCGAGGGGCGGGCCCGAGTCTGTCCCGCCCAGCCGGGCTCCGGGACACGTGGGCCGAGGCCCCGCCCCTACCCTGGCGCCGGGGAGCCGCCGGTGGGGAGCGGCTGTTTTCTGGGAGGTCCGGGAGCGGGCAGAAGGGAGCCCTGCAAAGAACTCTGCGGGGAAACGAATAACTGCCGGATTTTAGGGTGTAGATGGGGTGTGGGGAAGAGGGGTGGCCATGCGAGTGCTGAGACCGGGAGGATAGATAATTGAAGATTGTCTTGCCCCTCCACCGCTGGAGAGCTCTAACTCTGGAAAGGGCCTCATTTCTGGTGTCACAAGCATCAATTTGAATCCCTGTTTTGTAACTCAGGAGCTGTGTGGCCAAGAGCAAGTTACTTGCCTGATCTGAGGTTGTTTATTTACAAATAACTACCATATGTCTGTGTTTCGGAGCTGGTGCCCAGATCACAGGCGATTATGAGTGTAAGACACTGGGGAGTCTCCATAGATTTTATGTGCGTTGTCTTTTATCCAAACCACAAACCTTAAAGACAGAAGGTACCATCATCCCCCAAGCACCCACATGGGACCAAATGTGTACCAGGCTTAGGGACTGGCGAGGGAAAAGATCCTATACGAAGTGGAGGTGAAAACACGGGCTTTGATACTGAAAGTAGCTGGAGTTCCTTGCCCGGTGACCTGGATCAAGTTATTCACCCTCTCTGAATCTGTTTCTCTGTAAGAGGAATGATGATACCCAGCTTGCTGGATTGCAGTGAAGATTAGAAAAATAAAGTTAGGTAAACACTCTATAGGTAATTATGACAGAAGTACTGTTTTCTCCGAGTTTTCAAATCTAGGGCCAAATTCCTTTCACTCTCTAATGAGTAATGGATGGCGCACTCGTCTATCTTTTGTCCTGGCCACCTGAACAGCTCAATCCTGGGAGTCCTGACAGGCAATCTCCTTGGAATTAGCTTAATAATACCTCGTAGGTGTGCGATGAATTTCAAAGAACTTTCCCACCATTATCTTCTGTCCAGGGAGGAAGGAGGGCAAGAAAAGAGTGGTTCAGAGAGGTGTTTTTGCTCAAAGTCACATGGCAGATGAAAGATGCAGCTCTTTCTAACCTTCCACAGTACCGAAGATTCTGAGCAAGCTGGAGGCATGCTGTGGCAGAAAAGAACATGAGTTCAATACCTGACTCTACTGCAATTAATAGTGTAATTTGGGGGTCAGCAATCTCAGAACTATTTCCTCAAGATCAGCTCCCTTTTACAGGTGCAAAAACTGAGGCTCCAGAACATCTCTAGCCTGCAGTTACAAAGCTACTACGTGGCAGAGCAAGGATCTCGCACCGATGTGTGGCTGTCGAAAGCCAGCACAACACACCCAAGAAACAAGCCAGGGCAGACCCAGCCCAGGTAGTTGGTTTGGAGCAAAGGTTCTTCCCATGTGTCCCTCCAGGGTGGTTGGAGGTTTTTCTGCTTTTGCTCTGCAAAGATAGGAGTGAGTGTGTTTTCTGAAGCATTCCTATCTTCCATGGTATCCAGGACCCAAAACAGTTGGGGACCCACTGGTCAGGTTGGGACCATGGTTGGCAAAGACAGAGGTTGTCACCCCCTCCAACCTGTTCACCCTAGCAAGCTCACCAGGGTTAAAGCATGAAAGGTGATGATGTGACCTGTTTGTTATGAAATATTGAAGTAACTCATGCCAGAGGCCAACACACAGATGAGATCATGTCATAAACAGGAATCTAGAGAGAGGCCAGGGACCTGGTGAAATGCACCTGGGGAGCCACCAGGTGGAGAGGCCTGGGGGAGGGGCGGGGTGGGGGGGGGGAGAAGGGGCAGGCATGGGTTGGGGTTTTGCCCTCTGCCCTACTCTCAGGCCTGGCCCCATGGAATGGCCAGTCCAAGCCCCTGCTCTTGTCTGATACATAGTCACTGTAGTTGAACTTTAATTTTTTTTTTTAAGACAGAGCCTCAAGCTATCCCCCTGGGTAGAGTGCAATGGCATCACAGCTCACAGCAACCTCCAACTCCTGGGCTCAAGCAAGTCTCCTGCCTCAGCCTCCCAAGCAGCTGGGACCACAGGCGCCAGCCACAACGCCCGGCCATTTTTTTGGTTGCAGCCATCATTGTTGTTTGGCGGGCCAGGCTGGGGATTCGAACCCGCCACCTTAGGTGTATATGGCTAGCGCCTTAACCGCTTGAGCCACAGGCGCCGAGCCTGAAGTTTAATTTTGAATCTCTACTTTTCCAGGGGCTGTGAGAACCTCCTCCAAACCTATTGCCCACTGGTCTCATTTTCCCCACTTTTGAAACAGAGAGCAGCTTATTGAGTAGGTTCCCAATAGAAGTGATATAGGAATACAAGGAATGAGGTTTGTGGAGACTTTTCCTTAAATTCTCTATACCTGGTCAGTCTACAACATTAAGTGTTTGCGGAGGGATTACCATCAGTACTTATAGAGCTGTCTTAAGAGACCCGTCTTATCTTAATTTTCCCAACTTTGGACACTCACAGTTAAGCTGAACCCAGAGAGCAGTAAGAAAATGAAACCAGACCTAGTGATCAGTTCATTCATTTCTGAAATGGGTGGATCAACCACCACCCATCCCTGGGCACCAGGTGAGACTAACTCAAGCTCCACTTTTACCACGTATCCTGCTAGAAAGGCATTAATAAACACGTGATGTTGAAAATGTCAGCCACTGCTAAGACTTGAGAATTCAACTGCCTAACTTGCTGGGTGAGGTGGTACCAGTCTTTCTCTGGTCTTCCTTCATCTTCAAAGTAAGGGAGCAGAGGCAGGATTTTCTCTGCACCCAACCCACAAGAGCCCACCTTTCTCCCTAGGCCTCTTCCAGGATTTTTTTTTCAAGTTCCTAAGACTGAAATGATCAAGTTAGGGCCCCCAGGTCCAAGAAGGGCATTTCCCTAAATCCAGCAATGTGAGAAAAAGTATTAGCACTTAAGGAGAGACAAATATCTAATCAAATTATATGCACAACTGTTTAAAAATCGTTTATTATGCAAAATGTTAACTTTTATAAAAAGTTTAATATACATCGCATTGTTACAGAAAGTCACCTTCCTGCAAAAAAGGTACAAAAGCTATATACTCTATTATAGAGTTCATAAATCAGGGCAACAGAGCCTCTCTCCAAGGAGACCAGAAGACCAGCTCTACCGTCACCTTGGCAGAGTTTGGAGAGTAGCCTCCCCCCACCCCCACAGTCTGACAGTCCTTAACACTTGGGGGTGGGGTGAGGACTGGGTGATGTTGCCCAGCTGGTGGCCAGAACTAGCTCTGGCTCTTCAGGCCACCCAAGTTCACAGTCCTCTCCCGGGCACCAGTTCTAGCCTCCAGTCAGGGGTTTGGGGAAGTCGAATGGACAGGGCGAGGTTGGAGCCCATCCATGCCCACGAGTTTCCGGCCGGAGAGGTTCCTGGGGTCCCAGGCGGAACGGGCGCCAGCACCTGCGTTCTGTGCGGGGAAGAAAAGACCAAGGAGCAGTCAGTTTCCGCCCAGCGCGCCGAGGCGGGGGCCGTCCGCAGACTAGCCGGCGCCAGGGAGGAAACTTGGTCTCTACCTCCAGCTGATAACTCCGCGCCCCACGCTGTCCCCACCCAATTGGCGCCAAAGACCACAGGCGGAGCTTGCACTACCCTCCCCTTTAGAATTGACACTAGTTGGGAGGGGGGTGAGGAAGACACAGCTCCCTTTACAACTCCAAACAGAAAGACTATTTTATTTAGTCGCACCCGCGTCTACTTTTCCGGATCTTTGGCCACTGGGGGAAGACAAGGGCAACGTGCATTTAAGACTTAAATGCACATCAGATGGAAACTGATTCTGCCATTCATTTGGTGCGACCGTGGCCTAATCATTCGTCCCTCTTTGCTTCAAATTTCCCTAAACCGGGGGGCGTCAATCCTTTAAAAGGTCTGCCAACTCTAGAATTTGCCGTTTAAAGATCCCTCTCTCCCAGAAGGTGAGAACGCTCACCTGGAGGTGCCAGGACGGCCAAGTCAGTGGCAGAAGTTCCTCTTGTCGTTGGAGATCACAAGTTCCGGAGCGAGCTCCGCTGTCTGATAAAGAAAAGCAGATAATTATTTAAGGCAATCGAGAGGTACGGGGGTCCCGCAATATCCCTACCCTACCCGGGCGTTCAGTCCCGCCCCGGCAACGAAGCGCACCTGGATGGGGAGATGCGGGCCGTCTGGGGGTCCAGGGGCCGGTTCGGCCAGGACCACCTGCAGGTCGAGGATGTAATCGATGACGCGCTGCAGGATTTCCACCTGGCTAAGCTGAGTGCCTCGTGGGACTCCGGGTACCAGTTCCCGCAGGCGCGAGTAGCAGTGGTTCATATCGTCCAGCAAGCTCAGCGGCTCCTCGGCCGCGGGGCCCTTGCTGCGGCCCCGCGCGATGGCCAGACTGCGTTCCGATAGGCAGCACACCGCCTCGTAGCAGCCGCGCACCGGGCTCAGAGCCTTCATGTTGGGGAATAATGCCGGAAATGCGAACAAGACGAAAAAAATCCACAGAACCCTAGAAGTAGCTTGCAGTGCACTCACGCGCACCTCGGCGCATACTTATAGAGCCCTCTTCGAAGCCACGCCCCTTTATTCAGAACAGTCCGCCTGGGCCCCGCCCCTGCCGGCCCTGGGCGTTCACAGCCCGCTTAAATTGCAAACAGCCTTCCTCTGGCTGGTCTGACGCCGAAGACCGCGGAGTCGCGGATTCAAAGAATGAGGAAGCGCTGATACTGGGGAGAGGCGGGCCTCTTCGCCAGCAAGGATTTAAAAAAAAATCACTCCAAGCCATTAACTTTAAAAATTTGCCTTTTCCTGGCAGTGGCCCAGATCTTTGAGCTCCCCTGCCCCCTGCCAGTCAGGCCTTAGCCCAACACTGGTCCGAACGCACAGCTTCTCCGAGGTCATAAATCCCTGAACAGCAAAGAAGCTTTTTTTTTTTTTTTAGGCAAAAGATTTTTCAAGGGAAACTTGTAAGGAATTAGTGCCGCCTTGTTCCCCAATTTGCTGTTCGTCTGACCTCCAGACTCACTGGCGTCAGGAATTATCTTGTGACCAGAGGGAAAAAAAATTAATTGCGGTGAAGCTGAGGTTACAATGAAGAAAACAGATTTGGGCTAGGCGCTGAGATTGCAGGAGGAGGAGGGAAAAGGAGGTTTGAGCAAAGAACACTTTATTTGAGCAACCGTGGAAAAGAAAAAAGGAAGAAGCAAGCAGCCTGAGTCCATACTTTTTGCATGGAGGCAAAAAAGAGTTAAGGCCTTCTGCCCTGTGAACTCCGTAAGGAACCAAATGTATGTCCAGTTGTGCTTTGGAGATGAGTTTGATTATATTTTTGGGCAGAGTTTTAATATGGGAGAACGGGTAGACAGATTTCTAACTAAACCTTTTTAGACGCTCCCCATCAGGTCATCAGATCTTTTTTAACTCTCCCCACCCCACTTTCCATACACCTCTGGGCAGAAAACAATGCAATGTCACTGCTCTATTGTCTGTTCCTTTCTGCTATGGAAGAACAGGCCACCTGGAGTTGATTATTCTTAGCCCTGCTCCAGCTCTGAGATACCAGGAAAGGGACCAGAGGGCAGGCAAGCTATATTTCCAACAGGACCATTAAGCTCAGTATTCTGGGGTTGTCTTCTTGTCCCCGGAAAAAGACTTTTGGGAATCTGCAGTTCTGAGATGCTGCTTTCCATCTTGGAAATGACCAAGTGGGATTTCCCCCAGTGGTTGCTTTGTTCATCAATCAGTTAGTAAATATTTATGGAGTTGCTTCACATAAAACAGTGGCTCCTGCTTCTCAGATTGTCACAATTTGGGGAGACAAGATTAACACAGGAAACAATTAAGAGTGCAGTAGTGTGTGGTACTGATTAATAGGCCAATGGGAGTGCAGAGCTAAGTAAAGTCCCAAACCATTATAGTGGAAAGGACGCTGGTCTGGGAATCAGCAGCCATGGGTTCAGCACGCTAACTTTGACAATAATTTGTCATGTCACCTTGAACAAGCCCAGGTACCTGGCTTTAGTTGCCTTGTGAGTAGATGGTGCTAAGTGATTATTTTAAATCCTTTCCAACTCTAGAAGTCTAAGACTTTATGAAATTTGGACAGGCAATGTGGAATGGCAAAGGGCCCAGAAAAGGGATATAAGGCATGTCCAGTGTCACTCCATAAGTAATAGCAGAGCCAATCTTGAAGCCGCATTCTTTTCCATCCCACCTCAGGGCTCTTTGTCTGAAGAAAGAGGTTTCAAAATATTTCTTCCTGGAATATTAATTTCTTTTTTTTTTTTAGAGACAGAGTCTCACTTTGTCACCCTTGGCAGAGTGCTGTGGCATCACAGCTCACAGCAACCTCCAGCTCTTGGGCTTAATGAATTCTCTTGCCTCAGCCTCCCGAGTAGCTGGGATTATAGGCGCCTGCCAAAATGCCCGGCTATTTTTTTGTTGCAATTTTGGCTGGGGCCGAGTTTGAACCTGCCAACCTCGGTATATGGGGCTGGTGCCCTACCCACTGAGCCACAGGCGCTGCCCCTCTTACTGGAATATTAATGTTTTCAAAAACCGCCTCCTTGGTGGCACCTGTAGCTCAACCCGCTAAAGCGCCGGTCACATACACAGGGCTGCCCAACAACGACAACTAAAACCGAAAAATGAGCTGGGTGTTGTGGCGGGCACCTGTAGGCCCAATTACTCGGGAGACTGAGGCAAGAGAATCGCGTAAGCCCAGGAGTTTGAGGTTGCTGTGAGCTATGACGCCCAGGTACTCTACCCAGGGCAATAACTTGGGGCTCTGTCTCAAAACAAACAAAAAAATGCCTCCTTAAGAAAGGGAGAAAACCCGTGAGCAAAAAAGTTAGTCTTACATGCTACAGAAGTCAAGAGCCAGCTCTTTAGTCATGGGAAGAGAAAAATGGTGGCAATGGGGACTCCTGAATGACTGAACAGATCCTTTCTTTTCACCTTGCAGACTTCTGTGGCTTGTGGAAATGGTCAAGCTCAGGAGGTTCTAGAAAAATCATTAGGCTTCAGGGCCAGGCAGGTTTACATTCAAATCTTTTTACTAATTACGTGAACCTTGTGAACCTTAAATTAACCTGTGACTTAATTTTCCCATCTATGCAATGGAAGGAATTAGATTTACATCATTCAATAAGTAATTATTGAATGCTTCTTCTATGCTAGGCCCTCAATCAGGCGCTCTCCTAATTTCTTAGATTCTTTGGTGCCTGGGGGGCCGGCACGGGGCCAATTGTGTGGTAGGTGCTGGGTCTCACCAAATCCTCCTCCTCCTTTTCCCCTCCTTCCTTACTACCATGCCGCCTCAGGCGTGTATAGGGTTTATTGTTTGTAAATCACCTTCACATTTATCATTTCCCAGGGTACTTCCAGTCTGATATGCCCAGAGGCTGTGTGAAAGCAGGCAGAAGGATGCAGCGGGGTTAACGAGTAGAAGTCTGTCCTGTCCCCGCCAATAAACTGCAGTATGCCCTCGGACAAATTTCGTTTCTTCCTGGGCCTCATTTTCTAGGGAAAAAAAAAAAAAAAAGGCTGGATGGGAGAGGTAACAAACCTTTAAGGATCCTCTCCTCTCTTAAGATTCTAATTCTGAAAGAAGCAGGTTACGGTTGGGGACACTGAATAGAGTTTAAACCCAGGAGACTTCTTTTTCCCAGCAGCAAACTGGACAGGCTAGCTCAGGCCTTCTGCAACTTGTTTAGCGGTGGCGGGGCCTCAGCCTCTTATTCCAAACGCCTCTGAACTTTCTGTTCCCAGTTCTGCTCCTTTTACCAGCTTTTTCCCCCCTCTTGCATTTTTTATTTTTATGAAAGGATGTCATTAAGGCTTTTGTCTGCGCTGTTTTTGTTTCAGAACTTTTCTCACAATCCTATTTTTTGTTGAGGAATCCGCTCCTTTGCCCAGCTGTGGGTCCCGGTCCCACAGCTGTGTTGATCTAAGACTCAGCCCCAGACAGCCTGGCGCCAGGGTGGGACGTCATGCGTTCACACAGGGATGCGTGTCCCAGGCAACCTTTCCTCGGGCAGTCACCGGCCGGCGACTGCCTCCCCCACCAATGAACGCCCGACACCCGAGAAAGGGGCGGGGTCTGCACCGCCTAGACCCGCGAGCGGCTTGTGAATTGCAGATGCTGAGAACTTGATAATGTTTCTTGAATTCGGGCCCTTTAAAGTCTTTTCCTCCTCTTTCTCTTTTACTTCTTTTTCTTTCTTTCTTTTATTCTCTTTTTTCCCACCTTCTTTATCTATATATGTATATATATTTTCTTCTGCTGCTTTTGTTCTTTAACTATCTCCTCCCAGTGTCAGGAATCATTTTGTAAGCATTTCCAGGAACTGAATCTTTTTCTGCCAAAATAAAAAAAAAAAAAGAAAGAAAAGAAAAAGATTGTGCTCTCCGAGTTTTTGAAGAGTTGGCGGATCTACTAAATTATACTCTTTTGTTTTTAATATTTTTTAAAGTGGTGGTAGTGGGGTCTTCTGGGTTGTTGATTTCTAAGCCAAAGTAATGATGATGAGGATTGCAGATGTCTTTTTGCGATTGAGCTTCTATCTTTTTCCCATTTATGCTGTAGAAACGGGGATCCTGGGGACCTCAGAAACTTGCCAAAGTATACTTGGGATGTCATTGGCTGGCCTGTGGCCAGAAACCAGACCTCCCCCCCACCCTTCATTTGACTCCCAGTCCAATCTACCCCCAACTCATTAGCATGAAAATGGTCTGCTGTGGTCTTAGAACAGTCCCAGATGCTGCATTTCCTCATCTGTACCTGTTGTTCTTAGGTTGCCTGTGAAAGTATGCTGATAACTTTGCAGCCATACACATAGAAGTTATCTTTCCACCTTCTCCCCTCAGTGAATCTGGACCCCAGAGTATTACATGAGTCTCAGGTGACACAAATAAAGCAGAAGGGATTCAGAATCAATATCAGGTTCAAATCCTTGCCCAGACTACCTACTTTTCCTCTGCCTCAGTTGTCTCCTCTATTAAATTGAGAGAAAAATAATATCCATCCTCACAGCTGGGAGGATCAAAGGGGTTAAGGGATAGAAAGTGCTCTGGGAACCAGTTAGTTATTTTTATGTGCGGTGATGTGATGTAGCACCTGTAGATTTAGGATATGTAGGCTCTGTGCCTGTGGCTCAAGTGTCTAAGGCGCCAGCCACATACACCTAAGGTGGCGGGGTTGAATCCATCCCAGGCGCCAAACAACAATGACGGCTGCAACCAAAAAATAGCCAGGCATTGTGTTGGGCACCTGTAGTCCCAGCTATGTGAGAGGCTGAGGCAGGAGACTCACTTGAGCCCAAGAGTTGGAGGTTGCTGTGAGCTGTGATGTCATAGCGCTCTACCCAGGGGAACAGCCTGAGGCTCTGTCTTAAAAAAAAAAAAATTAGGCTATGTGGTGCCAGCTAAATTTAATGGTTCCTGCTGAGGCTATTCTTAGGAATGTGGGCAACACTGAGAAGGGGGATGCGGGGAACACCTGGATCCAAGGCACTAGTCCTTTATAGACGTGGGAATATCAGGACTTCCAAGATGGGCTACTTCACAGCTCAGAAGCATCATTATCATCTCTGTCCATTGAGTCCTGTTTGCCTTCTCACTCATTTTCGCATTGACCCATTTTTATAGGCAGAGGCTTAGAGAAGTTAATGTGCTTGCCCAAGGTCACACAGCTAGTAAGTAGCAGATCCAAGTTTTGTACCCAGCTCTCCAAAGCGTATGTCCTTCTGCACCTTTGCTTTCTCTTTGCCCTTCTAAAGAACTTCCTGGTGAGGTAGCTTGGATCAGAGACTCTTTTCCCTATTCTACCAGATAGGGAAGAGGAGGGTGGGGATGCTGTCCACTAGGTAGGAGGACAGACACTGAAGTGTTGGATATGAGGAAAAACATTGTTTTCTATGCAGAGAGACTCATTAGAAAACATTAGAAATTTGAAAGTTCCCTGCACTATCACAAATACTTTACTGTCCATGCTTTAAGAGGTCTTTTTTTCCTTTTTTTTGCAGTTTTTGGCCAGGGCCTAGTTTGAACCTGCCACCTCTGGTATATGGGGCCACAGCCCTACTCCTTGAGCCACAGGCACCACCTGCTTTGGGAGGTTTTTATTCTTAAAGTGCAGAATGACTGCTCTTGTTTCTAGGAGTCAGCTTTGGAACTGAGTTCCTCCTTCTTTCCTTTCCCTCTTCCCACCCAAAGTCAGCCTACCTTCTTCCAGCCACAATACCTTGAAGGTAACTAATCTCTTACTTCAGTAGTTCTCAACCTGTGGGTCGGGACCCCTTTGTAACAATGAAAATACATCCTGCATATCAGATATTTACATTATGATTCATAACAGTGCAAAATTAGTTACGAAGTAGCAACGGAAATAATTTTATGGTTGGGGGTCACCACAACATGAGGAACTGTATTAAAGGGTCATGGCATTAGGAGGCATTAGAAAAGCTGAGAACCACTGCCTTACTTCAATGCGTAGTGGTGACCATGGGATATTCAAAGACTGGCTTGGCATCTAGGGTGGAAGAGTGGGCAGGAGGGGAGTTTATTTTCTGAGGACCTGTTATGTGCTGAAGGCTTTATACATTCTATCTTGTATAATCTGCCCCAGGGTTTTGTTTTTTCTTTTTTGGTTATTATTATGATCGTTTTCTATACAAAGATACTGAAATTCAAAGATACTTGCCCAAACAGCTGGTGGAGTGGATAAAACATCAACAAGTAGGCTTTGAACCCAGGCCTATTGCTCAACCATGGATACCAAGATAGGGACATTTGAGCTGCTCAGTGTCCGGACATGAAAGCCCAGAGTATTACTATTTCCCAAGCACTTTCATTCATGATTTCACTGAACCCTCCCAATCACCTTAAGGGGCATGCAGTTCAGATGCTTTATTATCAAGTCTTCTTTGTCTCCCTGATCTCAGTGCCTCTCACAATGCCTGCCAAAAAGCAGGTATTTAGTAAAGATGTACTGAGTTTAAGCTCCAGTCCAGTGATTACTTTGGGGAGACCACTTAGAAGAGGGATTTAAAACTCAAATGCAGAATGTGCTGGATGATTCTGATTCTATGACTCCCAGGCATAACTTTCTTTGTTGCGGATAAATGTTAACAATTGGATTTGGAGCCCACTCATGGGGGTTCAGGAAAGACATTAGAAAGAAGATGGGGCCCAGGGCAAGAAAAGACGAAGGGAAAAAGAGGCCTTGGAAAGCAAATGTTCACCCTGTCCAGATATTGTCTTGCGTTGGCCTAGGTCCCAGCAGCAGTTCAAAGGCTGGAGGGTAGGGAGGTTGGGAAGGGAGGGATCTGGCCTGGGACAGAGCTGACCCTGCCAGAGAGGAAAGGGCTTCCCTACCCCCAGCTGGGCCAGTGCTTTTCAGTAAGCTGGAGATACAGGGGTGCCAGAAAGCTGAGGCAGGGGCTGCAGCTCAAGGAGAGCCTCCTGCTGGCGGCAGCTGTCCCTGAGTGTCCTCATTACGGTGGCCCGAGCAACAGCAAGCTTTTTTTGCTGAGCGCCACCCCTGAGCTAGATATTTTACGTGTGTTACCTCCCTTAGTCCTCATACTATTGAGGCTCAGAGAGGTTAGGTGATTTTTCCAAGGTCTCAGAGTCTAGAACTTATGCTTTGACAGAAAAAAGACAGGTCACCCACCACAGGGAGAAAGGAATCAAATACTGGAGACTGGGGAATAAGGGAGTGTCTTAAATCAGGAATGAAAAGGGAGCGTCTTAAGTCTCTAAAGTGTGTTCCCGACTGTATGTTGTTCGCCCTCACTGGATGCGGGCCGTCCTCGGGTGTTGCGTGTCTGGTCCCCTGGGTGAGAGTGTATGTCTCTCTCGCCCGTTGCAATGTGTGGTGTGTCCCCCAGAGCGCTGTGGCCGCGGGCCTGAGTATGTGATCTTCTCTGGGCCTGCGGCCGTCTCTCTTGTGTGTGCATCAGTATGTGTCCATCTTCGTCCTATCTCCGGGCCAGGTGCAGAACAGGGCCAGGAGGACAATGGGCTCCAGCGCCCGGGTGGCCTTTTCCTCCACTCCCTCACCCGCCACGACCCTCCCCTCCTGCACCCCGAGCCCCGGCTGCCCCACCTCGGCCCTGCCCGACCCTCGCGGCCCTCCCCGCTCGCGCCCCTATGGCCCCCATCCCGGCCCTGCCCGATCCTCCCCGCGCCCCGGCGGCCCCCACCCCCGGCGGTCCCGGGCGCGCAGCTGCGGGACACACAATCGCCGGCGCCCCCTCCCCGCCCCCCGCGCAGCCCCTCGTCCAACAAAAGCCGCTTTCTTTCCCCACAACAGATTAAAGACCAGGAGGGGGTGAAAAATAGCTTCTCCAGCCACTGGCGGGGGAGGGGTGCGGGGAAAGCTGGGGCTTTGGGGACTCTTTGATAGCTAGTGTGTGGGAAACCCGAAGGAATGTGGCTGCGCGGACCGCCGCGGCGGGGCCCGGCGCCGGCAGGAGGATCCGCCCCCAGGATCCCCGGGACGCCCCCGGCCCCAACGGCCCCGGCGTCCCCACGCCCCAAGCCCGCGGCCGCGTAGAGCGTCTGTCTCTCTGTCCCCCATCCCGCCCCTGCTCTTTCTGTCTTTCCCCAGATTCTAATTTCTCTCTTCCTACTCTTCCTTCTAATTCTTCTCCTTTCCATGAGTTCCCCTTTTATCCTCCACCTCCCTCTCCATCCCTTTTGCTCAATTCTGTTCTCTTCGCCTCCCTCGCACGTCTTTATCTTGATCTGCACAGTCTTTCTTTCTCTTTGTCTCGGTGCCTCTTTGTTTCCACATCTCTGTTACTCGATGGCTCCATCTCAGTGCCTCTGGCTGAGACTCTCATGGGTTGGTGTGGAGGCAATGATGGATTTAGCACAGTCCATTGGAAGGTCTGGGAAGAGGGAAGCTGGGATGTGAACAGTTTGTATTAATGTCCCTCTCCCTTCACACACGTGAGTGCAGATGGCCTTCCAGTAGGAAAAGTCTGGAGGAGCCCAGATAGAGGGCAGAGTGGAGCCTTGGGGAGGCCTGGCCAGTTAGACCAGGATGGAGTAGGAATGGGGCTCTTGGAGGCCTATTTTGAGCCCAGTATAATTCAGCCTCTGAAAGGAATTCCTGGCCCAGGACCGGATGGTGGCCTTGGGACCTGATGGGAAATGGGTTGGGTCGCCTGGCCCCCTCCTCTCTCTAGTCCTTGGAACTGGCTTGGGGGAGGAAGAGGGTTGGTCCAAGACAAAGGGCTTCCAGGTGGCTGAGGGTGGAGACCTTCCATGTGAAGACAGCGAGGTAGTGGGGGTGGAGGGAGCTCAGCTTTGGATCCTGGAAACCAGCTTTTGCACTTTGCTTTGCAACCTGTCCCAGGACACCGGGCATATCCTTTCTCTTGTCAGTTTCCTTACCTGTAAAAGGAGATGTTTGTTGAAATCAGTGGTCCTCAGCCTTTTTTTCCCATCCACAAAGCTTAAGATCTGATTTATTCCAAAGGCATTGCTTATATTAATTAATCTGCTTTCTCATTTTCTATTTATGAAAGGCAAGCATTCAGTTAGAGTATCTGATTAGCATGATTCATTACCATGCAGAACTGGTCTAATTCAAAGAACAAAGGCACCCCAGCCAAAAGCACCCCAGACCCCTAAACAAAGATACCCCAACTCCAGCCAAAAACACCCCAGACAGATCCCCAAAGTTTTCAGTGTTTCAGTAGCATGTACAGCAGAATTCCATGGATGAGCATGGGCTTTGGAGTCAGGCAACTTGGGTTTCTGAATCTGCCAATGTCTAGCTATGACCTTGGGAGGTCACACCCTCCCTTAGTTTATCTGTAAAAAGGAGGTGAGATATTCATCATATTCACTCCACAGGATGGTGGTGAGCATTATGTTAGATAATAGATATCAACATGTAAGAAATAGTTGCTCAGGCTGGGTATGGTGGCTCATACCTGTAATCCCAGCACTGAGAGGCCAAGGTAGGAGGATCACTTGAACTTAGAAGTTTGAGGCCAGCCTGAGCATGTCTACTAAAAATAGAAAGACTAGCCAGGCGTAGCTGTAGTCCCAGCTGCTCAGGAGGCTGAGGCAAGGCCCAAGAGTTTGAGGTTGCCGTGAGCTATAAGCCAGGGCAGTCTAGCAGGGGGAAACAGAGCCAGATGCTGTCTCAAAAAACAAACAAACAAATAAAAAACAGCATACAGGCTGGGTGCCTGTAGCTTAGTGGCTAGGGCACCAGCCACATACACCAGTGCTGGTGGGTTCGAATCCAGCCCGGGCCTGCCAAACAACAATGACAACTACAACCAAAAAATAGCTGGACATTGTGGCGGGTGCCTGTAGTCCCAGCTACTTGGGAGGCTGAGGCAACAGAATCACTTAAGCCCAAGAGTCTGAGGTAGCTGTGAGCTGTGAC
>NW_003852551.1:70227-72057 GCF_000181295.1 Otolemur garnettii
AACTCCTGGGCTCAAGCGAGTCTCTTGCCTCAGCCTCCCAAGTAGCTGGGACCACAGGCGCCCGCCACAACGCCTGGCTATTTTTTTTGGTTGCAGCCATCATTGTTGTTTGGCAGGCCTGGGCTGGATTTGAACCTGCCACCTTAGGTGTATGTGGTTGGCACCTTAGCCACTTGAGCCACAGATGCTGAGCCGAGACACTGTCTTTAAAAAAAAACAAAAATTCTTCTAACAACTTTTATGATACATACTATTATCCCATTTCACAGTTGCAGAACCCTCAGAAAGGTGAAGTGACTTATCCAAGAACACACTCCACTACAAGTGGCAGAGCTAGGTTTCAAATCTACAAAGCTTTACTCCTCACCTCTGGGGCTCTCCTGCTTCCTGGGAGTTGCTTGGACACTGTGCTCCATAATTGTGGGGCATTCAACCCACAGGATAGAACCAGTCATATTTTCAAGCTGCAACAACTGCCTCTTAGATGATTGGAGTTGGGGGAGACAGCAGCCTGGGGTAGATTTGGGATGCTGGGAAAGGCTCCTCGTGAGAAAGCTCAGGCGACAGCTGGGACCAGGTCATTTGCAGCAATCTATACCCTCTGACACCCCCTTCCCACCCCTGTCTCTCTCCCAGGGGAGAAAGGAACTTGGCTCCAAAGCCGAGGCCAGAATATAACCCAGAGACCGGACCTGACCCCTGCCATGGAATCTACTGGATCTGGGGCCTTGAGGAGGGTGGGGCTGACCCCAAACCAAACAAACCCTATTCGGCCCTGTTACTGTATAATGATCACACAGGACAGCCTGAATTTGAAAGCTTGGTTCAAGCCCCTGTCTTCTCTGTCTCCAAACTGAATGAATGTCCTTAGCAGCCCTCTCACCTTCCCCAAGCTGGCTTCCCTATCTATGAAATGGAGACAATGATACTTGCCTCAAAAGGTTCTCATAAGGATGTGGGGGACCAGAGTTAAATTCACTTCATTTTTTTTTTTTTTTTCAGACAGAGTCTCACTCCCTTGCCCTGGTTAGAGTGTCATGGCATCATCATAACTCTCAGGCTCAAGAGATCCTCTTGTCTCAGTCTCCCCAGTAGCTGGAACTATAGGTACCTGCTACCACACCTGGCTAGTTTTATTTTTGGCAGGGACTGGGTTTGAACCCGCCACCTCCGGCATATGGGGCTGGCGCCCTACTCGTTTGAGCCACAGGCACTGCCCCACACCTGGCTAGTTTTAACTGTAAGGTCTCACTCTTGCTCAGGCTGATCTCAAACCACTGAGCTCCAGCAATCCACCTGCCTTGGCTTCCCAGAGTGCTAGGATTATAGGTGTGAGCCACTGCACCCGGCATAATTCACTTCATTTTAAATCATCTATATTATGTGCCTTAAGATATTATAGTTTTAATAATTTCCCACTCAAACAAGGGTAAGAGAATAGTGAAAATAGTTAATAAGAAGAATCAGCATTCAGGCCAGGCACCGTGGCTCACGCCTGTAATCCCAGCACTCTGGGAGGCCGAGGTAAGTGGATTGCCCAAGTTCACAAGTATGAGACCAGCCTGAGCAAGAGTGAGACCCCCATCTCTAAAAACAGCTGAGCATTGTGATGGGCACCTGTAGTTCCAGCTACTCGGGAGGCTGAGGCAAGAGAATCGCTTGAGCCCAAGGGTTTGAGGTTGCTGTGAGATATGATGCTTCAGCATTCTACCAAGGGTGACAAAGTGAGACTCTGTCTTAAAAAAAAAAAAAAAAGAATCAGCATTCATAAGCACTGATTTTGGGCTCTTTCAAGTGCTTTACACACATTAATCTTTTTTTTTTTTTTTT
>NW_003852551.1:72966-74901 GCF_000181295.1 Otolemur garnettii
CTCTTGCCTCAGCCTCCCAAGTAGCTGGGACTACAGGTGCCTGCCACAACGCCTGGCTATTTTTTTTTTCTTCGGTTTTTAGCCAGGGCTGGGTTTGAACCCACCACCTCCAGCATATGTTGCTGGTGCTCTACTCCTTTGAGCTATAGGCGCTGCCCTAATGCCCGGCTATTTTTTTGGTTGCAGTTGTCATTGTTGTTTAGCAGGCCTGGGTTGGATTCGAACCTGCCAGCTCTGGTATATGTGGCTGGTGCCTTAACCTCTTGAGCTATAGGTGCCAAGCCAGGATTTCAGTTTAATGTTTTAAAAAGATAATACTTTCACCTGGTTCAAAATTCAAAAAGCATGAAAAGGCATAAAATGAAAGGTCTCCTTCTCACCCTCGGCCCTGCCATCCCCCTAGCCTGCCAGTCCTCTCCTCAAAACCAGCCAAGGTTGCTGGTTAGGTGTGGGGGGAGAGGAAGAACTGATACCATTTGAAATCAGACAGGGTGTGCATGATTTGTTCTGAAGTCAGAAGGCATAAAGCTCACCTTACTCTGGTTGATTTCTTCAGGTTGGCCTCAGTCTGATTTCCTGTACCCTTTGATGCGCCGCTGCTTCCTGCAGGTGATGGTCGGTCCCTCAGGGAGATGGTTGGTCCCTTCTCCCTCCGAACTTTCCCCTGAGGCACCCCCTTCAGTACCTGCTGTGCTCCTGACCCCATTCTCACCCACCTCTAGGCCCAGCTGGCTCCTTATCCCCTGGAGCTTGCAGAGCCTATAAATGCCAGAGACCATCTCATCATTTCACCACGGCTGTTGTGGTGGAGGTGGTTGCAGAGGTCACACCTGGATGGCTTCAGGCCAATTCTAGCCCAGGAGATTTTTTTCTTTTCTTCCTCCTGCCTCTAGCTTGCACAGTGATTTTAAAATTGAAAAGCTCCACCTGAAAATCTGATTTTCTAGCTTCACTTGAAATATTGGCAGACCCAGCCACACAGACCCCATATTCATACCCGATGACATCAACTGGAGCTGAGTAGCAATTGCCCCCTCGAGAAGGGACACATGCTCTCTGGGTTGTATGGTCCCCTCCTCCCTGTTGGTTTATGTGGTAGCAGAATAATTGCTCCCCCAAAGATCCTGTGAATGTTATGTTACGTGGCAAGTGGGAATTAAGGTTGCAGATAGAATTAAGGTTGCTGGGGCCAGGCGCGATGGCTCATGCCTGTAATCCTAGCACTCTGGGAGGCTGAGGCAGGTGGATTGCTTGAGGTCATGAGTTCAAGACCAGCCGGAGCAAGAGCAACACCCTGTCTCTAAAAAATAGCCATGTGTGGTTTGGTGCCCATAGCCCAGTGGTTAAGGTGCCAGCCACAGGTACCAAGGCTGGCAGGTTTGAGCCCGGCCTGAGCCAGCTAAACAACAATGACAACTGCAACAAAAAAATAGTGGGGGTGGCTCAGTGGGTGGGGTGCTGGCTCCATATACCAAGGCCGGTTCAAACCCAGCCCTAGCCAAACTGCAGCAAAAAAATAGCCGGGCGTTGTGGCAGGCGCCTGTAGTCCCAGCTACTTAGGAAGCTGAGAGCCCTAGCCTAGGGGAGGTTGCTGTCAGCTGTGTGACACCACGGCACTCTTCTGAGGGTGATAAAGTGAGATTTTGTCTCTACCAAAAAAAAAAAATAGCTGGGCATTGTGGCAGGCACCTGTAGTCCCAGCTACTTGGAAGGCTGAGTCAAGTAAATTGCTTGAGCCCAGGAGTTAAAGGTTGCTGTGAGCTATGATGCCACAGTGCTCAACCCAGGGCAACAGAATGAAACTCTTATCTCAGAAAAAAATAAAAATAAAAAGAGTTAAGTTTGCTGATCAACTGACTTTAAAATAGGGAGATTATTCAGGATTAGTTGGGTGGGTCCATTGGAATAAGAAGAGTCCTTAAAAATGGAAAAAGG
>NW_003852551.1:75136-76670 GCF_000181295.1 Otolemur garnettii
AAAAAAAAAAAAGGAAAAAGGAGGCAGAAGGCACACAAAGAGATGTGAAATGGAAACAGAGTTGACGATCTGTCACGTTACTGGCTTTGTAAATGGAGGAAGGGGCCATAAGCCAAGAGAATGCTGGCAGCCTCCAGAGCAAAGGTGAGAAAAGAGATACTCTTCTAAATCCTCCTGAAAGGAACCCTGCCAACACCTTGATTTTAGTCCAGTGAGATTAGGTTAGGCTTCTACATAACTATAAGATGGTAAATATATGTTGTTTGAAGCTACTAAGTTTGTAGTCACCTGTTATAGCCTCAATTATAAACTAATACAGTTTACATGGGGCCTCTTAGGCTCCCAGGAATGGAGGAGTGGGGCACAGCTGGTGAGAGCTGTTGTGTGTAAGACTTAGCTTAAAATGCTCCATAAATAGCGCTGAATATTATAATGAGATAGGTTTACAAGATGGGACCTGAGCAGGGCGGAGATGTGGGTGACATCATTTTGGCATTTCCTCCCTCCACTTGCTAACAGCCCTCTGCCCAGTTTTTTTTTCCAGAGAACCCAGGTGCTTGCTGAGAGAGCTGAACTGAGACATTAGGCCTTTGGGCTGGGGATAGTAATCACTCAGAAAGGTGGCAGGTTGAGACCAACCTGAGAAAGAGTGAGACCCCATCTCTACTTAAAATAGAAAAATTAGCTGGGTGTTGTGGCAGGCATCTGGAGTCTTAGCTACTGGAAAGGTTGAGGCAAGAGGACTGCTTGAGCCCAAGAGTTTGAGGTTGCTGTGAGCTATGAAACCATAGCGCTCTACCCAGAGCAAAAGAGGGAGACTGTCTCAAAAAAAAAAAAAAGAGAGAGAAAAGAAAAGAATGAAAGGTGGCAGGTCTCAGCAGCTAGTGGAAGAATCCAACCATTCACCTTCGACTTAGAACAAGATTAGAGGGTCAAGGTGGAAAAGCAGAGTAAAAGGGGCCATCGGAGCCAAAGGTGGAGAAATGGGATCAGGTCCCAAACTGGGGTGCACGACCAGGCAAGGCAGAGGGTTGCCCCAGACTGGAGGTCTGTTTTAGGTGGTGCCAGCTGGTGTGGTCATGACCGACCGCCTGGGATTACTGAGGGCCACTGCACACCTGTCAGCCCTGCCCTAGTCCTGCTTCGCCTTGGCTTGCCTTCCACTCCCATTATAACCTGCAGTCAGCTGATTAGTTGGGAGGAGCTGAGAAACTAATTTATCCAGAGCTGTTACCGGTGACCAATAGTGGCTTACTGTGTCAGACTTGCCAAGAAAATTCATGTTTAACAGTGCATATCACTGTAACCTAAAAAGATGAAGTTGCACTTCAGGTGGCTGCGTCTGAGAAGGAAAAGCTCCTTGGCGGGGTGGGGTGAAGTGTGGGAGACATATGATGCCATGTGGACAGCCACAGGCCTCCGTAGCTCACAGAGCCCTGAATACCCCAGAGATCTCTCTTCTTCCAGACCCCGTATCATTAAATGTTCTTAAATTTTTACTCCTGGGTTTTCATTACAATTCTGCCACTTGGCT
>NW_003852551.1:77993-79886 GCF_000181295.1 Otolemur garnettii
AAAAAAAAAAAAAGTGAAAAAGAATGCCCTCCCAATAGCAGGGGTTCTCAGCCCAACACGATTGACATTTGAGGCTGGATAATTCCTTGCGGTGGGGGGGCACATTGTAGAATTTTCAGCATCCTTGGCCTGTACCCAGGAGATGCCAGTACCAACCCCACTGAAGTTGTGACAAATGTCTCCAGACCTTGACAAATGTCCCCTAGAGGCAAAATTAATCCTGGTTGAGAACCACTGCTTAATAGGATCCTGGGAAGGGTTAAATGAGTTATTGCCTGTAAAATACTTCCACCCAGTCTGTTCTAGGTGAATTCTGACTCCTCAGAACCTTCTTGCTCTTTTTCTTCCTCTACTAATTTTGTAAAAGTACTCGCCTTTGCACACTGGATGTTTGAGGACTTCTTGCAAACCTGAAGCTGGCTCTAGGAGTTAGACCTGATTCCAGGGCTGTCACTTCCATCACTGGCATGACGTAAGACCTCGGCTGAACCATTTCCCTCCCCGAGCCTCAGTTTCCCCCTGTATAATAAAGAGGGGGTTGATCTAGAAGCTTTCCAAAAAGGTCTTCTTGCTGCGGAAATCCGTGACTGGATGATTCATACCGAATGCAAACAAATTCCCTTCACAAAGTCCACATTCTTCCAGAGACTTAGTCATTCCAGGGTTTGAACTTTCTCGCAAAAACCATTTGAAAAATTCTTCCAGTTTAAAAAAAAAAAAAAAGCTATTAAAAGAAAGTAAAAGTTTCAAAACCAAATCCTAAGCAAACAACCTTGAAAACAATACACACACACATACACACACAGCACCCAAGGTAGCTCTGAGAACAGGATATGAAACCTTGCAGGCCAGGGCTAAGAAATGATTCACAGGCCTTTCGAGATGCTTCTATTTCAAGAGATGATCCGCCCACTGGATCTGGTGGCTGCAGAAACAAAATAAACCTTAGAGAAGGCTGCCGTTTCTTATCACCACGAGTTAGCTTAGCCGGCATCATCATGTCTCAAGGGCTCCACACTGAAGACAAGGTTGAGTCCTGTGAATTCCCTTTCTGTTCTATTTCAAGCCTCAAGCTGCCGGCTTGTTTAAAGAAAGTCTTTTGCTTCCACCTCTGGTTGGCTGACCCAAGTTTAAAGCAACATAGCCCAATGGGTTCACAGCATAGCCTGCAAGTTCGTAAGTTTAGTCCAGCAAGGCCTCTGCATGGTTCTGTCCTGCTCGAGTCCAGACTGGTCATTCCTGTAGCTGTCTCCAGCCAAACAGTCCTGCCTGGTGATGGTTGTGAGTATCATCAATATTATATTTGTTTAGGACAAGAAACATGAATTTTAGCACACTTTTCAAAATGTCATGCTTTTACATAAGACAGAAATATAGAAGTACTGGGAGGCTGAGATGGGTGTATTGCCTGGGCTCAGGAGTTAGAGATCAGTCCAGGGCAGCAAAGTAAATATCAAAAATATCCCATCTTTCTCTGGGAGACTGAGGCAGGTAGATAGCTTGAGCTCATGGGTTTGAGACCAGCCTGAGCAAAAGTGAGCCCTGTCTCTACTAAAAATAGAAAAGCTGAGGCAAGAGGATCGCTTGAGCCCAAGAGTTAGAGGTTGCTGTGAGATATGACGCCATGGCACTCTACCAGGGAGAAGGCTTAGGTCTCTGTCTGAAAAAAAAAAAATCTCATCTCTATCTCAAAAAAAAAAAAAAAAAATATGTAATTTATTTATTCAATGAAATGTTTATTGAGTATTTGCCAACACCAGAGATGCATGCACTACTGATAAAATAACAGCCCCTGCTTCAGAAGCCATGTTGAATCGGAAAAGCAGGCTCAGCGCCTGTGGCTCAAGTGGCTAAGGCGCCAGCCACATACACCTAAGGTGGCGGGTTTGAATC
>NW_003852551.1:81268-85389 GCF_000181295.1 Otolemur garnettii
CTGTGATGCCACAGCACTCTACTGAGGGTGATAAAGTGAGACTCTGTCTCTAAAAATAAACTCTGTGAGGAAAATGCTATTTTATTCCCATGTTATAGGTGAGGGAACTGAGGCATAGATAGGTAAAGTCTGCATTTGAGGTCTCTCTCCACAGCTAAAGTTCAGTTTCTTTGTTCTATTCTGTGTAGCTTTTTTGGGGGGAGGGGGTGGACATTGTCTTACTTGGGCACCCTCAGTAGAGTGCCGTTGCATCATAGCTCATAACAACCTCAAGCTCTTGGGCTCAAGTGATCCTCTTCCCTCAGCCTCCCAAGTAGCTGGGACTACAGGTGCCCACCACAACGCCTGGCTATTTTTAGAGACAGGGTCTTGCTCTTGCTCAGGCTGGTCTGGAACTCCCGAGCTCAAGCAATCCACCTGTCTAGCCCCCTAGAGTGCTAAGATTATAGGTGTGAGCCACCGTGCCCGCCCTGTGTTGCTTTTTATCAAATATATATTTTTCCCTAAAGTGTCTTGAACATAATAAGTGCTTAACAAATACCTATTGATTAACTGATGGGATGCACACCATACTCCCTGCTTTATCCCACCCCAGGCAGTTTTTTTTTTTTTTTAAGAGACAGAGTCTCACTTTGTCACCCTTGTTAGAGTGCAGTGACATCACAGTTCACAGCCACCTCCAGCTCTTGGGCTTAGGCGATTCTCTTGCTTCAGCCTCCTTAGTAGCTGAGACTACAGGCACTCAGCTGTTTTTTGTTGCAGTTTGGCTAGAGCTGGGTTCGAACCTGCCACCCTTGGCATATGGGGCCGGTGCCCTACTCAATGAGCCACAGGCACCGCCCCATCCCAGGCATTATTAATTGCTTTCTCTCTTGTAGGTCCACATTCTTCATTGGTACAATCAGTTTAAAAACTACCTTACCATTACTGTGCCTGCCTGCCTTTCCTCCTAGACCAGCGGTTCTCAACCTGTGGGTCATGACTCACAGGAACCATATTAAAAGGGTCATGGCATTAGGAAGGTTGAGAACTACTACCCTAGATTGTAGGTAGCATTGATGCAGTATGCTGGCACATTGTTTATGCTTAACAAAGATTTGCTGAACTGGGGTGGTGGTGATGATATTGTGGGTTGACTTATGACCCCCAATAGATATGTTCAAGTTCTAATCCCCAGTACCTGTGAATGTGACCTTATTTGGAAATAGGGTATTTACAGATGGAATTAAGGATTTTTTTGAGACTGAGTCTCACTTTATTACCCTTGTTAGAGTCCTATGGCATCACAGCTCACAGCAACCTCAAACTCTTGGGCTTCAATGATTCTCTTGTTTCAGTCTCCTAAGTAGCTGGGATTGGGGTGGTGCCTGTGGCTCAAAGGAGTAGGGCACTGGCTCCATATGCCAGAGGTGGTGGGTTCAAACCCAACCCTGGCCAACCCCCCCCCCCAAAAAAAAAAGTAGCTGGGACTACAGGTGCTCATCACAATACTTGGCTAGTTTTAGAGATGGAGTCTCGTTCTTGCTCAGGCTAGTATCAAACTCCTGAGCTCAAGCAATCCACCCACCTTGGTCTCCCAGAGTGCTAGGATTATAGGCGTGAGCCAGTGCGCCAGGCCTCAGAATTAAGGATCTTAAAATGAGACCATCCTGCATTAAGGATGGGCCTTTAATCCAAAGACTGATATCCTGATAAGAGAAATGAAAGTAAGATTTAAGGCACAGAAACACAGAAGTACAAGTGAGTATACAGGCAGAGATTGGAGTTAGAAAGTCCCAAGCCAAAGAAAGACAAGGATTGGCGGCAGCCCCTGGAAGCTAGAAGAGAGGCTTGGAACAGATTCTCCTCAGAGCTTCCAAGGGAAACCAACCCTGCCTACATCTTGATTTTGGACTGCTGGCTTTTAGAATTGTGGGAGAATAAGTTTATGGTAGTTTTTACGGCATCTCTGGGAGACTAATACAGAGGGTGACTAGGATGAAAATCCTGCCTGTGAATTTCAGGCCTTTGGCTCACCGCCCATAGCACAGTGGTTATGGCATCAGCCACATACACCGAAGTTTGAGGGTTCAAACCTGGCCCCGGCCTGCTAACCAACAATGACAACTGCAACAAAAACTAGCTGGGCGTTGTGGCAGGCGCCTGTAGTCCCAGCTCCTCGGGAGGCTGAGGCAAGAGAGTCGCTTAAGCCCAGGAGTTGGATGTTGCTGTGAGCTGTGATGCCATGGCAGTCTACTGAGGGTGACATAGTGAGAGTCTGTCTTAAAAAAAAAAAAAAATGGAAAAGAAATTCAGGGATTTGAGGAAACACCTTGGACCTTGGGGTCTTCAGACCTGGCTTGGCACCTTCCTTTCCTATGTTCTTGGGTAATTAACTTAGTTCCCCCGAGCCTGACTTTCTTCCTTTGTAAGTGGGGTGAGTCAGAGTGATACCTAGCATTTGTAGAGTGCCTGACAGTGTGCCAAGCCCTTTACTGCATCCTAAGACTAAGCCTGGATAATAGGCGGGGAATACCATTAACAAAGAAACTGGGTTAGAAACTTACATTCTCATTTTGCCCTGAAAGAAGAAATCTCCACCTAGGGCTGTTTTGCTTTGCATCTGACAATGCGATAAATTCATGAAAAGAGTATGGATGTTGGGGTCAAAGAGAACCACGTTCACATCCTGGCTCTGGCATTTACTAGCTCTGTGATCTTGTGCAATGTGTCTCGTACCTCTCCTCGCCTATAAAATGAGGATGGTACTTGGTCCTACTTTGTGCTGATCGGGTGATTAAACTAATTTTTTTTTTTTTTTTTTTAGACAGAAATCACTTTTTTGCCCTTGATAGAGTTGCATGGTGTCACAGCTCACAGCAACCTCACACTCTTGGGCTCAAGAGATTCTCTTGCCTCAGCCTCCCAAGTAGCTGAGACTAGAGGTGCCCGCCACAATGCCTGGATATTCTTAGAGACAGGGTCTCCTTCTTGCTCAGTCTTAGGCTGGTCTTGAACTCGTGACCTCAGGCAATCCACCCGCGTTGGCCTCCCAGAGTGCTAGGATAAATGTTATTTATTTATTTATTTATTTATTTCGTGTTGGCCAGGGCCAGGTTTGAAACCCACCACCCTCGGTATATGGGATCGGTGCCCTACTCACTGAGCCACAGGTGCCACCCAGGATAAATGTTATTTTTTAAAAGCCTATGATCAATCGTGAGCTATGGCACAGAAGGTAGCGTAGTTTGTGCATATAGTAGGTCGCCAAAGAGGGAATGCTATTCCCTGAAGACGCTACTGCTAAGGATGACGGTGCGGGAGGGGACAGTCCAGGAAGAGTGAGTAAGAAGAGGACTGTGACATCTGGGGCCTGATTTTCCCAGAGGAGGAATGAGGGACAGTGAGGGCCTCTTGGGCAGCTGCTTCCTGGGGTTGTGATGTCACCAGCATCTCCGAGGCCATGGTACCAGCGCCTGTCGCTGCCTTTCAGCTGGCCAGCTCCACTTCCTCTGCCCTGAGCCTGCCCTTGCCTCTTTCTCATGACCTTTGGGAGGCAGCTGGACTGCAGCTCAGAGAACAACGCTCATCTGCAAACTGGGAGACCAGGGGCCCTTCACCACTCCTCTGTACTCCTGCACCCTGGAGGGACCCTAAAGAGTAACTCTTGTCCGGTGATTTCCAGACTGGGTTCCTCTAAGCCCAGAGGTTCTGTGGAAAGGCTTCAGGGACCCCTGAGGGAGGTGGGGAGGGTGGCACAAGGGGTACCCTAAGCGGTCCACATTCTAATGCCACCATTCCACTCCTCAGAACAGCCTCATTTTAATCTTGTTTATGTATTGGGTCCTCATACCAAATTTAACTAGGGGAAAAATTCTGCGATGAAAGTGAGTTTAAAAGCCTTCGGTCTTGGCTCAGTGCCTGTAGCTTAAGTGGCTAAGGCACCAGCCACTTACACCTAAGGTGGCAGGTTCAAATCCAGCCTGGGTCCACCAAAACAACGATGGCTGCAACCAAAAAATAGCCAGGCATTGTGGTGGGCACCTGTGGTCCCAGCTACTTGAGAGGCTGAGGCAGGAGACTCGCTTGAGCCCAGGAGTTGGAGGTTGCTGTGAGCTGTGATGCCATGGCGCTCTACCAAG
>NW_003852551.1:87557-94819 GCF_000181295.1 Otolemur garnettii
AAGTCCAAGAGCTGGAGGTTGCCGTGAGCTGTGATGCCACAGCACTCTACTGAGGACGACAGAGTGAGACTCTGTCACTAAAACAAACAAACAAACAAAAAAACAAACAAAACCGATTACCATAAACTATTCATTTGTATTATAATACAGTTAAATATTATTATAAATCACATATGTAATGTGTATGGATCACATGTTTGTTTTCCTTCTTGAGTTTGCTGATGGCAATAAGATGTATTGCTTCATTTAATCTTCATAGCAACCCTATGAGTTAGGCACTAATATTTTACCATTTTATAAATTTGTCACCAGTATTTATCATTTTACAAATAAGGCAATTAAGGCTCCGAGACGTGAATTGACTTGCCGCGGTCACACAGCCAGAGAGTGGCAGAGCTGGAATTTGGTCAATCCAGAATGAGTGGTTTTAACCACTACCCAACTTTGCCAGGTCCCCTGTCTGCCCACACTATGTGCTTGATGAAAGGGGTGTCTGCTTGGTTAGGGGAGAGGGAGCTCCAGACCCTTGGCATGACTGTCTTTTGAGTGGCACATTGGGTCTTCTGCTCACCTTCCCCTGCCTTGCGCCCTCCAACCTTCCAAAATGAATTCCTAATGTCCCAGAGGCTGGAGGAGCAGGGGATAATGACTGTTGAAAATATGCTGGCATGGACGGTGCCTGTGGCTCAAGGAGTAGGGCGCCGGCCCCATATACCAGAGGTGGTGGGTTCAAACCTGGCCCCAGCCAAAAACTGCAACCAAAAAAAAGAAAAAGAAAGAAAGAAAATGTGCTGGCATGAGACATGATTGCATCTGCAATCATGTGGATTGTGAAATCTAGACCAGTTCTGAGACCGTGACTCACAAATTGTACGTCAAAAAAGGAAATTACAAACAAGGAATAACTAGAAGCATCATTTCATGGAGCGCCCTTCCCCGGTTGTGTCACCCTGAGCCCCTACCCTACAATTTAGTCACGGCAGGCATCTGGAACACAGATGGGGAACTCACACCCCCTCCAAGCTCAAGGCACCCTCCTCCCAGGTCCTCTGTCTCCCAAGCTACCTCCTGATCTTCCTGTAGTTTTCTAAGGTGATGGCTCCAGCTGAGAAGCCTGGCAGGTCTGGGTTCAAATCCTGGCTCAGCCACTTACTGGCTGGAGCCCCTGGCAAGTTTCTGGACCTCAGTATTCAAAGACTGACAGGGCTACAGATGCACACCTCCCGGGCTCTTGTACAGAATGTCAACTGCAAGAGGCAGCATCCCCGTTGCCTGTGTTTATTGCTGTTTCCCAGCAGATAGTGACCCTTGACAAATATTTGCCCAACAAATGAATACATGTCGTAGTACGGTGCCTGGCACCTAGTAGGTGCTTAATATCTGGTCATTGCTAATTCCTAAAAGAGACTCTCCTGGCCAGCCGACCTCAGAATTCCTGCTGCCCAACCTCTGTCTCTCCCAGGATCAACTGATGTACCAGTTTTTATATTTGTTGGTCTTAGGTGGGTTTACTCCTGTGAGTCAGAGTCTCAGAGTCTAGACACCATGGCTGGAGAGGGTTGGGGAGACGAGATCATGATCATACAAAGTTCAGGAGGAGGATTGGGGCATCAGGGCCTTGCTGGGGGCTGCTAATCTTCCCAGTCTGCTCCTCCTAGCTGGGGTCTCACCCCCACACCTCTGGAGATGGTCCCCAAGCCTGTTCTATCCTTTGGGATACAGGGGCTTTCCTTCTGCAGCTGTGGTGAGGGACAGGCAGAGAAAATACCTCGATAAAAATAGGGAAATCAATTCCTTTCATCAGTGAAGGTTTTAGTAGGAAACAGCTGGCGTGAAGGAGCAACTGGAGAGAGAATTGAATGAAGGGATTGGCAGGGTTATGGGATAGAGGAGGAGCGCCCAGGGAGTAGGATCACAGGAAGCCCTGTTACCTTTCTGAGGGGTGAGGGAAAGGAGTGAAGGCTGGAGCTGCCAGGCAGGAGCTGTGGCCTTAGGTGAAGGGACTCAGCAGAGCCAACCCAGCCCAGCAGGGAGGATGGGACCAGGGCAACACACCCCCCACCCCGCCCTCTTCCCTGAGACACCTGTCTTTTGCCTTTGCTTCCATTGTTCAAACCTAGGGGGGAAGCCAGAGGCCAAGGATGCCCAGGTGCTTACCCAGGGGGAGGAGGGTCAGCCTGGAGGGGCAAAGGGAGAGCTCACAGCATGCTTTCCTTCTGTTTTTCTTGTGAGCGCCTCTCTGTGAAAAGGGCTTTACCCACATTGTTCTATTATTATGTATATTGCCAACATTCTGACAGTTACTCTGGGAGGTGAAGAACTGAGGCTCACAGAGGTGAAGTCACTTGGCCCAGGTCACACAGACAGGTCTTTGGACCCTCCAAATCCATGTTTTTCCACATCCATGTCCGTGTCACCCTGACAGGGCTCACGCCAACTTTCTGGCTGATATGTTCTACTGTCCAGAGGAAATTTCTCTTGCCCAGGTGATGCTCCAATCAGATGGGAGGAAACTCAGGGAACAGGGTCCCCTGGTGACAGGGAGGGTGTTTTATGCTGCAGAGTTCCTGTGGCGCTTAGCAAAGCAGAGGTCACCTCTGGGGATGACTCTAGTTCATTCTGTGATTCAACTTGAGGTTAATAAATATGAAATAATTAGGTAATTACCATTGTACCAAATTTTCTCCCAGAGAAATATACATATGTGTAAAGATGATGGGTGCAGCTTTTCTATAATGGTGAAAAGTTGAAAATCTCTCAATGTCCATCATTCAGTGTTTTAAATTGTGCTTGGGATTTTGTTTATAGAGTTAATGACACAGGGAGGTCAATGACCATGAAAAAGTTTTATTACTTACAGTCCACAAGAAGAGGGGGTCACACCATAACACTTAGGGCCCCATGGGGAAGCATTAGGGTTGGTCAGGAGGCAGGAATGTGGGCAGAGCATGGCCCAGAGTCTTTATTGGGGTATCTGCAAAAAAGGAATGGCCAGTAGGGTAAGTGAGTTTGAAAAAGGTCAGGATTGGATAATTTGTATATTGTCAGCAGGCTCTGGGCTGTACAGGGGGTCTCTAGTTGTCTAGTACCTGGCCCTGGGAGATTTTAAGTTTTTGGCTGGGGCTGGGTTTGAACCCGCCACCTCTGGCATATGGGGCTGGCTCCCTACTCCTTTAAGCCACAGGTGCCACCCAAGCCCTGGGAGATTTAGGGCTGGGAAGTAGCGAGTTGGTGTGTGAGAGTGATGTGTAAGTATATGAAAGGCATTTTCACAGGCAAATAGTTTACTAACTCTAGGAAATAACTAGCCCTGTGAGGGGCTGTCTCTCCAGGATTAGCAAGGACCCAGGATATCAAAGCATCACAAAATACGGAACGTAAAAATCACAATTAGGCTTGGTGTTGCACAGTGGTTACGGCATTGGCGTTGCACAGTGGTTACGGCATTGGCCACAGAGACTGGTGGGTTTGAACCCAGCCCGGGTCTGCTAAACAACAATGACAACTGCAACAAAAAAATAGCTGAGCGCTGTGGTGGGCACCTATAGTCCCTGCTACTTGGGAGGCTGAGGCAAGAGATTTGCTTAAGCCCAAGAGTTTGAGGTTGTTGTGAACTGTGACGCCACAGCACTCTACTGAGGGTGACATAGTGAGATTCTATCTCAAAAAAAAAAAAATCATGATTAATACATTCAGGGAATGACTAAGACAATGACAGAAAGATGGTATGTTCATACATTGGAATACTATGAGGTCGTTAAAAATTGTAAGGTAGGTCTTAATGTTCTGAGCAGATGAGCTCCAAGACATTAAGTGTAAAAACAAAGTTATGGAACCATATCAACCAGTATGATTCCATTTACATGTGGAAAAACTCCAAATAAACCTCACATTCCCGTATATCTATATGTATGTATGCAATGCACCAAAGAATGTATGGAAGGGGCCGGGAGCTATGTGGCTCACGCCTATAATCCTAGCACTTTAGGAGGCCAAGGTGAGCAGATGCCTTGAGCTCAGGAGTTCCAGACTAGCCTGAGCAAAAGCAAGATCACTATCTTTACTAACAATAGAAAAAATCTAGGCAGATATCATGGCAGGTGCCTGTAGTCCCAGCCATACCAGAGGCTGAGGCAAGAGGATCTCTTGAGCCAAGGATTTGAGGTTGCTGTGAGTTAAGATGATGCCACAGAAGTCCACCCAATGTGACAGAGTGAGACTCTGTCTAAAAGAAAAAAAAAAGGTTTGGTGCTTGTAGCTCATCGGCAAGGGTGCCGGCCACATACACTGGGGCTGAAGGGTTTGAACAAGGTGGGGCCTGCCAAACAATGACAACTACAACAGAAAAAAAATAAATAACTGGGTGTTGTGGCTAGTGCCTGTAGTCCCAGCTGCTTGGGAGACTGAGGCAAGAGAATCTCTTAAGCCCAAGAGTTTGAGGTTGCTATGAGCTGTGACGCCATGGCACTCTAACGAGGGCAACGTAGTGAGACTCTGTCTCAAAAAAATAAATAAATAAATCATCTTGTTACGGTATTTGTCTCTGTTAAAATGTAAGCTCAAAAAGGCTGGGATCCATCCCTGAGGGCCTAGGACAGTGTCTGGCCAGCAGCAGCTGCTCAGGAATATTTATGAAATTAACAGCAGCTAGGGTAGGTTCCTATAACCCTGGGGGAGGCTGATGGGCTGGTCTGTGATGGAGACAGCTGTTTGGGTACAGAACTGAGCTGTTGACACAGGTTAGAAAAACTCATCCTCTTTTGGGGGGGAAGGGCAGGGTGGGGTGAGAAAGAGTTTTAAATAGGTGACCTTTTCAAGCAGATGCGGGAGGAAGGAAGGGCTTGCTGACGTCACAGCTGAGAGGCCCACAGCCACTGGAGCAGGCCCTGGCCTGAATCACTCCTACCCCTAAGTTGGGTGACCAGGGCAAGCCTGGGCGTGGGAGCACAGTTCTGAGAGGCGAGAGCAGGTGGGGAGAGGTGGTAACTGCTGCCCGACCTGGGGGTGGTAACTGCTGCCCAACCTGGGCCTCCTCTAGCTAGCTGTTCACTGTCCTCCCAGGTCCTCAGTTTCCCCATTTGGGAGAGGGGTGGAAGGGTTTGGACTTGGAGGTCTCTGAGGATCAAGTTCAAGCTTCTCTGCTTGTCATAGAGGACTTCAGCTCAGCTGTTCACCTCCACTTACTTGCACCCATATGTGCCTTGTGTTCTGGAACCTATCCTGCCTCTAGGCCTCATTCCTGCTCTTCATTCCTTTTTCCTCCACCCCCCACTAGACCAACATCCCTTCTCCCGAGTGAACACATTTTATCCTCCAGACTTGGGGCTTCTGGGTGCAGGAGAGGAAGGAATCTGACAGCTGGTTCCAGATTTGGCTTGGTCCCGAAACCCTTGGTGGATCTTCACCCTTCTGACCTCAGTTTCCTTTTCCAAAGAGTGGGTACAGCTACATTCTAGATTGTGGTAAAGATAAAAAAGGCCCTATGGTGAAAGTTGGTTTCCTTAGCCTTTTTTTTTTTTTTCTAGTTCCAGTTACTGCTGCCCTGAAGCTTTTCAGAATTTCTTGAAATGATGAATTCCAGTAACACTGACAGCGCTTGGGCTGGCCCCTATGAAGCCTTTGATTCCAGACTGGCTGAAAGCAGAGACTGTTTCATACACTGACTCAGAGCTAGTAGCAGGGTAGAAGGTTTCCCAAACACCAACCAGATGCCATGGGCCCTGCTGGTACTTGCCAAGCACCATGAGCCCCTTCATCCTTGCCACTGTGAGGAGGGGTTATCATCTCCACCAGGAAGATGAAGCCCGGGACACGTCCTGATTTGCCCAAGCAGCACTTGGTAAATGATGAGAGTGAAAAAGCGGGCAGAGCCCAGTTCTTGAACAGTTTCAAATATATTTTATCTTAAGGGCAATGGGGAGCCAGTGCAGATTTTAGAAGGGGAGGCAACATGATCAGACTTGGACAAAAGCTAGATAGGGTTAAGCTAGGTAGGGAGGAATTAAAAAGGATAATGGGAGCCAGGCATTGTGGCAGGTGCCTGTAGTCCCAGCTACTCGGGAGGCTAAGGCAAGAGAATTGCCTAAGCCCAGGAATTGGAGGTTGCTATAAGCTATGTGAGACCATGGCACTCTACTGAGGGCGATAAAGTGAGACTCTGTCTCTACAAAAAAGAAAAGGTAATGGGGGCGGCGCCTGTGACTCAGGGAGTAGGGTGTCGGCCCCATATACTGGAGGTGGCAGGTTCAAACCCCACCCCGCCAAAAAACTGCAAAAAAAAAGGATAATGGTTTGATTTCTGCTTTCTTACTCCCAGGTAAGAAAGGAGATCGTACCTTGGCAAAGAGGGAAGCTGATATGGGTAGGGAATAAAGCTGGCATGTGAGACCTAGAACAAGCGATCTGAGCTGGGATTGGGCAAGGAGCTTGGGGTGGGCCCATGTTTCCTAGTGCGAGGGCTCTGTGGTCTTCGGCAAGTTATTTTGCTTCACTGAGTCTCAAGTTCCTCATCTGTAAAATGGGCTTAATCACGGTACAACTTCCTGGTGAGCTGTCAGAGTTTACGGACATAATTAAGACGTGCAAAGCAATGACTTGGCCCAGGGTCTGGCATGTAGCAAGTGCCTAGGATGCACTGAGTGCTGTGGGAAGGGGTCATTATGAGGATTTGTGTTGTAATCCTCATTGTTCCTGGGACAGCAGCCTTCCAGGGAGGCTGGGGGCTTCAACTCCCAGGAGCATTCCTAAGCCCAGTGATTTCATGCAGACTCTGTTAGATGACATCTCTGCTTCCTGGTGGGGAGGGTGGGAACAGCCGCCAAGAGTGCAGGTGCCACCTCCCATCCCTCCCGGTCTATTTCCAGCGTGGCTGCCTGAGGCCACTGCCAGGTGTGGGCGATGAGTCAGAGCCAGGCTGAGAGGACAGGCTGCCCTGGGGGCCTGAAACTGTCATAGCCTCCCTCCCTCAGCTATTCCCAGGGGCACTTTGGGGGAGAGAAGGCTGGACCAGCACCAAAGAGTCCCCCATCGGTGTCAAAAAGAGGACACAGGACAGAGCCTCAGTGTGTCCCCAATCTACCTCTTTGCTGGCTGGAGGTGGGGGCAGGGGCTACGTCCTGCTCATCTCTACTGCTGGTATACCTAGGACAGGGCTTGGCACATAAGGTTGCAATAAATGTGCAAGCACTGAATGAACCAACATTTGCATAGGACTTTAGAGAAACAAGATTTGTTCACGTGGACAGAGCATGGGCTCTGGATCA
>NW_003852551.1:95322-100752 GCF_000181295.1 Otolemur garnettii
TTAGGCTGGAATGGAGAGAGCTCTGGGCTCTCGAAGTGACTTTGGAGCCAACTTCCTGAGTATCCTTGGACAAGTCCTTTGAATTCTCAGGGCTCAGCTTCCTATCCTGAAAGCAGAAAGCAGGTAATGCTGGTGTGTCCTTGACGTGCCTCGAGGCAATGGAGCTAGTTAGTCAAATGAATTCTGGCCTTGGCCCCAGCAGACCACAAGGATGAACATGGTGCCTCTTTGGGCAGAGGATGTGTCCCAGGCACATAGCTAATGAGAGAGCAGGCACTAGGCAGGTGAACTCTGCCTGCCTGACCCCAAGATCAAAGCTTACCACACTGCTTCCCACTGGCTGCCCACCACCCCACCCTCGTGCCTGGTCTGTCCTCAGGCACACTGCAAATGAGGTTGTTTAGATAGTCCTCATTTTATTAATGCAGCAACAGGCCCATAGAGACTCACTCAACTGCAAAGGAAGGGCCAAAACTTGAACTTGGTCTCCTGCTCCCAGGTCTTTCCTTCTAGAGCTGAGGCTTCTCACAGGCTTTCTCCACGTGGACATCACTACTCCTTGACTCTGGCTCTCCCACCCCACCTCATCTTCCTTCAAGCTATTCTCACCTTGGCTCTGACCATCTCTTTCTCGTTCATTCATTCATTCATTTGTTCATTCATTTATTTTCTCCACAAATATTTGTTGACCGACTCGTAGGTACTTGACTCTGTTTCAAGGCATCAGGAACACACACACAAAAAAGATGAATGAAACAGGCCACAAATAAAGGCAAAGAACACAAATTGTGCTAAAGGAAAACAAAGCAGGATAGGATGATGGTAGGATGAGTGCTATTTGAGATGGGGAACCGGGAATATAAAAGCCTGATGACAATGCACAGTGCCAGGTGCTGATTCGGATTTGGGTACAAAGTGAGTCAAAGCTTGAAGGACAGAGCAGCTTATTTCTCCTGGGAGTCAGGGAGGAGGCTTTTGAGAGGATCATCAGGGAGGGTGTCTCAGAGATGCTGCCCTCTGAGCTAGATGTGAAGGACCAGTGTACCAGGCCGAGAAGTGGGGAACAGCATGTGCAAAGACAGGGAGGTGTATGTTCCAGGGGGCAGCAGCCCGGCAGCACGAGGGGACAGGCAGAGCCAAAACTGAGCCAGGCAGGAACAGGTGACGAATGTCAAGCTCAGAAGTTTGGACTTGATCCTGAGGGTGATGGGGAGCCTTTGATGGTTGTTAAGCAGGGAAGTGACAGGTGCAGATGGGTTTTAGAGCCCTCACTGATGGCAGTGCAAGGGACTGGAGGGCCCAGGTTAGAGAAGCCAGGTGTGGAAAGGTCCAGTCTCGGCTGGCCCTGGGGATTGGAGTCTGGAAAGTTCTGTCTGTGGAGTCACAACCTATGATCACCCAGAACTGGATTCAGCAGGCTGGGAAGAGAGGAAGAGGGGTTCTCAGATTTGACTCAGACAGAACCAAGCAGGTCTAGGCCTGGTTGTGAGCAGAAGGGGAAGGGGAATTAAATGAATTAGTCCTGGGACAGCCAGACTAAGGAACTCACTGGTAGCAGCCTGATCTGTGACCAAGCTAAGTCGCACAGTTCCTACCCTAAAGAGAAGCTGGCTTTTGCTTACCGTTTCTGAAGTGCCTACTATATGCCAAGAGCTTTGCCACATATTTCATCAAATCCTCACAGTACTGAATAAGCAAGGAGTTATTATCCCCACGTTACAGGTGAGGGAACTCACTCACCTTGACCTACAGGTGGGGCTGGGATCAGATGTTCTAAGACTCCCTGACATGGCCAGTGTAGACAGAAGAGGGTGGCACGGAGCCACCACTGGTGGATTTCCTTGCTGATCTGTGCTGCCTTGAGGCCACCAGGATCTCAGCACTGTGATGACCTTTCGTCTGTGTGTCCCTACCAGTACTGAGGACTTACTTTTAGGGATGGGAACTTACTTGAATGCTTATGAACCCTCCAAAATTCATGTTGAAACTTAATCTCCAATGCAACAATATTAAGAAGTGGATCCTTTAGGAGGCGATTAGGCCATGAGGGCTCCGCCTTCATGGATGGGGCTAATGACCTTCTAAAAGGCTGGAGGGAACCAGCCAGGCTCTTTTTGCCCTTCTACCATGTAAGGACCCGGTGTGCCTCCCTACAAGGGGAAGCAGCAACAAGACACCTTCTTGGGAGCAGAGACCAGGCCTCTCCAGACAAATGAGCCCACTGGCACCTTGATCTTAAATTTCCAAACCTCTAGAACTGTGAGAAATAAACTTCTGTTTATGAATTGCCCAGTCCCTGGTATTTTGTTATAGCAGCACGAACTGACTGGCAGGCTGTGTCTCCTTCACCATGGTGACCCATGCGTGCAGCACAGGATGTAGCGGGGTAGATGCCTAATGTCAGATTCCCGAGTGCACGAGTGACCTTTGACCTTCTCCATACACTGGGTCCCATACTGTTGACATGGCATAACCTGCCGCACTTGAAGGCACTTCAATTTCTGAGTACCAATCCAACCCAGGCTGGCAACACCACACACTCAGAGGGAGGGCCACTGCCCCCAGCTCAGCTGGCTCCTCAGTCACTGTCAAGGCTTTCCTCCATTTCAGATGTTCTCTGTTCAGTCCCCAAGGTGAGCTTTTTCCAGATCAAATCTCTCCCTGCCTTCTAAGACTCTCAGGCTCTTGGTCCCCCATCCTATGTCCAGCACTCACCTTTGGCAAAGCAGGGACTTGCTCATTGTCGGGCAGGCTGGGGTCCTTCACTTAATCCCTTTGCGTCTCTGAGCCCTTGGCTAATGTTACACCCCCAGTTCCTAGCACAGTGCGAGACACATAATACGTATTTGTTAAATGAATGAACAAATAATAAGTGAATCAGAACTCAGTGACTCTTCAGCTTTCTCCTGGCAAAGCTGTGGACTCGTGTGTGTGTGTGTGTGTGTGTGTGTGTGTGTGTGTGTGTGATCTTGCTTTATCTTGGCCTTGGTTTTCCCACCTTTCGAATAAATAGGTTTGATGGAAGCAGCACCCCAGCATCCACCGTGGTCATTCCCGTCTTCCCCATGTACAGCCTCCCCCCATATACACATCCAGATTTTGATGAAACTCAAAAACTGTTGTGGGGAAAGCAAAAAGTAAAATGATTTGCAGCCATCACAATGGTTGACCCGGGAAATAGATGCTTGCCATGGGTTGGGACTTAATAATCCTCAGTGCACGTGCAAGACACGCTTTTGTTCTGCAAGGAAGCAGACTGCAGAGCATAGGGAATGAATGACACTATCACGGGATTCATTTGTTCACCTCTTTATCATTAACAACTCCTTGTAGAGCATCTTCTAAGTCTCTGGCCCTGGAAAGACAACTGTGAGCAAGAAGCACTTTTGAAGCTTACCTTCTGGTGAGAGAGACAGAAAATTAAAAGATAAAGATATATATGAAGTGAGGGGATTTCTGATTATGGTAAGTGGGGGAAATCAACAGGATGGTAGGCTAGAGGGGACAAGGGACGGGGGCTACCTTAGCTGGGCAGGGGGGTTGATAGCAGGCCCCCAAAGTTTCATCTGAAGAGCTTCCAGCTGCAACTAGAGGAATAGAAGGAGCTGACCCTGTAAAAAGCAGAGGGAAAAGCATGGCAGGAGGGTGGAACAGCATATGCAAAAGCTCCAAGGGGTGGGGGAAGGGATAGTTGAGAATAGTTTTCATTTTTTTTAAACAAGCAAATCGGTATAAAACTATAATTCTTTCATTATTAGTAGTGGCAGATTCATTCCTTCATGCAACAAATCAAGACCCTACTGTGTAGCCAGCCCTGGTTTAGGCCCTGGGGACAAACAGTGATGAATGAAAAGGACATTTTTGTCACACACTCCTGGGCCTGGCATCCCATGGAGATAAGCTGGTCTGATGTTTGCAAAGGGCTCCCCAGCTTGCATCCCTTGGGGAATCCAAATAAACCCTGCAGCTTCTGGCATCCCAGGCCTCCTCCCAGCCAGCCTCCACGGGTAGGAGGCTTCTCTGTTTCCTGCCTCTCCCTCCCCCACCCACCTGGGCACTGAGGGTCTTTCATCCATTGTTACTGCTTCCGGCCCATCCATCTCCAGCTGCTGGTCTGAACCCTGCAGATTGACTCTGACAAGCGGATGCTTTTACCAGGACCCTGGAGGGGGATAGGGAGGGAGGAGGGGGGAGGGAGGGCCAGAGCTTTGTGACAAGGAAGAGTTTCCTGCCCTGAAGAGGTGTTAGACCTCAGGGCTGAGAGGATGGGAAGCAGGCCTCTGTTCCCAAAGGCTCTCCCATGCTGGAGAAGGGGATGATTAATGACCCTGACCCAGCAGGGCCTCCAGTCCCCTTGGACTGGGTTTGGGTTCAGCAACATCTTCCCTGACCCTGTCAATGATGTGTGAATTGAGCACTGAGCTTGGAGCCCAGAGACCTGGGTTTGGTGCCATCTCCACCAGCTGTTAGCTGCTTGACTTATGCAAGCTTCTTAGCCTCTCTGGGCCTCAGTGTCCTCCCTTGACAGGTGAGGCTAAGAATCTATGCCCAGCAGGGTTATTGTGAAAATGTGTGTGATCACATAGGATAGAGGGTTGCAAAACACTGTCATGTGGAAAGCATTTTCTCCCCTTGGGCTCACCTTCTGTCCAAAGTAAGAAGACTATAAACTGGCTCCTGTTGGAGGAGACTTGATGGAGCGCCTACTGGACCTATTGGGTTGTAGATGCTGTGCCAAGTGTTGAGGTTAAGGGGCCACAAAACCCAGTTCTTGTTCTTAAGTGAGACAAACAGACACACACCTTGCAGTGGTTGCAGCTTTTGAAATGGGCCAAGAATGTGGCTCTGGAGGAGGCCTGCCTGGGTTCACATCTCAGCTTTGTCACTTATGGCTATGTGGCCTTAAGGAAACTCTGTGCCTCCATTTCCTAAATCCCTAAAATGGGTGTAGCAATTACCCACCTCGTGAGATTATCGTGGAGATGGAATGATTTAATATTCACAAAGCACTTAGTACAGTACCCGTTACACAGTAGGTGCTCAATAATAAAATTCTGATTCTTATAGATGCTGCTGAAGTCAACATGGAGTGGGGAAGGGTCCCCAGGCCAGCAGTATTCAAATTGAGGAGGACTTTATGAAGAGCTGAGTCTTAGGGGTGAGAGTGCAGCAGCAGGAGATGGGGTGATCCCTGCTGGGGGGACTGGAGGAAGGGGAAGAGGAGACCCTGTGAGTGAAGGTACAGAGAGAGCCTTAGTGCTCCAGGGCATTGCAAAGGAACTTCAGTGAGGTGTGGGTTGTGGGGAGAAGGTCATGGTGGAACTCAGAGGCCTTGGAAACCATGCTGAGTTGTTGGGTCACAATCCCATAGAGAAGAAGAGGGTTTTAATTGAGGGAGGAAAGACCAGATTTTGATTTTTTTTTTTTTTT
>NW_003852551.1:100967-102991 GCF_000181295.1 Otolemur garnettii
CGAACCCGCCACCCTAGGTGTACGTGGCTGGCGCCCTAGCCGGCTGAGCTATAGGCGTCGAGCCCCAGATTTTGATTTTTCTCAAACCAGGCAGGCAGAAGCCTAGAGGGTGGATTGGGGGATGGAGCTGAGCAGCCCAGAGTAGAGTGTCCTGGGTAGGGATGGAGGCTGGGGGGAAGGAAGGGTTCCCACCCCTCTGTGTTGTTTTGAGGGTTAATAATAAACTCATAAAAGGCACAGCACAGCTGTAAATACAGTTAAATGCCAAGGGTCTGAACTAGGCCAGTGACAGAGGGATGGGGCAGGAGACCGATTGGAGAAACATGCAGAAAGTCAAGTGTGCAGGAACCATGACCGACTGGATGTTGGGGTGAGAGGAGTCAAAGAAGCCCTTAAACATTTATGAAGCACCTAATTGCCACGTCTGCTTTCCTCAGGTGGCCAGAGACCGCTGGGGACAATGGAGCTGCCCCCCGGCAGATTCTTGGTTGTTTATAGACTTCTCATACCCTGCTCGCCCCACACCTGTCCCTCCTAACTGCAGGTTCCCCTCAGGAAATGGCAGCCCCCCTCAGCAGGGGTGAGGCCATGCCCTCCCATGGACCCCTTCTGCATCCCACCTCCCTCCAATAGCTCCTGTGAAGTTTATGTCCAGATGTCTTTGGAACCCATCCAGTTCTCTATTTTCCCATCTCTGTGTAGGCTGCTGTCACTCCCACCTGGACCTTGCGTCCACTGCCTCACTGGTGCCTACCCCTGCAGTCCTCGTCTCAGTCCAGACCAAGCTTCTTCAAAGGCAAGCCACACCCCAGGAGTTCACGGCTGAAAACCTTGCTTCAGTAGCTCCCCAGTGATCTGGGATCAAACCCAGAAGCCTAGGCAGGTCCTCAAAGCCAGCAGAGGCCTGGCCCTGCCCCCACAACTCCTCCTGCAAGTCTACGGCTTTTCCCCACCATCCAATGGCCACGCATGCTCCCTGTCCTGGAGATGCCCTTGCCATTGTCCTTCACTGGGCTGCTCTTTCTCATTCTCCTGGTTTCAGCTTACACATCCCCTCCGTGCAGAGGCCTCCCTGCCCATCCTGGCTGAACTGGGTCTCCCCTGTGAATCTCAGCACTGTTTGTTTCCTTCCCAGCACTTATCTCACTTTGCAATTATTTTGTTGTCTGTCTCCCCCGCTCCAGAGACTAGGATGTCCTAAAGGCAGCGTTTGCTTTGGGGTTTTCCTAGTGCCTGTCTCCAAGCCAGCCCTCTATGAATGTTGGCTGAATGCTGAATTTCCGTGGCACCAGCCAGCACTGCTTCCTCGTCACCTGCAGCGTCTCCCAGCTCCCCTTGGTTCAAGCAGAATCACAATCTCCTCTCCCCAGCCTCAGTGGAGTAACTTTGGGTTATCTTGTCACTCTCTTGTCATCTATCCATCTCTAATAAACCAGGTTATTTTTAGAGCAGGTGAAAGCAACGACCTAACATCTCTCAGAGGATTTTCCACTCCCATCTGCCTTTCTACTACAATTTGGTTTCCTGTGGTGGTTGCGGAGGTTGCCAAGCCAGCCAGCTTTGTTATTCTGGGGTGTAGAGAAGAACCTCAAAAGAAAACCAAGCCCCCTCTTCTTCCACTCTGCATGATGAGAGAAACGAGGTGCTTAGTGCAAGCCCCTGAGGGACAGTGGGAAGCCCAGGATAAAGCCTTGTTCGCTTCACGTGCTGTTCCACTGTGGGCTCATTTTCCCTCTCTGAGCCTCAGTTACCCATCTGTAAAGAGAGGGGTCTGGAAGGTTAATTACTAAAGGCCTCTGACAGAGAAGACTTGGATGGAACCATGGGCCAGTGGGTTTTTTCCATCCTGGAGCAACAATTAGATGACAGACCCAGTTCTTTCTATGAATGAAATGTAGTAGGTGTCTCTTATACTGCATATGCAAACACATGCAAATTAGCACAAAATAAAGAACCCCAAGCTCTTGTGCACAGGACCAAAGTCTGGCCAGATCAGACTTGGCATGGAAAGTGATGCTTAGCTC
>NW_003852551.1:103110-107029 GCF_000181295.1 Otolemur garnettii
AGTGATCCTCTTGCCTCAGTCTCCCAAGTAGCTGGGACTACGGGTGTCTGCCACAATGCCCAGCTAATTTTTCTTTTCTTGAGACAGTCTCACTTTATACCATCAGTAGAATGCTGTAGTGTCACAGCTCACAGCAACCTCAAACTCTTGGGCTTGAGCAATCCTCTTGCCTCCAGCTATTTTTAGAGACAGTCTCACTCTTTTTTTCTCTTTTTTTGTAGAGACAGAGTCTCATGCTATTGTCCTAGGTAGAGTGCCGTGGTGTCACACAGCTCACAGCAACCTCCAACTCCTGGGCTTAGCCAATTCTCTTGCCTCAGCCTCCCGAGTAGCTGGGACTACAGGTGCCTGCCGCTACACCTGACTATTTTTTGGTTGTAGTTGTCATTGTGGGTGGTGAGAAGAGTATACTCTAAGATGCAGAAAAAAGCACAGCTATGCTCAGAACTTGCTTCAAGACAGGCCCATCCAAACAGGTCTTCCCACTGTGTGTCGCCTTCCAACCAGCACTCCTCCCATCCCCCAGTCTCTTTTTAAGTGGGGATTTTGGAACTTTCACTGCCTGCAGGCTAGAGCAGATAGTGAAATGGTGGAAAACAAGTTTGGATAGACTAGGGTGACCAGACGTCTGGCTTTTGAACAATTTGTCCTGTATCCCACGGTGTTTTAGAAATGTCCCGATTTTTGGAAAGAATGCACTGACGGGCAGGAGAACAGGAAGGGAATATACGGTTTTCGGCTGCCATGTGGCTATTTCGCCAGAATATGAGTTTTATATTATTTTTGTTAATTTTATAATGTTAAACTGTAATAATAACAAATAATTGTTGAGAAGTGATTATGGAGAACTGCTTATCAAAGTTTACATTGTTGTCAGGCCCTGCCCCGCCCCCGCCCCCCCAACCATGTTGTCCCGCTTTATAAATGTTAAAATCTGGTCACTCTAGGATAGATTCTTGGGGACCCACTTATAAAGCATGAAATGGAGGGCTTAGGAATATGGACTTTTATTTCCAGAGCAATAGGGAGTCATTGAAGGTTTTATGGCAGTGAGAGGAGTGATCGAATTCATATTTAAGATTACCTGCTAGCCTGCTGGTGGCAAGGAACTCAGTATAAAGACTGGGGCAACGATCCCCGTGGTAAAGGCAAAGGCCTTAGCCAGGTCTATGTGGCAGGGATAGAGCACAAAAATTTGTCCCAACAGAGTGCTCTGAGCTTGTTTGGATGGGGAAGCAAGAGAGAGGAGCAAGAACTGTGGGTTCTGCTTAATCTGGTGAGGAAAGGAGCTGAGGCCTCTCCTCTCCACCCTTCTCTTCTTTGGCTATTTCCCCAAGCTGGTGCCCACAAAGAGGGGAAGCTGGGGGCAGTGGAGCAGCTGCCCGCTGTTAATCTGGGACAGAGGGCAAGCTTGACTTTGTTCTCCGGGGACTTCTCTTCTTCAGACTTGGTCAGGAAAGACCTGAGGGCCTTAGGAGAACACCAGTCAAGTATTTCTTAAACATTTATTTAGTACCCATGAGGGCAAAGTACTAGTGTAGGGGACAGATACACCGAGCTCATATTTAGCTCGTCAATGACATTTGTTATGGGCTGTGTCCCCTAAAAAGATGTGTTGAAGTTCTAGCCTCTAGTTCAGATGAGGCCACACTGGAGCAGGGGGAGCCCTTAATCCAGTGGCAGGTGTTCTTATATGAAGAGGAGAGACACGCAGAGAGACCACTGATGACAGAGGCAGAGATAGGAGTGAGGTAGCCGGAAGCCAAGGGATGCCAAAGATGGATAGACACCACCAGCAGCTGGAAAGATGCAAGGACGGATTCCACTAAGATTCTCAGAGAGAGAGCATGGCCTTGGCGACCACTTGATTTTAATCTTCTGACCTTCAGAACTGGATAGAATAAATGTTCTATTGTTGTTTTAGGCCAAAGTACTTTGTTACAGCAGCCCCAAGCAACTAAGATAGCATCGAAGTTACATCACGTTTAATTTTTGCCCAGTTAGGCCCCCACAGATCACCCCTTCGAAGGGAGGCACCTCTCTAGAACAAATGTGCCTATAGCTCTCCAGGGCCCAGGGCAAAGCTTTCAGGGACTTTTTGCCTGGGCCCTCCTGGTCTCTGGCCTCCCCACTGGTCTCTGGCCTCTCCTCTCTTAGCTCTAATAGGCCATCCCTCTTTGGGTCTTTCCTCTTGTTACTTCCTCCACGTGTCCCTTCCTGTCCCCAACACCTGTTCCCACTTCTCATTTGGTAGAGTAGTTAAGAGCTGACCGCCTGGCTTCAGACCCTGGCTCTCCCATTTCCTAACACCTAGCAATGGGAACTTAGGCAAGTTTTTACCCTCTTAGTGTCTCAATACCCTCCCCTGTGAAATGGGAACATTAGAAGTTCCTATCTCACAGGGTTGTGTGCAACTGGAAAGGCATAAGAAAACTTTGTAAGGGCTTACCCCTTTAATCCAGCTTGTACTATGCACCCCCTCCATGCCTGGCGTGCTGGCCTCCAGAATGCCTCCCTGGCCACCCCCCTGCTGCACCGTGCCACCCACCTGGCATTGTACCTGTCTGGCCATGTCTCTGTCTGTCCCCACCAGATTGCACACTTCTCTGGGTAGGAAAGGGGCTATCCTGCATCCTCAGGTCTGAGCACACAGCAGGTGCTCAGTACATGCTTGTTGCATGAAATGTTCAGCAGAAAATCGGCAGTGGCCAAGAGGTCTGGGAGGTAGAGGTCGAGGGCAGCTTTCACCGGACGGCCTGCCCATCCTTCTGGAAGTGAAAGTCGTACTGCAGGTTCTGAGAGCAAGAGAAGGAAAGTGAAAACCAAAGAGAACAAGGCAGCGTGAAGGTGGCAGAACCCTGAGCCCTGCTCCAGCACCCCTGACCTTGCCCCCAGCCCCGGCACATCCTGCCCTCCTGTGGTGCCCCTCCACATGCTGTCACCCACACACACCTGCCCAGTCCCCAGCCAGCAGCTTCCTCTGACACACATTTTCCATTACGGGACAGAGCAGGTTACAGGTGAAAATAATCTCTGAGTTTGCCTTTCCAGGATCCTTCCCCGACCTCCCAGCTCCCCACTGTGATTTGGCTCCTGTCCTTGCCGGACATACCTGTCCACAGCCCTGACTTCAGTGGCCCAGGGTCAGTTGGGGGCCAGAACGAATGTGAGGGTTCACCCAGCATCTCAGGTCAGGTACAAGATATATCTGGCTCTGCTACATTCAGTTGTCTGACTCTGGGCAAGCCCCATCATCTCCTCCCTTTCCCTATTTGTAAAAAGGGTAGTAATTCCAGTCCCTGGGATTGTTGTGGGGATTAAAGGAGACAATGGAGGGATCATGAATAGTTTGACTGACCTGATTATTTGTGGGGAGAGGGCAGGAGCCTAGCAGAAGTAGGGATGGTCCTCTTCTCTGGGCCCAGCTCTGTGCCAGGCACTAAGGAGTGTGTGTGGTGAAGATGACGGGTTGACTCCAGTGGAAAGAACACCAGCCTGGGAGGTAGTGAGCTGGGTTTGAGACCCCCTAACTCTCAGTGTGTCAGCCTGGGAGGTAGTGAGCGGGGTTTGGGACCCCCTAACTCTCAGTGTGTCGGACTAACCCGTATGCTCTCCAGGCCTGACATCTGAAACTTGAACTGTACTAAGAAACGTCATGGCCAGGTAAGGTTGGTGCAAACGTCTAAGTTGGCACCATTTTTTTTCTTAAGAGACAGAGTCTTTCCTTGTCACCCTCGGTAGGACAACTCACAGCAACCTCCAGCTCTTAGGCTTAGGTGATTCTCTTGCCTCAGCCTCCTGAGTAGCTGGGACTACAGGTGCCCGCTATAATGCCCGGCTATTTTTTTGTTGCTATTTTTTGGCTGGGGCTGGGTTTGAACCCACCACCCTCAGTATATGGGGTCGGCACCCTACTCAC
>NW_003852551.1:107477-108238 GCF_000181295.1 Otolemur garnettii
AACTCTTGGGCTCAAGCAATCCTCTTGCCTCAGCTTCCTGAATACAAAAGGAATACAAGTGCCCACCACAGCACCCAGCTAGTTTTAGAGACGGGGTCTTGCTTTTGCTCAGGCTGGTCTTGAACTCCTGAGCTCAAGCAATCCACCCGCCTCGGCCTCCCAGAGTGCTAGGATTATAGGCATAAGCCCTCACACCCGGCCCACGTTGGCACCATTTTTAAATCTCTCCTGAGAACCCGGGTGAAATTTTGGCTTGAGGCCAAACCTTCTTGATTTCTTCCCCTCAGCTTCTGTTGCAGGTTCTTTCGTGTCCCCAGCCGGCCTGCATCACCGCCTATCTCACTGATAAGGCCTCCTTTTTCTGCTCCTCTGTCAAAGCCAGCTTTGGTGCCCCTTCCTCTGGGAAGCCTTCTCTCACTCTCTTGGGCAGAATTCAGCGTCTCCTCCTTGGAGCTCCCACTTCATAGAACCCTCCATCACCATCCTTCCCTCCCCTTGCTTAGACTAAGTGAATGCAGTACCAGGTTTGGAGATGAGATCTGAGCCTTACTCGTGGTGGCGTAATGGATGTTGGACACGGGACCACGTGCTGAGTTGGTGTGTTAGATGGGTGGATGGATGCAGGGAAAATGAACGATGTTCAGGAAGGAATGAAGGAGTTGAGAAATGCATGGGCATTCAGGGGTATGGATGGACGACTTTATGGGGTGGATGGATAATTGATGAACAGTAAATAGGTGAGGGAATAACCAGTTGCTTGT
>NW_003852551.1:109215-110025 GCF_000181295.1 Otolemur garnettii
GGGCCCGGGCTGGATTCGAACCCACCACCTTAGTTGTATGTGGCTGGCGCCTTAGCCACTTGAGTCACAGGCGCCAAGCTGCTGAGTCTTATTATTTTTAGCACCATATAGCATCACTGGAGTCACCACACACATACCTATACACACCTGGACTTGACCTTGCTCCAATCATTCTGTGGCTCTGGTTTCCCCTCCAAAGCATAAGTGGTGGGCTGAGAATCCCCCCATGACTCTCTTCACATGGGCACCTGGGGTGAGCTGCCCATTTGGATGTTTCATCTTTCCCAAGCATCAGTGTGAAAGTGATGGTGACTAATTCACTGTGAACTTGGAATGTCTTATCTTTCCCAAGCGTCAGTGTGAAAGTGATGGTGACTAATTCACTGTGAACTTTCCATACCCCAGGAGGCTCATGAAGTGGCACTTCTGGATGCTTTGGTTGGGAAGGGATTGCCGATAATGATCTTGGCAAAGATGCCAAGATGCCCTGCTGGCTACTTTTCCACTAGTGGTTGCCACCGTCACCCTCCCCATCCAGTGCAGCCTGTGCCTTCCACACGTTAACACTCCTGTCCTCCACAGAAGAGAATTTTACATTCGGCCACCCTACTCCGTGCTAGCTGAACCGTGGGAAGGATTGTTGCCTTTCCCCAATTTGTCCCACAGTCAGTTGACAGTGGGACCGTAACAGGATCTGGGGTCAGAGGACCTCGGTTCAAGTTTTGACTTCTCAGCCCTTGTCAACTCCTTCACTATGGGAGGAGTAGCTGGCCCAGAGATGCCCAGGGCAGCAGAGTGAGACACACTTTG
>NW_003852551.1:111317-118958 GCF_000181295.1 Otolemur garnettii
AAAAAAAAAAAAAAAGAAAAGAAAAGAAAGAGACAGAGTCTCACTTTGTCACCCTCCGTAGAGTGTAGAGCACGTAGCACCACAGCTCACAGCAACCTCCAACTCCTGGGCTTAGGTGATTATCTTGCTTCAGCTTCCCAAGTAGCTGGGATTACAGGTGCCCACCACAATGCCCAGCTATTTTTTGTTGCAGTTTGACCAGGGTCGGGTTTGAACCCACCACCCTGGTATATGGAACCAGGGCCCTACCCACTGAGCTACAGGCGCCTCCCTCAAAAGTCTTTTCTCTGGAGAGCTGTCCCAGCCTCTCCCAGAGTTCGGTGGTCTCTCTCGCCTTGCCATGGGCGAGACAGCCTCTCTAATGGCTTTCAGCGAGTCATTTAGTAGTAGGTGCCTGTTTCCGTGTCTGTCTCCAGTAGCCCAGGAGCTCCCTGAGGGCAAGGCTCCTGCCCCCCTGCACAGAACCTGGCACACCACAGATAATCAAGAGAACTTAATTAGATGGATAGCTCTGTGTATGTGAAAGGGTGTGGATTTTATTATTCTGCCATACCTGGAGTTCTAGGTGAATACATGTCACACTAAAATCAAGGTCAGGGCCCAGGGAGGAAACAGATGATGCACTTATAACAGATAATGCATTCCAACTGGGTAATTGGAGATGAGTTGAAAGAAGGCATTATTAACAAAAGTATGGGCAGAGTTTAGGGAAACCAGGAGGGATGGGGCAGTACCCCAGGGCCAGCAACATGGGGAGCCATTACCCCCTGTGTCCTGATGAGGCAGGGAAGGACAGGTTACCTGGACCTCTGGCCAGAGATGTATGTACAGGGCAGCCTCACGGGAGCTGCAGCCTTTAGGTGAGGTACAGTCAGCCTGTGGCAACCCTGTGGGAAAGGGCTGGGCGAACAAATATCAGTTCCTTCTCACCACCTGTCTTCTGTCCTCCTGCCCCTTCCAACCAGAAGCCAGAGAACACAGGGGGCCACTGATGTCACACAAAAAGGTCACTTATCAGGGGACAGAAGAGTTTGAAGAAGGGCAGAGATCCAGCATGAGAGAGGACATAGTGCCCCTAGGATCTTTGAGGACCTCTGGATACCCTTATAAAATGCAATAAATGGCCACGTCCCACCACCATTAGTCCTTAAGCACCTTTGTGTCAGGCACTGATCATTTTCCAGTTGTGGACACTGAGGCTCAGAAAGTCTAGTAACTGCCTAAGGTCACACAACAGGAAGTGACATAGCCAGGAGTGGAATGCAGGTTCTCATCACCTCTTAGCAACCAGCAACCACCTGCTGCTAAAAAAAAAAAAGAAAAAGAAATAGTGCCTAGCAACACTCTATTGCCCTCAGTAGTGTCATCTCAGGTCCACAGTAACCTCCAACTCCTGGGTTTAGGTGATTCTCTTGCCTCAGCCTCCCAAGTAGCTGGGACTACAGGCACCCACCACAATTCCTGGCTACTTTTTGTTCCAGTTTGGCCAGGGCCGAGTTCGAACCCACCACTCTCTGTATATGGGGCCGGCGCCTTACCCACAGAGCCATAGGCTCTGCCCTAGGCACTGTTTCTAATGTGAAAAAACTCTGCAAGGTCAGTAGCCTTTTCCTGAGTCTGAAAGAGGTCAAGTGATTTCTCCAGGGACACAGAGCTCATGGGTGAGGCTGAGGGTGGGGCTGGGGAAGCAGGGTTGAAGAGTTTGCCAGTAGTTGGAACAAGTGACTGGCAGACTGCACGGTGGCAGCCTCAGGGATTTTTTTAGCCTCAGCGGGTGGAGCCACCTCTCACCAGGTGCCTCCTGGAGTCACTGCCCAGCTGCAACCACAGGGTTTAGATCGTCAGAGCTGGGCAGGGCCCTCAGCACCCTCCGGCTGGTTCTCATCTGTGACTTTAATAATAATTACAGCAGTCAGCCGTGGCTTCCTGAGCCCCTGGGAGAGTCATTCATCAGTCTTTAGATTGTCACAAATCTGACCACCACTCTGCCTTAGCATTGCTTGGTTTCTGGAGGCAGATATTGGGGGCTGTTCATTTTGTAATTGGAGAACTGAGTCATTAGAAGGCAAATGACTTGTCCATAATCACAAAGCAAATGACATCCTCTGGAGCCAGAGACCGACCCCAGGGCTCAGAGCACTCAGACACAGGCTGGACCCCAACCCTACATTGCACCTGCCAGCTGTGTTGACCTTGAACAAGTCACTTCTCTGCATGTTAGTTTCTTCATCTATAAAACAGGGATGACAACGACCTCAACTTCATTTGGTTGTGATAAGGATGAAATGAGTTACCATTACACATAAAGCACTGAACACAGCAGTTAGGAACACACGAAGGAATTCACGATTATTCCACCTCCAAGTCCACTGAGCTTTCAGCCACCTCTGAGGAGGCCCCAAAAGCTGTGTTCTTGTGAGGCCGTGTGTCCCCCTGGCTTTCCGAGCAACTGATTGAGTAGCTGCCACCAGGGATATGCACTGTGCTTTATGCCCCACGTTTGCTTCATCCAGCCTCACTGTTGCCCCTTCCCTATTTTGCAGATATGGAAATTGAGGTCCAGAGAGGAGTAATGGCCTGCCCAGCCTCCACACCTCGGGAATAGCAGAGCCAGGGTGGCTGCTCCCAAGTTGGAAGCTGGTCATCCCTCCTCTCCCCACTGCAGGGAAAGCAGACTGTTATGATGATGGGTATTGTTGTCCAAAACAATACTGGAGACAATAACAATGCAACAATCACGGAGGGCATTTATTCCCATTGGCTCCACAATCATCCCAGCGCCCATGGGGAGGGGGCCTGGGCCTTCAAGAAGAGGCTCTTCAGGCAGGATGAACAAATAAGCAGTGAAAACCTCGCAGCTGGGCCCAGGTGCTGGGAGAGAGAGTGGGGCAGGAAGCGGGCAGGCCATTTCTTTCTTTCCTCTTCTTTCTTATTTGTTTGAGAAGCAACTTTACTTTCTAAATCGGTCATTGTCACCCGTTGGCCCCCACCCCACCTGGGCCAGGCCTCTGGTGACAGGGGCTTGAGAGGAAACTCTCACAGGCAGAAGGGAAGAGGACCCTAGGTGTGGCAGGGCCCAGGCCCAGCTGGACCTGGGGGCTTCCTTCCTGGCAGGGGCCTCGTGGGCCACTTTCAGGTGACCAGAGCCTGGCAGGCAGAACTTGCCTGATGTGTGACCTGAATCCTCCAGGTTCAGCTGCCAGGGAGCAGGGCAGGGCCCCTCATACACAGGGAAGTAGTCGGGGCAGTGGTTAAGGGCATGGCTCTGAAGTCAGACCCATTTGCCTTCCAAGGTCTGTCACCTTGGGCAAGTGACTTTGCTTCTCTGAGACTCTATTTTTTTCACCTGTGAAATGAGAAGGGTTATTGTGAAGGTTAAATATAATCCAATAACATGACAAATGTCAAACCGTTAGCACATATACAAGCATTTAAGCAGATTTATTAGTTGGAGGTTTTCTTTTCTTTTTTGAGACAGAGTCTCACTTTGTCACCCCCGGTAGAGTGCCACAGCATCATAGCAACCTCCAACTCCTGGGGCTCAAGTAATTTTCTTGCCTCAGCCTCCCAAGTAGCTGGGACTACAGGTGCCCACCACAACACCTGGCTATTTTTAGAGAGGAGGTCTTCCTCTGGCTCAGGCTGGTCTCGAACTGATGGAGTTTAGGCGATCCGCCGGCCAGCCTTGGAGATTTTCTTAAGAGGGCAACAGTTACTGGGTATTCACCATGTGCCAGGCATTTTCAAAGCATTCTACGCACACTAACTGATTTAAGCAGCACAATCACCACTGTCCCCCACTTAACATATGAGACAAGCTGAGGAGAAGCCATGTGAGTTGCTCACACAGGGGCAGATCCAGGCTTGGCAGGATGAGCACTTATATGATATTGGGGCCTCCTAAAAAAATTCAAAATTATGAACACAAAAAGAGGTATACGCTATATAAGCAAGGGATCTAAAGCTTCAACTTCACGCTCCTCACCCTAACCCCCCTCTAAACTCCAGACCACCCTGCTGGCCAGTGGCATAGCTCTGGAACCCACAAGAGTTATAAGCAGTCTTGAGGGATACCCTGCAAAATGCCACACAAGAGGTGTTCCCACTGCGCTTACCGTGGGCCACACACTTATTTAACCCTTCCAACAACCCAGTGAGGGGGGCATGTTATTGCCATCCCCATTGTACAGATTTGGAAGTTGAAGTCCAGAGAGGACCAGTGACTTGCCTGAGGGCACAGAGCTGAGAAGTTGTAGCACAGGATTCTGGCCTAGGCAGCTTGACCCCAGGGGCCATATGTTTAGCTGCTACAGTAACTGTCACCTCTCCCTCATGACTGGGGCTCGGTGTCGTCCCTTCTGCCATCACCTCCCCAGGCCCTCCCCTCTTTTCCTTCAATAGCAGCCTAGAGTGAGGACAAGACACACTTTCTTTTTATTTATTTTTGCAGTTTTGGGCCAGGGCTGGGTTTGAACCCGCCACCTCCGGCATATGGGACCAGCACCCTCCTCCTTTGAGCCACAGGTGCCACCCCAAGACACACTTTCTTCGGAGTCAGAGGTGCCCAGTTACTAATCCTCAGCCTCCTGTTTTCTGGATGTGCATCCCTGAGGCAATCCTTTCACATCTCTGAACCTCGATGCTCTCATCTGTAAAATAGGGATTGCAGAATTTATAGGGCGGTCATAAACTCTACAGACATTAGTTATTATTGTATATAGAATTCCCTGTTCCCAGACCTTACAGCCGCCCTGGATAACACTTCATAGAGTGGCTTGGAAGATCAGAGGAAGGTGATGTGCCTGACCCATTTTAAATGCTCAGGACAGCTAGAAATTGTCATCCTGGAGGAAAGGGAGGCCATATGCGAAACGTAGATGTTTGGAATGGAGAAACAGACCCAGGTGTCAGGTGGCCTGTATTTTAGGTGAATGTCTACTACCGGTTTCCTTGTTGTGTGACTTTGAACAAGTTACTCCCTCCTTTCTGGACTTAGCTTCTCTTTTTGCAAGTTTCATGCATTGCCCTCCACCAATGCATGAATGAAATCGTCTCTAAGATCCTTAAGACACTGAATTTCTAGATAGGGGCTCCTGTTTTCCTTTGGAGGGCTCTTCATGGCCCTCACTCAAGACAGAGAGGAGGTTTTGCATCTAACTCACATCTCATCTGTTCCAGCAGAGCCACAAGGCATGGCTCAGCCCAGGGCTCTGCAGCCACACAACAGGGATCTGTGTCCTAGTCTGTAAAATGGGGATGAAGAGAGTAACATCCTTGTTTCCACTTCACAGATGAGGAGACTGAGGTTCCAGGAGGCACAGGACTTACTGAAGGTCGTGGCTTCCACCTTGCCCTCGGCCTACTGTCTCTGCTCTATCTTCCCAGAGGTGTGGACTTTCCCTGTGGGAATCCTGGCTTTCTCTATCCCTCCCAGAGGATTGGATCACCTTGTCCTTTGCCCTCTGCCTGGCATCCCATCTCTCCCTCTCTTCCATCTCACAAACTCATCCATTGGAGTTGGGCCACAGGCCAGCCCTGGTGTCCGCACTTTATAAGCATAGTGACTCTGAGCAAGCTGTCCACCCTCTGGGCCCCATTCCTTCATCTGTGTCATGGGACTAATATGGACATACTCAGTACACCCCTGTCCACTCTGATCATGAATGCACATGAAATGTCAGCTGTTTTTGTCTTTACCAGTGCCCTTTGGACTCTCCTCAAATGCTCTCTCCTTGGGAGGAGCCGCTTTGGTGGTTCATATAGACCAAGTTCCTCTGGGTTTCCACAACCCAGTCTCTATAGCACTTCCCACCCTGTATCGTAACCACCCACCATCAGGTATGTGCCCCATACTTCCTCCCATTCCCAAATTCTAGTCTTTACAAGACTGTGCCTGGTATAGGAACTGATATGCAGAAACTACTGCCATGATTGTTGAATGAGTGAATGAATAATTGGCTGTTATCCTTTCTACCTTGTCAGGACGGCAGGAGTCTGGGTGTTACAACCACCACCACCATCACAACCATGATGTCTACCTGCCATGTTTTTTTATCTCTCTCACTTCTTGTCCTATGGGCTGGTGGGTCTCCATCACAGGGCCCTACTGTAAAGGGCAAGTAGGCCAATCACAGTGCCCCATTTTCCTTGATATATGATTGGTTTGGACTTGGGCAAGTGATACAAGCTGAGCCAATCAGAACCCTCCCTGGGACTTTTGATGGCACTAGTAGAGAAGATTAGCTCTTTCCTTCTGAAATGGGAGCTGGTAGGATATGATCATGTAAGCCTCTTTCTTTGGACTGGAGAGCCTGTCTGCCATGGGAGAGAAGGCTCATTCTTAAAGAAAGGCAAAGGTAAATGGAACTGACTGATGGGGGTGATAGGGAGAGAACCCAGTGACATCACTGGAAAACCTGGATCCAACAGTTCCTGAAGTGTGACTCACCCTTGAAACTCTAAGATAAAGGAGCCATTAAAATTTTAATTTTGGCCAGGGGCAGTGGCTCACACCTGCAATCCTGGCACTCTGGGAGGGTGAGGTGGGTGGATTGCTTGAGCTTACGAGATCAAGATCAGCCAGAGCAAGAGTAAGACCCCATCTAGGCTGGGCATGGTGGCTCATGACTGTAATCCTAGCACTTTGGGAGGCTGTGGCAAGTGGATTGCCTGAGCCAGAGTGAGACCCCATCTCTAAAAATAAAATAAAATAACCTATGGCAGGTTCCTGTAGTCCCAGCTACTCGGGAGGCTGAGGTAAGAGAATCACTTAAGCCCAAGAGTTTGAGGTTGCTGTGAGCTGTGACACCATGGCACTCAACCCCAGGGAGACTAAATGAGACTCTGTCTCAAAAAATAAATAAAATAAAATAAAAATAGAAAAACTAGCTGTACATAGTGGTGGATACCTATAGTTCTAGCTACTTGGGAGCCTGAGGCAAGAGATTCACCTGAGTCCAAGAGATTGAGGTTGGTATGAGCCATGATTATGTCATGGCACTGTAGCCTGGGCGACAAATTGAGACACTGTCTCAAAAATATATATATATATAAATAGGGCAGTGCCTGTGGCTCAGTGGGTAGGGCTCTGGCCCCATATACTGAGGGTAGCAGGTTCAAACCCAGCCCCAGCCAAACTGCAACCAAAAATAGTCGGGTGTTCTGGTGGGCACCTTTAGTTCCAGCTACTTGGAAGGCTGAGGCAAAAGAATCGCCTAAGCCTAGGAGATGGGGGTTGCTGTGAGCTGTGTGACTCCATGGCACTCTACCAAGGGTGATAATGTAAGATTCTGTCTGTACAAAAACAAAACAAAACTATATATATATATATATATATATAAAATTTTATTCTTTTTCAATTTCAATTTGTCTTTAATCTAGTTTGACCTGAAGTTCTGTCACTTTTTTCTTTCCTTTTTTTGAGACAGAGCCTCAAGCTGTCACCCTGGGTAGAGTGTCGTGGCTTCACAGCTCACAGTAACCTTCAACTCCTGGGCTCAAGCCATTCTCCTACCTCAGCCTCCCAAGTGGCTAGGACTATAGGCGCCGGCCACAACGCCCAGCTATTTTTTTGTTGCAGCCATCATTGTTGTTTGGCGGGCCCAGGCTGGATTCGAACCTGCCAGCTCAGGTGTATGTGGC
>NW_003852551.1:119040-120143 GCF_000181295.1 Otolemur garnettii
GGCTGGATTCGAACCTGCCAGCTCAGGTGTATGTGGCTGGCGCCTTAGCTGCATGAGCCACAGGCGCCGAGCCACATTCTGTCACTTATTATTTTTTTAGAGACAGAGTCTCACTTTGTCACCCTCAGTGGAGTGCTGTGGTGTCACAGCTCACAGTAATCTCCAGCTCATGGGCTTCGGCGATTCTCTTGCCTCAGCCTCCTGAGTAGCTGGGACTACAAGTGCCTGCCACAACACCAGGCTATTTTTAGAGGGGGGGGGTCTCACTTTTGCTCAGGCTCAAACCTGTGAGCTCAGGTAATCCACCCACCTCGGCCTCCCAGAGTACCGGGATTACAGGTGTGAGCGACTGCACCCTATCCTGCCATCAATTCTTGAAGAGGTATGACAGGTACTCAGAGGTCACCTCACTCTGCTCCCTTCCTGGGTCAATGCAGTCACCACCAAACTCAGGCTCCTAAGACAGGAAATTCAGTCACCTTTATCTTCTCTCCAGTTGTTCTCCTGAACCTTCTGTTGTTCTGTTTCAGAAAGTTCTCCCCCAAGTGCTTATTCTCCCTCCCCATTATCATTACCTTGGCTCAAGCTTCCTCCAACCTGCTGTAAAAACTCTGTCTTCTTTCTTCTTATCCACCCTCCATACATAATGCCACAGGATCTTTCTAGAACCCACGCCTGACCATGTGGGTCTGCTTTGAGCCCCTGTGTCTTCCCATTAACCTCAAGACAGAGTCAGAGCCCCATTGGGGGCGCCCTGGAGGCCCCTCTCGGTTTAGCCATTTCATCTCCCACCTGTGTTGAGTCAGGTTTCATGCCCTTTCCCTGAACACGCTACATCCTTCTTGCCCCTGAACTTTCCTCCTGGAATTTGCCTCTGCCTCCTCTCTACCTGAACTACAACCGTTCTTCAAAGAAGAGTGCTGTTGGGTGGCACCCTTAGCTCAGTGGGTAGGGTGCCAGCCACATACACTGAGGCTGGTGGGTTCGAACCCGGCCCAGGCCTGCTAAAACAACAATGACAACTGCAACAAAAAAATAGCCAGGCATTGTGGCGGGCACCTGTAGTCCCAGCTACTTGGGAGGCTGAGGCAAGAGAATTGCTT
>NW_003852551.1:120462-124203 GCF_000181295.1 Otolemur garnettii
TAGCATCATAGCTCACAGCAACCTCCAACTCCTGGGCTCAAGTGAGTCTCCTGCCTCAACCTCCCAAGTAGTAGGACCACAGGTGCCCACCACAATGCCTGGCTATTTTTTGGTTGTAGCTGTCATTGTTGTTTGGCAGGCCTGGGCTGGATTCGAACCCGCCACCTTAGGTGTATGTGGCTGGCGCTCTAGCCACTTGAGCCACAGGCGCCGAGCTGGGAAGTCCTCCCTTTAATCCCAGCCCTGCTCTACCCCTGAGAGTCTGCTTCCTCCCTCAACTGTGCTCCCACCTGACTTGGGCTTTTGCCCCTTGGGCAAACTGGGACATGAACCTCCAAGGACAGGACCTGGCCTGATCTGCCTCTCAACCCTTGAGCCATCACTGCATAACTGGTGTGCCCCATAAGTGTAGGTGAAACTAAACAACCCTTCTCACAGGATCCTGGGAAGTTCACTGGCTATGTGTAGTTTGGTTCTTTTTTTTGGAGACAGAGTCTTGTTTTGTTGCCCTCGGAAGAGTGCCATGGTGCTCACAGCATCCTCAATCTCTTGGGCTCAAGCAATTCTCTTGCCTCAGCCTCCTGAGTAGCTGGGCCTACAGGTGCCTGCCGCAATGCCCAGCTATTTTTAGAGACAGAGTCTCTCTCCTGCTCAGGCTGGTCTTGATCCCGTGAGCTCAGGCAATTCACCTGCCTCGGCCTCCCAAAGTGCTAGGATTACAGGTGTGAGCCACCATGCCTGGCCTCGTGGTTTCCTTCTTGACTAATACTTGCCCCTTTCGGTCAAAGAGGCACCTGGCAGAAATAATTACAGTTCTTCGTATGTGGCCAGTACTTTATAGTTCACGAAGTATTTCTGGGTTCATTTCTTGTCTGGTCTTTACATCCTTGTGGATTGTCAGGAAAGGTGTTATAACCCCATTTCGCAAATGAAAAAGTTGGTTCAGAAAGTTAGGGACGGAACCAATCCCCGGTCATGGGCAAACCGCTGACCCTCTGATCCTTTCCTGACCCAAGTTTCCCATTTCCTAGACATGAGCTGAGAAGGAAAGGAAATTCAGCCTCCCGGTGTAAGGTGTAAGAGGGAATGCTGGTTCTGGATTGGGCTAACAACCCAGCAGCGGTCGCAGTGGTGGCACCGCCCCGTGGTGCGCCTTGTTTCACTGGCTTGGTGAACAGTATGTGCTTATGAGCAGGGGTTACTCGTTCCCACTGCATACATAAGGAAACTGAGGCACAGGAGAGTTAAGGGACTTGCCTCCCTTGGCCAGGTTCCTCCTGACGCCTTGGTTATTGATACGGTACTTCGCACCCCTAGAGCTCTAACTGTAGCATCCCTCTCCTCTCACCACTGATCACCGCCAGATGCACAGACATCCTCCCATTTTACAGAGGCAACAGCGGAGGTTCAGAAGTCAAGGGCAGAGCTGGAGGACCGCACGCGGCCTCCGGATCTGGGGGAGCGTGCCGGGAACCGGGGGCGCAGCCCTGGTGGGGGGCGGCAGGGCTGCCAGTGGGCGTCCGCGTCATCACCCCGCCCGCCGCAGCGCGAGCAGCGCGAGCCCCGCTTCCCTGCAGGAGCGCGGGCAGGTGCGCAGCCGGTGGCGCGGCGGGTGTCAGGCGTGGGCGAGGGACCCAGGCAGGCAGGGCCCCACGCCCATCCTCCCGCCCGCCCTTTCTCCCGTGGCTGCTGGCAGGTGAGTGGGTGTCGAGGAACCGCCAGGCAGCGGAGAAAACAGGACGCCGCAGAAATCAGATTACTCACCTGCAGCTGCGACTACCCAGGGCTAATAAAAGCAGAGCTTCCTGTTGTTTCTTTATTACCACCCTCTGCCTCCCCCAGCCCCAGTCCGCTCCCAGCTGCAGCCAGAGCCCTAACTGATCGCCAGAAACCGGTTGCTTCGGGGTTCAGACCACTCCGATGCCTGAAATTCCTCCATCTGTGCAGGGCGAGCTTGGGTTAATTAATGTTGCCTCCTGGGTCGTTTCCTGTCACCTGCTTGGGAATCACCTGGGGTGCTGGCTAACAATACAGATCCCCAAAGGCGGCTCGCACCTGCTGAATTGGAATTTCTACAGTTTGGGACCCAAGAGCACCAATTCATAGGGATCTCAGGTAGTTTGCATGCAGGTTAAAGTCTGGGAGACCCACCAAGTTCAGATGTTGAGTTTGTTTTCTTTTCCACAAGTTGGGGATGGAACCTGTCTCCAGTCTTGGGCAAGTCCCTGGCCTCAGAGCCTCAGCTTGCTCTTTTCTGGAATGGGGATGAAAATAGACTTCTTAGGACTAAAACGGGTTCAAATGAGATAATGCCCCAGCACGATTACTGGTGGTTGCTCTTGGAGTTTATAGGCCAACCAGGACTGGATGTGGAATATCCTACATGGAGTGTGATGAGCTGCAGAATCCACCCTACCGGTGTATGGGGAGGCACAGTGAGAGAGACTCTTGTCCTCAGAGCCTCTCCAAAATTTAGTCCCTGCCACACCAGGAAAACGTTACCACCCATGGCATTGACAACAATGATGGGCGGATCTAGTGGCTTCTTCTCTGGGGCAGGTCCCACCTTTCTTCTCTAACCTCTCACCTTCCTTTGGATGCAGGGCGGCTTCACATCTGCTTCCCTTCTCCCTCCCTTGAAGGCCCCCCAGCCCTGCCTTCTCTGGCCTCTGTGATCATGGGCACCTTGGCCTACTGCACACTCTCCATATCTTTTGTGGACAACCTCACCCACTCCCAGTTACCTTTGTCAAGCTGAGCTCTACCCTGATAAATAAATGTAGCACCTTCTAACCTTTCTTTCTTTCTTTTGAGACAGAGTCTTACTTTGTTGCCCCCGGTAGAGTGCTGTAGCATCACAGCTCACAGTAACCTCCAACTCCTGGACTTAGGTGATTCTCTTGCCTCGGCCTCCTGAGTAGCTGGGACTACAGGCACCTGCCACAATGCCCGGCTATTGTTTTTCCGGGGCTGGGTTCAAGCCTGCTACCCTCGGTATAGGGGGCTGGCAACCTACTCACTGAGCCACAGGCGCTGCCCTCTAGACATCTCTTGTTGGTGATTCTCAAGCACCCAAATCAACTTGACCAGCTCCACCATCTCCTCTCCCCTCCAACCTGCATCACACTCTGGTTTCTTAGTCTCAGGGCATCACACCTGGAGGTTAGCACAGGTGACTTCTGTTCAGCCCTCACATGCACTCTTCCAACACATTTTATCTCCCCAGTAGCCCTAGAATCTGTCCCCTTCTTTCCAGTGCTCCCATTCCCATGCATTCTAGGCCCCCTAGTTCCGGACTCCATAATCTCTCACCTGGATTATTTTAACAGCCTCTTAAATGGCCTTCCTGGCTCCAGTCTTGCCCTCATGTTAGTTGGGGGCTCCTTCTGAAACACAGATCCTGTCCTCGCCTGCTTCAAACCGACGGTGGCTCTTCAGTGTAATCAAAACTCTTCCTCCTTCCCTGCAATCTCATATGGACAGAGTGACACCCTGTTCACCCTGCTCCTGCAGCACTTTGCACAAACAGTGACATTTTACTGGGCTTTTATTCAATGCCCAGGACCAGGGTGAGCTGGTTGTCTTTGCAGTACTCTCTCAGCCTCTTCTCATTCTTGTGATGATTATTCCTGACTTGTACATGAAGGAACTGAGATCACATAGTAGTAAGCAGCAGAGTTGGTAGTCATACCTGTGTCTCTCAAGCCAAAGCTGGCACTCTTAGCTTTTTTTTTTTTTTTT
>NW_003852551.1:125666-131930 GCF_000181295.1 Otolemur garnettii
GCCTGTAGTCCCAGCTACTTGGGAGGCTGAGGCAGGAGACTCGCTTGAGCCCAGGAGTTGGAGGTTGCTGTGAGCTGTGAGGCCATAGCACTCTACCCAGTGGGATAGCTTGAGGCTCTGTCTCAAAAATAAATAAATAAATAAATAGAACCATAGACTGTATCCATTCTGTAGTCACTGAGCACACAGGTTTCCAGTTTTTTGCTATCACTAATAAAGTTGCCTAAGATCACTAATATGATCTGTCTCATACTTGTGCCTTGGTGCACACATGGAGGAATTTTTCTAAGGCTGTAATTGTGGGTCTTTGGGTATGTACATAATTAGCTTTAGAGGATGCTGCCAAACGGTTTTCTGAAGTACTGGTATCAATTAGCATTTCCCCCTTCCTCTTCCACAGCAGGTGAGAGTTCCAGTTGCTCCACATCCTTATTAACACTTAGTATTATCAGTTGTCTTCACTGTTCCTAACATGTTGGTCTGCATTTGTACCTCCTGAATAAGACAAAGCGTCTTTTCATACATTTGTTTTGCACTCTGGTTTCTTTTTCTGTGAATTGCCTGTTTAATACTTTTGCCCACTCCTCCCTCCCCAAATGTGGTCTTTATTCCACCTGGGTACAGGTGGGGGTGAAAGTGGAAAGGAATTCTATCTGCCCACTTTTCTATTAGGTTGTTCAGCTTTTCCTTATTGGTTTGAAGCAGCATTCTAAGAGAAGTTTTTTGTTTTTATTTTTAAATAGAATTAGAATCTGAGATCCAAGTACATAGAGGACAGAGCTGGACCCAAACCCACATCTGTCTGATTCCAGAGCCCCTTTGTATCAATTCCTTTGCCAGTCATTCATTTATTCCTCAAATGTCTGTGGAGGACTTTCTCAATAAATGCTGGGAGGGAGTAGAGAGTTGTTAACCTCTCTGCCTAGATTTTGATCTCGTCCCTGCCCCTTGCTAGTTTTGACAGACCTTAGGTAAATGATTAAGCGATCTGTACCTTGGTTTCATTCTCTCTAATAAAACAAGGATAAAAGTACCTCCCTCTCAGAGTCAGTGTATGAGGACTGAATGAGTTAATTCCTATAAGAGGGCTTCAGATAGTACCTGGTACACAGTCAGTGTTGAATAAATAACTAGCACATGCCCGGTACTGGGCCAGCAACACACCATTCCGGGAACACAGAGAGGAAAAGATAGACAAGGACACTGAGCTCATTTAGCTCACTGTCCAACGGAAGGAGACAACCCCCAAACAAATAAAATAACATGGCCTGTGATAAGGCCAAGGAAGAACACCCCAAGGCACTGACTCAGCCGAGTGGTCATGCAGGGAAAGCCCCCAAGAAAAGGTGACATTTAGGTTGAAGCATGGAGGATGAGGAGCCATCCAGACCAAGACCAAAACAGAACAGCCCATGGCAACAAGAAAAGCACGTGCAAAGGCCCTGAGGCACAAAGAGTTTGGCATTCCAAGGAACTGCAAGGAGAGCAGCATGGCTGCCACCAAGTGAGCAAGGAGGTGAGAGGAGTAGGAGGGAAGTGCCTGGGCAAAGGGTTTAGATTTTATTCCAAAAGCAGTGTGTGGTTTGGGACAGCAGTGTCATGATCTGATTTATGTCTTTTCAAGGTCACCCTGACTGCTGTGTGAAGATCAACTATCTATGAATTTATCTAAATACTTCTTGAAGCCACTAGTATTTTTAGCCAGAACCCCTTCTGTGTGAAGCAAAACTTCCCTTTATTGGTCTTAAATTTACTGCTTTCAGGTTTCAAGGGAAGCCCCCTTCTGCCCCATATCTGAGGGTGAGCAGCCCAGTGCGAGCTCTTGGTCAAAATTTTTACAGCAGGGGTGAGAGAAGGGTCTCCCAGGTTGCACCCCATCTGCTCTGTGAGGTTTCCCCCCTTATAAAATGAAAATAATGAGCATGGCCACCACAGAGAGGCTGTGAGGATGTAATGGAACACAGCATGGCAGCAGGGACTGGTCAGTATAGGGTGGCTGCCAAGCAGATGGTGAGGAGGATGAGGACGGCGGGGATCCTGGGTGATACTGGGCAAGTCAGTGAATCACATTTCACGTGTCTGTAAAATAAAGGAGTTGGACAAGATGATCCGTGGGGACCACCCAGCTCCGATGTCCCAGCATTCTTTAGTGTAGGCCCTCTCCTCTTCCTTTCAATCTGAGTTATTCCCTTCCCTGCAATTTCATTGCTCCCCTCCTGACCTATGATGAGACATGGAGTGTCCTGGCAGAGAGGAAACTGACTCGGAGTCAAGCGATCTGAGGTTCCAGCTGCCCATTTACGATGGAGTACTCATCACAGACATTGAACTTGCATACGTTTAAGCATATGCCCAGTGGAAGGGGAAAGAGAGAGCGGGATATGCAGGAATCCCTGCCTCGAGTTAACTCTCATTCCACTCTGGGAGCACCTACCCCTTGATGGAGGATGTAACCTGCGAGGTCCTCCAGCCAATCCAATCCTCGCACACCCAGCAGAGCGTGGGCTGTCACCATGCCGGGTGTGATCTTGCTCTTCAAAGAGTTTGTATACAGTGTGGCCCTCGATACAAGGCAACCAGAAGCCACAGCTGTCTGTAACAACACCTGAGATAAAAGAGCCTGCTGTATTAGCTGTCAGCTGATGGATGAGCTTGCTTCCTGTTTCACTGGGAAAGCAGAAGCAATCATAAGGGAACCTCCCCAGAATCCTCCTCCCCCTCCACTCACCTGTCATCTGTGCCCCGTTATTCTTGCAAGACTGTGCCCTCCACCTGGGCACTGCCCTTCGCCCCTTCTTGCCTCCCCCGGAACACCATAGAGCAATTTCTCATGTCTCTTCTGCAGCACCAGAGTTTGGGGGTGGGGGGGTCCCTTTCTTCTATTGATTCATTCCCATCAGCACAGGATCGTGCTGCAAACTCCCCGTCTTGAACACACTCACACATGCAGCCACTTTTCCTAGCTCCACTTTCCAAGAAAACTTCTGAGTTTTCTGGAGTGACTATCTTCACTCCTCCTCTCCCCGGCTTACTATTCGGGGCTTTTGCCTTCACACTCCACTGAGACTGCCCTTGTCAAGGTCATCAGTGGTCTTCTGCCACATCCAATGGGCACGTCTCAGTCCTTGTCATCAGCATTTGGTCAGGAGACTGTGGCCCTCCCTGCTGCACATTCTGCCCCACTCTTCCTGGGCCCCAGTCTCTCCTGGTCCTCCCATCTCACAGAAAACCTTATTAGTCTCCTTTGCTGGTTCTCCCTCATCCATGTGCTGGAGTGCCCTGGAAATCGGCCCTCTCCTTTTCTCTAGCTCACTCCCAGCCCGAGGCTTTACATGTTTTATCTACTGATGACTATAGGTTAGTCCCTCCAGCCCAGACCTTCCCCCTCCACTCGAGGCTCACACGACTTCACTCAGATACCAACAGGAAACCCAAACTGGGTAAATCCACAACTGGACTCTTAATTTTTACTCCCAATGGCTGGGCACAGTGGCTCACGCCTGTGATCTTAGCACTCTGGGAGAGGCTGAGGCAGGAGGATCACTTAGGCTCAGGAGTTCGAGACCAGCCTGAGCAAGAATGAGACCCCTATCTATTAAAAACAGAAAAACTTACAAGAGGTAGATGCCTATAGTCCCAGCTGCTCGGGAGGCTAAGGCAGAAAGATTGCTTGAACCCAGGAGTTTGAGGTTGCTGTGAGATAGGCTGACCCCATAGCACTCTAACATGGGCAATAGAGTCTCAGAAAAAAAAAAGAGAGAGAGAGTCAAATCACTTAATTCCTTTGTTTAAACCCTCAGAGGCTCCCTTCTCACTCAGAAGGGAGTGAGAGTGTTCCATAGCCTAGAAGGTGCTCCCCTCACCCCCTCACCCCCTCACCTCCTGTTGTTTTCCCCTCCCAGCCACAGTGGTCTCCTGTTGTTCTTTAAGCAGCTGTGCACAATTGCTCCCCAGGGCCTTTGCACTTACTGATCCCACTGCCTAGAGTAGATGATTATCCATGCTCATTCATCCAACCCACAGGGCTCCCTTCTGCTCATCATTAGAGAACTTTTCCCTTGCCGTCCTACACAGGACAGTGCCTCTTCCTCCTCACCTCTGTCACTTGCTAGCTCCTTCTCCCTTTCTAATTTTCTTTTTTCAATTTTGAGACAGAGTCTCACTATGTTGCCCTCAGTAGAGCGCTGTGACATCACTGCTCACAGCAACCTCAAACTCTTGGCTTAAGTGATTCTCTTGCCTCAGCTTCCCATGTAATTGGGACCACAGGTGCCTGCCACTACACCTGGCTATTTTTTGTTACAGTTGTCATTGTTTAGCTGGCCCAGGCTGGGTTCAGACCCACCAGCCCTGGCGTATGTGGCACCGTAACCACTGCGCTATGAGCACCAAGCTGGGAGACAAGTCCTTTGAGTCCTGAACCCCCACTCTAGGAATTTACCCTCTAGAGATTCTCTCTACCTTGGGTAGAGTGCCATGGTGTCACAGCTCATAGCAACCACCAACTCTTGGGCTCAAGGGATTCTCTTGCCTCAGTTTTTCCATTTTTAGTAGAGACAAGGGTCTCAATTTTTGTTCAGGCTGGTCTTGAACTTGTGAGCTCAAGCAATCCATCTGCCTCAGCCTCTCAGAGGGCTAGATTTACAGCTGTGGGGCACTGCACCGGCCCGAACTCTTTTTTTTTTATAATAGTGAAAAATTGGTAATCACATTAATATCCAACCACATTGGGTCAGTTGTTAAAATCATGATAGATCTACACAAGACATGCAAATTTAAAAAGAAGCAATCACGGTCAGGAGATCATGGCCAAGTGCATGATTTAGAACCCCTGGGCTCAAGTGATACACGCACAACAGATACGAAGGGGCCATCCAATGCGATGCTGTGGAAGAACATGTAGTGGAACTTCAGGAGATGTTTATCACATATGATATGTAAGGATTTTTTTGTTTTTGTTTTTGTTTTTTTGAGACAGAGTCTCAGCCTAGCTCACAGCAACCTCAAACTTCCTGGGCTTAAGCAATCCTCCTGCCCCAGCCCCTCGAGTAGCTGGGACTACAAACACCTGCCATAACACCCAGCTAATTTTTCTATTTTTAGTAGATATGAAGTCTCATTCTTGCTCAGGCTGATCTTGAACTCCTGAGCTTAAGGGATCCTCCTGCCTTAGGAGGTCTCACTTTGAATCGGGCTGGTCTTGAATGCCTGAGCTCAGGAGATCCACGTACCTTAGTCTCCCAGAGTGCTAGAATTATAGGCATGAGCACTGTGCCCAGTTCTGTAATATACTATTGTTATTCAAATTTTTAAAATTATTTTTATTTTTTGCAGTTTTTGGCCAGGGCTGGGTTTGAACCTGCCACCTCCAGCATATGGGGCCAGTGCCCTACTCCTTTGAGCCATAGGTGCTGCCCTATTATTATTATTTTTGAGACAGAGCCTCACTTTGTTGCCCTTGGTAGAGTGCTGTGGCATCACAGCTCACAGCGACCTCAAACTCTTGGCCTTAAGTGATTATCTTGCCTCAGCCTCTCAAGTAGCTAGGACTACAGGCACCTGCCACAATGCCAGACTATTTTTTTTAGAGACGAGGTCTCACTCTGAATCAGGCTGGTCTTGAATGCCTGAGCTCAGGCAATCCACACGCCTTGGTCTCCCAGAGTGCTAGGATTATAGGCATGAGCCACTGCACCTGGCCACCATGGTATATTATAAAGTGAAATTTAAAAAGAAACTAGCAGCTTGCAGAAAGGCATATGAAGTGTGATGTCATTCTTGTATATGCATATTTGCACGTGTTTAGACCTGGGAAGTGTTGTGTTTTTTTGTTTTGTTTTGTTTTTAGACAGGGTCTTATTTTGTTCCCTGGGCTGGAGCATAGTGGTGTCATCATAGCTCACTGTAACCTCAAATTCCTGGGTTCAAGGGATCCTCTTGTCTCAGTCTTTCAAATAGCTGAGATTATAGGCATGTTCCACTATGCCCAGCTAATTTTTCTTTTTAAGTTTTTTGTAGAGATGGAGTCTAGCTATCTTGCTCAGGCTGATTTAGAACTCCTGGGCTCAAGTAATCCTTCTGCCTTGGGCTCTTAAAGTGCTTGGATTATAGGCATGAGCCTCCACTCCCAGCCTAGGAAGATGTTTAGAAAGAGAGCACCAAATTGTTTTAAATGTAGTGGTTCCATTGTTGAATGGAGGTGGTGGGTGTGTGGCTGTTCACTGTGCTACTTTTCCAAACTTTATGTATTTTTTTTTTTTTTTT
>NW_003852551.1:132649-135185 GCF_000181295.1 Otolemur garnettii
CTCCTTCTGAGCTAATTGTCCTTGCCTAGAAGCAAGGGAGGGAGCCAGTCTCCTTCTGATACCTTGCCCAGGAGGGGAGTAGGGAGTTTACATTAGCCTTTTCAATTCCAAATGAAGTTACATTAACCTCTTCATTCCCATATGGAGTTACATTAAACTTTTTTTTTTTTGTAGTTTTTGGCCGGGGCTGGGTTTGAACCCACCACCTCCAGCATATGGGGCCAGTGCCCTATGCCTTTGAGCCACAGGCACCACCCCATTAACCTTTTCAGCAACCGAAAACCAAAACTGTATATTCCCTTCCCATTCACCCACTGTTCCCTAGCTTGTTGTGCATTCTTTCCAAAAATCAGGACTTTTTTAAAATGCCGCGGGACACAGGACAAATTGTTAAAAATCAGGACTGTCCCACCAAAAGTGGGACGTCTGGTCACCTTACCCAAGCAGCTAAGGTGCCAGCCACATACACCAGAGCTGGCAGGTTTGAATTCAGCCTGGGCCTGCCAAACAACAATGACAACTACAACCAAAAAGTAGCTAGGCGTTGTGGTGGGCGCCTGTGGTCCCAGCTATTTGGGAGGCTGAGGCAAGAGAATCGCTTAAGTCCAGGAGTTGGAGGATGCTGTGAGCTATGACACCATAGCACTCTACCCAGGGCAACAGCTTGAGGCTCTGTCTCAAAAAAAAAAAAGAAAGAAAAGAAAAGATATTTATAGTACTTTGATGAGAGACAAAACAGGCCATAAAACAGATCGGACAGTATTAACCCACTTTCAAAAAACCACCCATAGAAAAAACTGGAAATGTCCACACCAAAATGTGAGCAGTAGTTTCCTTTGGGAAACGGAATTACAGGCGTCTTTCCCCCTTTCCTCTTGCTTATTTGCATGTCATAAATCGGTTTTGTCCATCAGAACCTTCTGTGATGATGGAAATCTTCTCTATCTGCCCTGTCCAATATGGTAGTCAGTAACTGCATGTGGCTGCTTCATGCTTTCAATATGGCTAGAGAGACTGGGGAAGTGAGGTTTTTATGGTTTCATTGTATTTAATTCTAATTAATTTACCTGTAAATAAATGGCCACATGTAGCTTGTGGCTACCTCATTGGATAGCCCAGTTCTAAACTATGTTTACAAAAACAACACGTATTGGTTTTGCAGCACTAAAAAGGACTTTTCTTTCTTTTTTTCTTTTTTGTGTATTTGTTCTGCCCTGCCTGTTTGCAGAGCTCCTTTGAGAGCCCAGGGAGCGGCAGTGAACGGAAGGAGTTTGCAAACTGTAAAGCGCTGTGCTTAGATGGTGCTGGTGGATGTGACTGTTTCCTGTTGGCTGGGACCTTTTCCTTCCTCACCTTGTGGGCTCCCAGCTGGGAAAGAGCCCTGACCGAGGAGAGCACCTCTGGGGAAGAAGGCATCCTGGGGTCTGGTCCCTGCAGCTAAGTCCCCCTGGTCCTGAAAAGACTTTCCAGGAGGCATTCATTCATTCATGCATTCATTCAACAGCTATTACCAGTCTGCCCCTCCTCACTAGGCACTGCACTAGGCCTGGGGTATGTGTACTGCAGCACGTGTGGTTTTTGTACTTGTGGAACTTAAATTCTCGCTCAGGAGATGGAGTGATGAGTCACAGGGCCAGGACGCAGAGGCCTGGGTATGCGCCCCTGCTCAGCAGCCTGTGAACACGCCATTTATGTTCCTAAGCCTCTATTTTCTCTTTCAAGGGAAATAGTGACACAATCTTGCTAGTCCATCAGGGTTGATCAGGGCTAAGAAAGTGAATGACAGAGTCCTGCAGAGATGCTGTGGTCAAAGAACATACTCTCCTGGGGGAATAACTGGGTAATAACAGCCGTGGTGACTGCCACAGATATTATTATTAATATTATTATTATTAATTTTTTTGAGACAGAGTCTCACTTTGATACCCCAGGCTACAGCGCCGGGGGGCTTCAGCCTGGTTCACAGCAACCTTAAACTCCTGGGCTCAAGTGATCCCCATGCCTCAGCCTCCCAAAGAGCTGGGACCACAAGTGCCCCACTACAAAGCCCAGCTAATTTTTCTATTTTTAGTAGAAATGAGGGCTCACTCTTGCTCAGGCTGCTCTCAAATTCCTGAGCTCAAGCAATCCACCCGCCTCGGCCTCCCAGAGTGTTAGGATTACATTAATATTATTAATCTTTTATTACAGCATATCATAGTTTCCTTAAGAATAGTTAAAACATCAGCTGTACGAAGACCAGGAAAAACATGTAATCACTTATCTATGTAACATTGCTGATCCCTGTGAAGTTCCAGGCCAAGGGGAGTAGGGGATCAGTCTGGGAATGCAGACCTGGATCATGGCTTGCCCTTGGGGACCTGACAAGGGAGAAGAAGGGTGAGGAAGACGCGTAAGGAAATATGCAAACTCCATCCAGCTGTTCCACTGGTATATGCCAGGCCTCTGGGGACATAATGGAACAAGACATCCAGAGCCTCACTCTCAGGAAGCTTTCTCTTTTTTTGGAGACAGAGTCTTTTTTTTTTTTTTTTTT
>NW_003852551.1:135409-139793 GCF_000181295.1 Otolemur garnettii
CCGCCACCTTAGGTGTACGTGGCTAGCGCCTTAGCCGGTTGAGCTATAGGCACCGAGCCGGAGACAGAGTCTTACTTTGTCCTCCTTGATAGAGTACCGTGGCATCACAGCCTACAGCAACCTTATACTCTTGGGCTCAAGCGATTCTCTTGCCTCAGCCTCCCAAGTAGCTGGGACTATAGGTGTCTGCTACAACGTCTGGCTATATTTAGAGATGGGGGTGTTGATCTGTCTTAGGCTGGTCTTGAACTTGTGAGCTCAGGTAATCCACCTCCCTCAGACTCCCAGAGCTCTAGGATTACAGGCATGAGCCACAGTGCCTGGCCTTTTTCAGGAAACTTTCAAAGGAAGTGGGGAGGCAGATACTCATCAAATAGCCACTCAAATATATAATTATAAACTGTGATAAGGAATGAGAAGAGGAAGTTCAGAGTGCTATAAAGGCTTATCATGGGGATCTTGATTTTGTAGCAGTGGGAGGGTCACTCCTGTAATCCTAGCACTCTGGGAGACCTAGGTGGGTGAATTGCTTGAGCTCAGCAGTTTGAAATCAGCCTGAGCAAGAGCAAGGCCTTCATCTCTACCAAGAATAGAAAAACTATCTGGGCATGGTGGTGCACACCTATAGTCCCAGCTATTCGTGAAGCTGAGGCAAGAGGATTGCTCAAGCCCAAGAGTTTGAGGTTGCTGTGAGCTATGATGCCATGGCACTTTACCAGGGAGACATAGTGAGATGGAGACAAAGATTAGGATGATAAAGAAGAAGCACTAGGATGGGAAAAGAGGGTCCAAGTAGCAGAGACAGCATGTGCAAAGGCCCTGAGGTGGGAGGGAACAGAGTGCTAGTGAGACCACTGTGGCTGGAACCCAGCTGGCTGAAGGGATGAAGTACACTGGGTAGCTGAGGAAGGACAGAGCCCTCAGGCTCTAGTGGGCCATATTCGGAAGCCAGTGGGGGGTTGCAGGGGAGAGGCAGTGAGAACAGTGGTTCATGCCGCATGAATACTGGAGGCGCAGAGGAACAGAGCCGGCACATTAGCATCTGGTGTCAGGGAGGCAGCAGTGGAGTAGAGAAGAAGAGACTTTAGACCTGTTTGGAGGGTAAATGGTGTAAGTCATGGTGTAGGATTGGTGGTGGGAGAGATTGCAGGAGGGGCCCCGGTGGATAGGAAAGCCTGAGTAAAGCTGACTTGAGAGCCCTGGGGAAGGACTCGCAGAGGGAGCTGATCTCTTGTCTTCCCGTGACGGGCTGTAGCACCCCTGGTGGAGAGATGGAGAAAAGCAGTCTGCCTGAGACTGGGGAGCAAAAGTGCAGCTGGGGGCTGTCAGAGAAATGAAACTAACATTCACTGAGTCCTGACAGCATGACAGGCCCTTTCTAAGTCCTTTACCTTCATCTCATTTAATCTTCACAACAACTCTACAAGGTTGTTGCTATTATCACTCCCATTTTACAGATGAGGAAACTGAGACTCACAGAGGCACTGACATTGGTATGTGAACTCCAGACCTGACTTTTAACTACAGTGCTTTACTCCTCTTGTGGGTTAGGGTAACTAGAGGCTGGGAGAGTTTGAGCCGAGGTGTGTGTGTGTGGGGGGGGACCAAGGCTGTGGCTGAGAGATGAAATCAAATCCTAAAGGCTACTTGTGTCAGACTCAGGGATATGGACCTTATTTGCAGCCAAGTGGGTATACATTCTTAGGGAGGGGGTCCACTCAGGGAGTGGGTGGGATCCTGTGTGCTTTCTTGTGCATCTTTACAGATGAGGGGGAAGGACAAAAGCTGTGGTAGCAGGTGGGGGGCACAGGGAGAGGCCACAGCATTGGCTTCAGAGCACTGGATCTGGGTGAGGTGGGCTCCAGGAGACAGTTTCAAGGTAGATCCAGTGGGTGGCTGGGAGGTGGGTTGAGAAGGGTGAGCGATCATCCTGGGTAACAGGATGACAATGGATTTTTATTCATTCAATCACAAACCTCTATCAAGCATCTACCGTGTGCCAGGTCCTCAGCAAAGTGCTGAGAACATAAAAAAAAAGGACAGGGTTTAGTGTCCATAGCTCAGTGAATAGGGTGCCAGCCATATACACTGAAGCTGGCGGGTTCAAGCCTGGCCCAGGCCTGCTAACACAACAATGACAACTGCAACCAAAAAATAGCTGGGAGATGTGGTGGGTGCCTGTAGTCTCAACTACTTGGGAGGCTGAGGCAAGAGAATTGCTTAAAGCCCAAGAGTTGGAGGTTGCTGTGAGCTGTGACAGCACAGCACTCTACCGAGGGTGACACAGTGAGACTGTCTCAGAAAAAAAAGACAGGATCACTGGCTTGGAGAAGCCGGGGAGAGAAGGAGGGATGGAAGGATGTTGAGGAGTCTGGTTTGGGGGTGTATTGAGTTTGGGGGCTGGGACAGCCCAGAGGTGGCTCAGCATATGGTCTGGAACTCAGGAGAGGGGTAGAATTAGAGGTGCAGGATTTTGAAAATAAGATCTTGAGTATAACAACTTGGTAAACTTATCAAAAATCATTGAAAGTGCATGAATTTTATGATCTATAAATTATACTTTGATAAGGTTTTAAAAATACAATCAGAGAAAACCCAACAAGTCTCAAATTTCCTATGAAGGCGTGAAACAAAGAGGGAGAGAACCCCAGTTCCTGTCGCGACCCACAGGAACTGTATTAAAGGGCCGAGGCATTAGGAAGGTTGAGAACCACTGCTAGGTAGAGAGTGGAGTGGAGGTCTCTTGACAAGGACAGGAGAGGGAGCCTCTCTGGGACGGTTGTGCTAATCACATCTCTGGGCATTGGTGCTGCTGTGCCAGGTTCCACTCTGGCCTCTGCATCCTAGAGTAAATCAATCCCCTGGCAACCCCAGGAGGAGGGATGCTGCTTCATTTAAGATGGGGAAACTGAAGTTTGGAGAGGTTAAGCAGATCACCCAGTCACATTTCCATGAAAGGGGTAGAATCTGAGGTCCTGCCTGAGTCTGTCAGCTCCACAGCTTGGGCTGGTAAGTAACACTCTATAAAGACTGAGTTTGGCTACTGATGACAAATGTCCTGGTCTATGCTGAGGCTGGCAGTGGGGCTGGGCCTGGGAACAGAGGCACCGGCGCTGCGATGGCGCCATCTACCGGCCAAAGTGTGTATGGCGCTCGGCCCGAGACGGGGAGGAGCTCAGTCCCGGGCCTGCCACAACTCCTTCTTCTTCTTCCGCCCTCCTCTCAGTATCTTCCACCCAGCATCCTTGCGAGGCTTACAGGCAGGAATTGTCTGGCCTCATCCTACTGATAGGGCTGGGAGAGGAGAAGTGATTTCTCAGAGATGACCCAGAAGGCTCTGTGCTTGTAGCACATTGGTTAGGGCATCAGCCACATACACCGGGGGATTCGAACCTGACCCAGGCCAGCTAAACAACAATGACAACTGCAACAAAAAAAAAATAGCAGGGTGTTGTGGTGGGCTCCTGTAGTCCCCGCTACTTGGGAGGCTGAGGCAAGAGAATCTCTTAAGCCTAAGAGTTGGAGGGTGTTGTGAGCTGTGACTTCACAGTACTCTACCATAGGCGACATAGTGAGACATTATCTCAAAAAAAAAAAAAATTGGAGAATTTTCTTCTTTAGTTTACCCTTCCTGCAACAAACTGTGGAAAGATTACTGTGTTCTTCTGTCGCCAAAATAACTGAGTCCTGCCCTCATGGCAGGGTGTGATCTTTCTGGCCTGCTACACTCTGTGAGCCATGTGGGTCCCCACCCAAGAAATCTCTTCCCTCAGGAGCTGTGCCGATGCCAGTAAGACCCAGCTTCTTGTCATGGCTCCAAGCCCTGACTCAAGTTGTCTCTGCCGCACGCCATCTGTGTGTCCCGGCACAGGCCCTTTAACCTCTCTGTGCCTCAATTCCCTTGTCTCTGAAATGAGGGAAACATTACCAATCCCTCAAAGTTGTTGGAAAAGATGAAACAAGGTAACACGTATAAAGCGCCCGACACAGAGCTGGACATACCATCATACCATCGGTACTCAAGAAACATTTGTGAGATTCCTTGCTGGGGGTCCTTTTCCTTTCCATGTGTTCTTGTTCCTTTTCTGTGTACACAGGTGTTTTTGTTTACCTTTCACTTTTTACTCAACTGAAAACTTACTCAACTTTTTGGAAAAAGAACAAATCCAACCCCGTCATTTTTAACCTATGTAGGTTAGGAAGCTTTGATGTCAAGAAAGAGAGATAGGCTCATTGCCTGTGGCTCAAGTGGCTAAGGCACCAGCCACATACATCTGAGCTGGTGGGTTCAAATCCAGCCCAGGCCCGCCAAACAACAAAGGCGGCTGCAACCAAAAAATGGCTAGGCATTGTGGCGGGCGCCTGTGGTCCCAGCTACTTGGGA
>NW_003852551.1:139879-143600 GCF_000181295.1 Otolemur garnettii
GAGGCTGAGGCAGGAGACTCGCTTGAGCCCAGGAGTTGGAGGTTGCTGTGAGCGTGATGCCATAGCACTCTACCCAGGGGGACAGCTTGAGGCTCTGTCTCCAAAAAAAAAAAAAAAGAGAGAAATATTTAAAGAAAAAAAAAGAAAGAGAAATCAACTGGAGCTTATGGGGGAAAAGGAAGTGGGGAGAAGTGATGCCAAAGACTCCAGGTTAGACACAGATTATAAGATGGGGGTTCTTCTCTCTGCTTCTCCGTTTAGGCCTTCCGTCTCCCTCTCTCCCTTCCTCCCTCTCTCTCCACACACCCTAGATTTCTCCCCTACTCAGCCCTCACACAGCTTCTCCCAGCAACAGTGCCAGCTACCTGTGCAGACTCACCAAATGGACCCTACATCCCCAAACCAGGTTGCAGTGAGAGAGATTCTGATCAGCTGAGACTTGGCTGGTCTAGCTCAGCTGTTGTCTCTGGAGAAACACACAGTACGTCACTGCCTGAGGGCAAATGAGTTCATCCCATCTCCTTCTCCTAGGCAGGGAAAGTCTGGGACAGCTGAGAAGCTTGAGTTCTCCCGAGGGATTGGGGTGGAGGTAACTAGAAACTGAAGTCAGTGTTGACCCCAGAAGGCTGGAGCTTGGAGGAGATTCACATATTACCTGATCCAATCTCTGCGCACATTTCATAGAGAGAAATGAGGTCCCGGGCGCACATGGTGTGTCCAAGGCCGCTAGCCAACCAGTGGCAGGGCAGGACCGGGGCTTGGGTCTCTGAGAACCCTGTTCTCAAGTTTTCAGATAGTCAGACTTGGTTTCTCCAAGAGCAATACTGAGCAACAGAACTTTCTGTGATGACAGAGATATTCTATATCTCTGCTGTCCAAGATGGTGGTTACTAGCCACATAGGGCTCTTTTTTGTTGTTGTTGTTGCAGTTTTTGGCCGGGGCCAGGTTTGAACCTGCCACCTCTAGCATATGGGGTCGGTGCCCTACTCCTTGAGCCACAGGAGCCACCCCCCACATATGGCTTTTAAGCACTTGAAATGCATCTATCGTGGCTGAGGGAGTGAATTTTTTGTTTTATTTTATTTGGATTATGTAGCCATGTGTAGTTAGTGGCCACCGTATTGGACAGGACAGCCCTAGCGCTTGAAACCTTCAGTTCTCTTAGAAAAGGAGTAGACGTCAAATTCCCACCAGCTAAAGAATGGAGCACACTAGTTTGTGCAAGAAAGATATAGACGATTATTCTTTTGTAAAAGCATTCTGTTTTGATGATAATTAAGAACAAAAAGAGAGCTGACTTTAAGCTCTCCTCTTTGGCCTATTACATTGGTGTAAATATCTAAGAGATTTAAATCACTCTATTTAATCTCCCAACAACCTTGTGAAATGGATCATTTGGAATGTTCTCAGGCTGCGTGGGTCTAAATCCTGGCTCCACTCCTTAGGACAGCGGTTCTCAACCTGTGGGTCGCGACCCCTTTGGGGGTCGAACCACCCTTTCACGGGAGTCACCTGAGACCATCGGAAAACACCTATTTTTGCACACATGAAGTAGCAACAAAAATAATTTTATATTTGGGGATCACCACAACACGAGAAACTGTACTAAAGGGTCATGGCATTTAGGAAAGTTGAGAGCCACTGCCTTAGGATCTGTCTGTGCCTGGGCAAATACATTTTACGTGCCTCAGTTTCTTTGTTAAGTGAGACTAATATTTCTACCTACCTCAAAGGCTGTTTCTAAGGGGCAAATGGAATAATATATGTAAATGGCTTAGCACAGCACTTGGAACATGGTAGCAGTCAACATGTGTGACCTAGAATTATTATCTCCATCGTACATGAAGCTCTGAGGGTAACTAAGTTGTTCCAAATGGCCTGACTATTAAAGGTTGGAGCCAAGAGTCATGCTCAGGCCTCTCTGGCTCCAAAGCCTCCTCCCAAGTAGCCTCCCTGCCTGGCTCAGCATCCCTGGCCATCCCTCCTCCTGCTCATCCCTCTCAACGCCCTGCCTCTAGCACCCTGGGGGGGGGCCTGTGCTCTCCGTAGTATACATTGAACACTGTCCCATCATGGCCAGGCTACAACTAGTGTCCAAGAACTTCTGTTGGCTAACCATGGGAAGGAAGCTCTCCACTAGGTGAGGACGGCACCCAGGCTCTGTAAGGAGGTGAGGGAGTGAGGCCAGCAGAGGAAGATGGAGCATCTGGGGAGCAAGGAGGGAAGAGAGAGGAGAAATGAGACGGGGAGAAGATGAGAGCAAACCCTGGTGCAGTGCTGACCGTGGAGGAGCGGGGTAAGGGCTTGTGGACTCCTCGGGGTCCCACTTGCAGGTCTTTTCAGCTCACAGCCCGCACCTGTATGCTCCCAAGTCCAGTGGGCTTTGTGTGATCACAGGCAGGGGTCATCACTCCAGACCGGCACAGCATTACCTTGAGGCCCGCAGCTCCATCCCAGAGGCCCACAGCTCCATTCCTGTCCCCAACTCTAGCACTCTGGGAGGCAGTATTGCACAGTGGCAAGAGCCCAGGCGAGGTTTGCATCCTGGCCTGGCTCTTATTGGCTATGTGTCCTGAACAAGTCACTTTACTTCCCTGAGTCTCTGCTTCCGCACCTGTAAAGCGGAGATGATAAAAACTAACCTTGGTAGGCTGTGTGAACATTTTAAAGGCTAACGTAGGAACACAGTGCCTGGCTTGTAGTGCACACTTGCAAATATTGGACTAAGCATTGAACAAATTAGCTTTGGCATTTGGTTTCCTTAAAGGAATCCACTTTATTATAATAGTGCAATCAGGTGTATCTTATTTCCCAGAATTCGAATTTATTCCCACTTCCCACTCCCATCACCCATTGCACCTGGTGCTGGCGTCAGGCCACTCCAGAGTGAGGGCCACACTGGCAATGCCTCTGTCAAGACTGGACCTGGCTGGATTTTTCATTCACATGACACCTGACATCCTGGAGGTATATCTTTTTTTTTTTAGACAGAGTCTTACTCTGTCGCCCTGGGTAGAGTGCCCTAGTGTCTTAGCTCATAGCAACCTCAAATTCTTGGGCTCAAACAATCCTCCTGCCTCAGCCTCCCAAGTAGCTGGGACTATAAGCACCTGCCACGATGCCTGGCTAGTTTTTCTATTTTTAGGAGAGACAGTGTCTCGCTCTTGCTCAGGCTGATCTTGAACTCCTGAGCTCAAGCAATCCTCCCACTTGGGCCTCCCAGAGTGCTAGGATTATAGGCATGAGCCAACCATGCCTGAACGTGGAGGTATGTCTTCTTCCTGTCCTGGACAATAGTGCTGTCCCAGTGGTCAGCCTTGTACCAAGCTCTAGGCTTGGACCCAAGTGGATAGCACCCCCTGCCCAGGGACTAAGGCATGTGCTGTTCCCCGGGGTGCTGGATCTTGGGTTGGGGAAAACTTGGAGAGGCCTTTGGCAGCGTGGTTTGGTTTTAGTTCTGTTTTGAATTTGTATAAGGATTTTTTTTGTCATAAAAATAATACATGTTTGTGTAATAAAACACACGAGGTAGATATGGAAATCGGAAAAAATCAATCTCTCTGCAGTTTCCCCCAGTCTCCCTCTCCAAGGTACGTAATGTTGATTTGGGGGTTCACTTATCCATACTATTCACTCTCTCTCTCTCTCTCTCTCTCTCTATATATATATATATATAGTTTTTATGGTTTTCTTTTCCCCCCTCCTTTTTTTTTTTTTTTT
>NW_003852551.1:144221-148608 GCF_000181295.1 Otolemur garnettii
CCCAGCTACTTGGGAGGCTGAGGCAGGAGACTCGCTTGAGCCCAGGAGTTGGAGGTTGCTGTGAGCGTGATGCCATGGCACTCTACCCAGGGGGATAGCTCGAGGCTTCGTCTCAAAAAAAAAAAAAAAATCCTTGACGGATATTTTTACATGCTGTGCTTTTCTTTCTATAAGCTGGACTTCCCAAATTGGATTGCTTTGCTGATGATCATAAAACATCAGGTAACTTCCCCAAAAGGTTGTAGCAACTGATACAGCAGCAGAATGTGAAGTGCATCTTCCCCACCTCTAAGCCAGCACTGAACAATACTAATCTTTTGAAATTTTTCCAATCTGAGTGAAAGTGATTTAGTGTTATGCTTTCTTGGAGACTGGCGAGCATGTACGTTTTTCTGTGTGCTTGCTGGTAATTTGCAGTTCCCCAGCTATAAATTACCTATTTGTATCCTTTATCCATTTTTCTTCTGGGCGGTTTGCCTTTTTGAGAATTTGTAGGAACTCTTTGAATATGGGAATATTAACCTCTTGTTTTCCAACTGTGCTACTCCAAGCCATAACTTCCTTAGAAGCTAATGGCATGGGAAAGCAGAAGAGGAAGAAGCCAAGCAATGAGAATCTGGACTTCCCACACCCATTCCAGCTTGTTTAATCTTTCTTTTGCCTTTACTTTATATGTACTTTATATGTACATATATACACACGTGCACATGCACACATGTATACACATTTTTCTTTTTTTTTTTTTTTGGCAGTTTTTGGCCAGGGCCGGGTTTGAACCTGCTGCCTCTGGTATGTGGGGCTGGCGTCCTACTCCTTGAGCCACAGGCGCCGCCCCCACATTTTTCTTTTTTATTTTTATTTTATTTTTTTTTTGAGATGGAGCCTCAAGCTATCCCCCTGGGTAGAGTGCTATGGCATCACACTCACAGTAGACCTCCAACTCCTGGGCTCAAGCGAGTCTCCTGCCTCAGCCTCCCAAGCAGCTGGGACCACAGGCGCCCACCACAACGCCTGGCCATTTTTTGGTTGCAGCCATCATTGTTGTTTGGCGGGCCGGGCTGGGGATTCGAACCCGCCATCTTAGATGTATGTGGCTGGCACCTTAGCCACTTGAGCCACAGGTGCCGAGCCACATTTTTCTTTTTTAAAGACACAGGGTCTTGCTCAGTTGCTGAGGTTGGAGTTCAGTGGCATGATCATAGCTCAATGCAGCCTCAGATTCCTGGATTCAAGTGATCCTCCTGCCTCAGCCTCCCTAGTAGCTAATTTGCCCCCATGCTTGGTTCATTTTGGGGAGGGGAGCTGGCTCATTTTTAATTATTTTTTGTAGCGATGAGGTCTTACTGTGTTGCCCAGGCTGGTCTCAAGCTCTTGGCCCCAAATAATCCTCCTGCCTCAGCTTCCCAAAGTGCTGGGATTACAGGTGTGAGCCACTATGCCTGGTGGTTTTGTTATATTTTAGACTTTGCACATGGTCTTGGATAGATCTGTGGCTAAAAACAAGTTTGAGAATCTCTGATTACTCTAACCCTCTTAACATTCCTCAAATGCTAATTGAGGCATAGAGTTGGAACTAAACTCCGGCTCCCTGGAGCTCTTTCCATTGCACCCTCAAGCTCCATTGCCTTTTCCTTTGGGTGGTTCCAGACACCAACACAAACAATTTTCTTACAGAGGAAAGTGGACCCCACGTGCTATTGCTCTGGAATAGACGATATCTGTTTGTTTCCAAGTATGATTTCAAAGTTATGTTATTGGATTTTAGTGCTTTGGATCTGTTGGATTTTTCTGGATTTGTGGGTGTATAGTTTTCATCAAATACGAAAAAGTTTTCTGTGGCCCTCCCGCCACCATGCCTCCTTTGGGGACTCTATTTACATGTATATCAGACTCCTTAAAATTTTTCCAAAGTTTACTGATATACTTATTTTTAAGTCTTTTTTTTTTTTTAAAAGACTGTTTCATTTTGGATATTATCTGTTGTTACATCTTCAAGTTCACCAATCTTTTCTTTGGCAGTGTCTAATCTGCTGTTAGTCCTACCTCGGGTATTTTTCATTTACTTGTATTAATCTCTAGAGGGTTGATTTGGGTCTTTTAAATTTTTTCTATGTCTCTGCTTATCTTGCTTGATCTTTCTTCTACATGCTTGAACATGTAGATAGTTATAGTAACTTTTAATCCTCTTTGCTGTTAATTCTATCGTTTGTGGCATTTCTCCATCTGTTTCTTCTATTGATTGATTTTTCTCTCTTCATTTTGGATCTTCTTTACTTTCCTGTATACATGCTTAGAAATTTTTATTGGATGCCAGACACTGTGCATTTTATAGTGCTGGGTGCTGGATGTATTTTTATTCCTAGGAATATTCTTGAAATTTGTTCTGGGACACTTAAGTTCCTTGGAAATAGTTTGATCATTTTGAGGTTTTATTTAAGACTTTGTTAGATGGGACCAGAGCTGCCTTTATTTTAGGGCTAATATTGTGCCACTATAGGCACAATATACTTTTTTTCCCTTTTTTGAGACAGAGTCTTACTCTGTTACCCAGGTTAGAGTGCTTTGGCATCAGCCTGGCTGACAGCAACCTCAGACTCCTGAGGTCAAGCGATCCTCCTGCCTCAGCCTCCTGAGTAGCTGGGACTACTGGTGCCTGCCAAGATGCGTGGCTAATTTTTCTATTTTTTTTTTTTTTAAGTAAAGATGGGGTCTCATTTTTGCTCAAGCTCTTTTCGAACTCAATGAGCTCAAGAGATCCTCCCACCTCTACCTCCCAGAGTGCTAGGATTATAGGTATGAGCCACCTTGCCCAGCCTGGGACAATAAACTTCAGAGTACTTAACCCAATCTTCCTTGCATTGTAAGGTATGTCACTCTGGGTCCTGAAACACAAAGTGTGCCTGGTGCCCTGTGAATTCTGGAGTTAATCTCTCTGCTCCTTTCAAATGGTTCTTTCATCAGCCTTAGGCAATTTCCTTATGCAAGCACATGGTCTAACCAGTGCCCAGCTGAAGCTCTCTGCAGAGCTCTCTGTGGCCCTCTGCCCTGAAATTCGGCCACTTGGCCTCTCTGGACTCAGCTCCTGCTCCACAACTCCAGGGTCTGTCAGGCTGTATCTGGAGACCCTCCTACATGCTGCAGCTTGGAAACTCTCCCCAGGCAGCGAGGTGGGGGCATTCATAGCACTCACCTCGCTTATTCCCCCTCTGTTAGGAATCAATATCCCTTAGTACTTGAGGTCCAATATTAGAAAACCATTGTTTCACCTGTTTTGCCCAGGTTTTTCAGTTGTTTCAGTAGGGAGAGTATATCTGGTCTCTGTTACTCCATCTTGTCCAGAAGCAAAAGTGTTGGGATTTTTTTATTTAGTTATTTATTTATGGATAGTCTCACTTTCTTGCCCTGGGTAGAGTGTCATGGCATCATAGCTCTCAGCAACCTCAAACTCTTGGGCTTAAGTGATTGTCTTGCCTCAGCCTCCCAAGTAGCTGGGACTACTCGGTTCCACCACTACACCTGGCTATTTTTTAGAGACAGGGACGCGATTTTGCTCAGGCTGGTCTTGAACTCCTGAGCTCAAGCAGTCCACCTGCCTTGGCCTCCCAGAATGCTATGATTATAGGCATGAACCACCACACCCTGCCTTACAATTTTTTTTTTTGTTGTTGTTGTTGAGACAGAGTTTCACTTTATCACCCTCGGTAGAGTGCTGTGTCTGTCACACAGCTCACTGCAACCTCTAACTCCTGGGCTTAGGCGATTCTCTTGCCTCAGCCTCTCAGTAGCTGGGACGATAGGCACCCGCCACAGTGCCTGGCTATTTTTTGTTGCAGTTTGGCTGGGGCCATATTTGAACCCATCACTCTCGGTAAATGGGGCTGGCACCCTACCCATTGAGCCATAGGCGCCACCCATAATTTTTTTTTTTTAAAGACAGAGTCTTGGTCTCTTGTCCAGGCTAGAGTACAGTGCCAACATCATAGGTCACTGCAACCTCAAATTCTGGGGCTCAGGTGATCCTTCTGCCTCAATCTCCCAAGTAGCTGAGACTACAGGTGTATGCCACCACACCAGGCTAATTTTTCTATTTTTTTGTAGAGACAGGGGTCTTGCTACATTGTTTAAGTTGGTATTGATCTCTAACTCCTGGCCTTAAGCCATCCTCCCACCTTGCCCTTACAAAGTGCTAAAACTGGCCTGGTGCCTGTGGCTCAGGTGGCTAAGGCACCAGCCACATACACCTCAGGTGGTGGGTTTGAATCCAGCCTGGGCCCACCAAACAATAATGACAGCTGCAACCAAAAAAACAGCCGGGTGTTGTGGCAGGCACCTGTGGAACCAGCTACTTGAGAGGCAAAGGCAGGAGACTCGCTTGAGCCCAGGAGTT
>NW_003852551.1:149717-155256 GCF_000181295.1 Otolemur garnettii
GGCGCCGAGCCTCATCATTCTCTTAATGGTGAGATCGTAAGGCTCAGAGAGGCAAAGTAACTTACTCAAGGTCACGTAGCCAGGAAGTTGTAGAGCTGGGAACTGGTGTCTGGTTTTTAGATCCTCCATTTCCATCCCAGCACTCCACAGATGCTCTCAGAAGCATGAGCTGAAAGGCCAGGGATGGTTGTCAAAAGAGCCTCATTTTACCTTTTATGAATTTGTATGAGTGACAACCGAGACATTGTATTAACACAACAAGATGAAAAATAATTAGCGAAAAACAAAACTTAAACAAAGGTGAAATTAGCTACACTATTCAACCACCCTCTCCTAAATCATTTCTCTACCAGCACCTGTATCCTAAGGGGAACGATCAGAAATGATCCATATGACAAGAAATGTGTTCTAATAACAGCCCCCAGGGATCCTCCTGCCCCCTCCAATTTTCTTGGTTGTAAGAATAATTTTCTTGGCAGCGCCCACAGCTCAGCAGCTAGGGCACTGGCCACATACACCCAGGCTGGTTCGAACCCTGCTCGGGCCAGCTAAACAACAATGACTACTGCAACAAAAAAATAGCCAGGTGTTGTGGTGGGCGCCTGTAGTCCCAGCTACTTGAGAGGCTGAGACAAGCGAATCACTTGAGCCCAAGAGTTTGAGGTTGTTGTGAGCTGTGATGCCAGGATACTCTACCCAGGGCAAAATAGTAAGACTCTGTCTCAAAAAAGAAAGAATTTTCAGGGCAGCACCTGTGGCTCAGTGGGTAGGGCGCTGGCCCCATTTACGGAGGGTAACAGGTTTGAACCTGGCTCTGGCCAAACTACAACAAAAAAATAGCTGGGCGGCTGTAGTCCCAGCTACTTGGGAGGCTGAGGCAAGAGAATTGCCTAGGCCCAGGAGTTGGAGGTTGCTGTGAGCTGTGACGCGAAGGTACTCTACTATGGGCCATAAAGTGAAACTCTGTCTCTACAAAAAAAAAAGAAAACCACCAAAGAAATTTTCTTGGTGGTTTGGTTTGTGGTGAGAGCGCCCTCATGTGTTTCTACTTTTTCTTTCTTTCTTTTTTTTGAGACAGAGCCTCAAGCTGTCCCCCTGGGTAGAGTACCATGGCATTACAGCTCACAGCAACCTCCAACTCCTGGGCTCAAGTGAGTCTCCTGCCTCCGCCTCCCAAGTAGCTGGGACCACAGGCGCCCGCCACAATGCCCGGCTATTTTTTGGTTGCAGCCGTCATTGTTGTTTGGCGGGTCCGGGCTGGGGATTCGAACCCGCCACCTTAGGTGTACGTGGCTGGCGCCTTAGCCGGTTGAGCTATAGGCGCTGAGCCCTACTTTTTCTTAAGTTTTAAAAAGTTGCTATTATTGGGCCGCGCCTGTGGTTCAGTGAGCAGGGCACCGGCCCCATATACCAAGGGTGGCAGGTTCGAACCTGGCCCCGGCCAAACTGCAACAAAAAATAGCCAGGCATTGTGGTGGGCACCTGTAGTCCCAGCTTCTCAGGAGGCTGAGGCATGAGAATCGCCTAAGCCCAGGAGTTGGAGGTTGCTGTGAGCTGTGACGCCAAGGCACTCTATTGAGGGTGATAAAGTGAGACTGTGTCCAAAAAAAAAAAAAAAAGGTTACTATTATCTGGCAGATTGTGGTGGCTCATGCCTGTAACCCCAGCGCTGTGGGAGGCTAAGGCAGAAGGATTGCTTGAGGCCAGGGGTTTGAAACCAACCTGGGCAATATGGAAACCCTCCTCTCTACAAAAACTTAGCAGGACATGGTGGTATGTGCCTCTAGTCATAGCTGCTCAGGAGGCTGAGGTGGGAAGATCGCTTGAGACCAGGAGTTTGAGGCTACAGTGAGCTACAATCATGCCATTGCACTCTAGAGAGACCTTATCTTTAAAAATGAAAAAGGCACCTATTATCAGCATCATCAGGCTTAGGGATGGGAGAGAGTGGGGTGGAAACCAGGCTCAGAAGGGTTAAGGGACTCATGGAAGGAAAGGGTCAGTCTTGCTTATCTCAGAAGCCTGTACTTTCTGCCACTTGTCGCTGCCTTGAGCTGGTTTCCAAACACATAACCTGGTGCTCAGAAACTGATGTGTGGATTGTTCTAGAACACCAGAGAACACCTTCGAGCTCCAGTGACCCTCAATCCTGGTGGCAACTCTTCCCCCAGGGAGGGGAGACAGACCCTCAAGCTTATCTTCCTCCTACCCGTCCCCCATGTCCTACCCTAAATATTCATTCCACAACCCAGTGCTGGACGCAGAGAGATGAACACACTGGGGCTTGGGCTGGAGTTTGCATCCTAGTTCTGCTGGGATGGGTGGCCCCACTTTTGAGCCTTAGTTTCTCCTTTTTCAGACAGAGTTAATAGGAGCAGGGAGGAATTGAAGAATACAGCACTGTGCACAGGCCTGGAAGGTGGTGAGCTACCATTCCACGGGCCATTCTGCCTTTACTCAGCAAACTCAGCAAGGTTCGCCTGGGTCAGGCTCTTTGCTGGTCACTGGAGACAGATGAATCCATTTGGCTGGTGAGGGGCAGAACCAGCCAGGAGGCAGAGGCGGATGTATGAGGAGCCAGACCTCCTATCCCTCCCTCCCTCCCTCCCTCCTGCTCCCCCAGCCTTTGGTACATGCACTGCCAGCAGCTGCAACACCTCCTCCTAATCCCAGGTTTCTGCTTTCACTGTGCCCCTCCCCAGTCCTGCCCTTGGCCCTTGGGTCACTTCCTAGTGCCCAGGATAGGGGTGGTAGGGAGGGCATTATCAACCAGCATCTCAAAGCACAGAGATGTCTCCTGGCTGGTGGAAGGGCTCCCTACCTGAAACATGACAGCCCACTTCCTAAGCCCTTCCAGTTGCAGCTTTCCCCCCCCAAGCAGCCAGAGGGTCAGCAGGAGCCAGTGAGGTCAGCAGGAGCCAGGATGGGAGGGGCAGGACTGGGCATCATGTCCTCCTTGGAGCTGGGGCAGAGACTGGGCTAGAGCATCCTCTCAGATGTGAGGCATCGGGGAGGCCTCCTCCACCTGCCTTCCTGGCCAACTCTATTCCTCTCCTAAGCTGGCCCAGTCCCAGGGAAGATGACTTGGGGGCAGCGGGTCATCAATGTTTACCCTAAGCACACCCATTCTCCTCTCTCCGAGTAGCCGCCATCACAGGCAAAGAGAAAATCCACAGCATTGTGGTCATCAGGCTGGGCACGGCAGCTCTCGCCTATAATCCTAGCACTCTGGGAGGCCGAGGCAGGTGGATAACTTGAGCTCAGGAGTTTGATACCAGCCTGAATAGGAGTGAGACCCTGTTTCTATTAAAAATAGAAAAACTGAGACAAGAAGATTGTTTGAGCCCAAGAGTTTAAGGTTGGTGTGAGGTATGATATCACGGCACTCTGGTATCAAAACACAGAGGTCATCAACCTCTGTTGACCAAAATTGTGATCATCAACCATGTGGACTCTGAAGATGATGGGGCGTGGCATCTTCAAATGTGGGGGCATCAACAACAGGATCATGGGTAGGTTGGAAAAGGAGACAGTGGAGGTGAGGTTGCTCTGCTCCTCCCAGCCCCCCAGGGACGTGAGGGAGCCCCACGGTGGGGGAGGGGCCAGCAGCGCCTGCTTAGCACCGGCTGGGTTGGGAGGTGCTTCCACCTCAGTCATGACAGGCGGTAGGGCCACCAATTCCCAGGAGGGGCAGATGAGGCCCAGGAGGGGTAAGCAGTTTACCAAAAGTGCATAAGGAAGGTGGCACCCAGATGCCACCCTGGGTCTCAGGAGGTAAAGCTGTCAACACCCCCAATTAAAAGGATCTTATTTGCATTTGTTACAGTTCTTGGGGTAGCCCATAGGGATACACTTGTGAACAGGGGTCGTGGCCACACAGCCTCATTTCACAACAAGATTGGCGACAACGCAGGTGTTATAGGAGCCCAAGTCAGGGACAGTGGGGAGGCTTGGGAGGCTCTGGAGCTTTCCCAGCGGAAGGAACCTCCTCAGAGTGGGGTGGAACAGCAGGTGCAGAGCTTCTGAGATGGAGAGTGGGTGTTGAGTGGGCTGCTAAGACTGGCTACTTTCCGTGCAGCCACTGGGGTGTTTTAAGCCTAGGGTAAAAGGATCAGACATGTGTTTTAGAAAGAGCATTCTGGCCGCAGCACAGGGAGAAGAGCCCAGAGTGGAAAGCCACTTAGAGGTGGTTGTAGCCCACTGGGTGAGCAAGGCGGGTGGCCTGTGCTCAGGCAGCAGCACTGGAGATGGACAGTAACAGATGGACATGGAGGTGGGGAAGTCATAGACATTAGGTGCCAGCTCTAGGAAACAGGGGAAAGGAGGAAGAAGAGTGAGGGTGACCTCTCGAGATTCTGTTTTGGGAAACTGAATAGTTAATACCAGAGGCAGGCCCGGTGCAGCGGCTCATACCTGTCATCCTAGCACTCTGGGAGGCTGAGGTGGGTGGATCGCTTCAGCTCAGGAGATTGAAACGAGCCTGAACAAGAGCAAGACCCATCTCTACCAAAAAAAAAAAAAAAAAAAATTAACTGGGTATAGTGGTCGGTGCCTGTAGTCCCAACCCCTCCAGAGGCTGAGGCAAGAAGATCACTTGAGCCCACGAGTTTGAGGTTGCTTGAGCTATGACCTTGGCACTCTACCCAGGGTGACAGAATAAGACTTTGACCCTTTCCCCTCAAAAAAATATACCAGAGGCAGATCTGGCCTAGACTGAGTGAATCTGCTCTAGAGGTAGGAAATCCGAGGCTTCTATAGAGCCTTCTGTACTGATGTCCAGGGGAATGGTGGGTCTCGAAGTCTGGAGCTGAGGACAGAGCCCTGGTTGGAGGCTAGGTCTCTGGAGTCAGTGGAGTGCGTGCTCTGGGAGAGGGGGAGGGGAGAGCCCTGGGATGGGTGGGGAAGAGTCAAGCTAGGGAGGAGTGGGGGAGACATGAAGACAGTTGAAGAAGCCTTTCAACAGCTGGGAGAGGGCTGCAGACCGAGAAACGGGGAGGATTGAAGAGAGACCACAGCAGGCTGTACATCAGTGTCACTGGCTACATGGGCCCCAGTTTTCCCAATGTTCTATCCTGAGGTGCGGTCTGACTTGCGGTGGCTTTGCTTCCATGCCACAGGCTGTGGAGGAAAGCTTTAGAATCCCAGGAAAAGACCAATTAGTCCATAGCCAATCTGGTGGACACATAACCAAGAATGTTATAGAAAAACGAATGATCTGATATAGAAAATTGGATGACTCTCAAAGGGAGTCTTGGGAACCCTTCATACACAATTCTTTTTTCTTGTCTTTCTTTTTTTTTCCGAGACAGAGTCTTACTATGTTGCCCTCGGTAGAGTGCCATGGCATCACAGCTCACAGCAACCTCAAACTCTTGGGCTTAAGCGATTCTCTTGCCTTAGCTTCCCAAGTAACTGGGACTACAGGAGTCTGCCACAACGCCCAGCTATTTTTGTTGTTGTTGTTGTTGTTGCAGTTGTTTAGCAGGCCCCGGGCTGGGTTTAAACCCACCTCCCTTGGTGTATGTGGCTAGCACTGTAA
>NW_003852551.1:155562-155983 GCF_000181295.1 Otolemur garnettii
TCCTGGCTTCAAGCAATCCTCCTGCCTTGGCCCCTCAAAGTGCTAGGATTATAGCTGTGAGCCACCACTCCTAGCCCACCCTTCCCACCCTTTTTAAATTTTTTTTTAGACAGAGTCTTCCTCTGTTGCCCAGGCTAGAGTGCCCTGGCATCAGCCTCTCTCATAGCAACCTCAAACTCCTGAGTTCAAGCAAATACTGCCCCAGCTTCATGAGTACCTGGGAGTATAGGTGCCTGCTCTGACACCAGGCTAATTTTTCTATTTTTAGTAGAGATGGGGGTCTCAATCAGGCTGGTTGAAAACTCCTGAGCTGGGGCAGTACCTGTGGCTCAAAAGAGCAGGGCGCTGGCCCCATATGCTGGAGGTGGCGGGTTCAAACACAGCCCCAGCCAAAAAAAAGAAAACTCCTTTTTTTTTTTTT
>NW_003852551.1:158204-170387 GCF_000181295.1 Otolemur garnettii
TGTTGTAGTGGGCTCCTATAGTCCCAGCTACTCAAGAGGCTGAGGCAAGAGGATCACTGGATCCCAGGAGTTTAAGGTTGCTGTGAACTATGACACCATGGCACTCTACCCAGGGTGACAAAGTGAGACTCTGTCTCCATTAAAAAAAGAATTGGGGTTACTAGAAGACAGCTGGACTCTCACCTGTTTCTTCATTCAATGTGTTGCAGTTTCATATGTCATGTAGTTCCTAGAACACACCACCGTACCCTCATGAGAAAATGAGAGGGAAAGTAACGTCTCCTCTTTATTATTGTTATTATTTTGAGACAGAGTCTTACCTTGTCACCCTCAGTAGAGTGCTGTGTTGTCATAGCTCATAGCAAGCTTAAACTCCTGGGCTCATGTGATCCCCTTGCTTCAGCCTCCAGAGGAGTTGGGACTACAGGCACCCATCACAACACCCAGCTATTTTTAGGGACGAGGGTCTTGCTCTTGCTCAGGTTGGTCTTGAACTCCTGGGCTTAAGCAATCCACTCGCCTTGGCCTCCCAGAGTGCTGGGATTATAGGCGTGAGCCACCGTGCCTGGCCAATGTCTCCTTATTATGAAAATAGTTTTGACCTTGACCCAAGGGTACTCAGGGGTCTTTGGACCACCATTTGAGAACTGCTTATTTAATATATATTACAAGCTAGGGTAGACTTCATAAAAGTTCCTACAGTAGTGAAAGTCAGGACACCTGGCGGTCCTACCTCTGAATGACCTAATTATGCTTTTCTGAACAAGCCACCCAGTCTCTGGCCTTTCATGTCCTCTGCTATGCCCTAAGGCCCAGGACAGCTTGGAAATTATGGCTAAAATGAACAAATGCCCAGGACTGACTTCTTTAGCAGTCTCATTTTTACCAGGGTAATTCTGAGTCACAGCTACCATTTGCCACAAGGTAGAGGTCAAGAGCTTGATGAAAGAGTCTAACACCCTGATTCAAATCCTGGCTCTGCTGCCTAGTCACTGTATGATCTTGAGTTAGTTTGTTTCTGTGATTTCATCTGTAAAATGCTGATGGAAGCTCACTGAAGTATTGCAAGGATTAAATCAGATGACCCGAGTTACGTGCTTAAACAGCACCAGGTATGTGATCAGTACTATTAAGTGTTTGCTGCTATTACTAATTTGATTAATTTGAGGACTGGCTGACTGTGTGTGTGCCAGGCCCATCAGCCAGGCTAGGCACTTTATAAATGGCTCTGGATCATTTGGACTCTAAACTCACTTTTCAAGAAAAACTTACTGGGTCAAAACCAGTATAAGTTTGGGTGGCGCCTGGGGCTCAGTGGGTAGGGCACTGGCTCCATATACTGAGGGTGACAGGTTTGAACCCGGCCCTGGCCAGCTAAAATAGTAGTGGCAACTGCAACAAAAATAGCCAGGCATTGTGGCGGGTGCCTATAGTCCCAGCAACTAGGGAGGCTGAGGCAAGAGAATCACTCTAGCCCAAGAGCTGGAGGTTGCTGTGAGCTGTGACACCACAGCACTCTACCGAGGGCAACAAAGAGACTCTGTCTCAAAACAACAACAACAATGACAACAAAAAACAAGTATAAGTTTAGCAGAGCTATTCAGATGAAGTTCGAGGCTGGGTGCGCTGGCTCATGCCTGTGATCTTAGCACTCGGGGATGCCAAGACAGGAGGATCCCTTGAACTCAGGAGTTTGAGACCAGCCTGAACAAGAGTGACACCTCATTTCTATTACAAATAGAAAAATCAGCCAGGCAAAAGAAAAGGGGGGGTTGTAACTGTGGCTTAAAAAAAATTAGCCAGGCATCATGGCAGGAACCTGTAGTCCCAGCTACTTGGGAGGCTGAGGCAAGAGAATCACTTGAGCCCAAGAGTTTGAGGTTGCTGTGAGCGTGATGCCATGGCACTCTACCCAGGGCAATGGAATGAGATTCTATCTCAAAAAATAAAATAAAATAAATGAGAAAAACTTACTTATGCAAGTTATCCATTCTATTTTAAAAATTCAGAGACTTCTCCTTACACTTCCCTGTTGCTCTCCCTTGTGGCTCTGAACTTAATTGGGAATCTGTTTCTGGTTGATAGGCAGCTCTGGAAGTCAGGGTGACCCTGAGGTTTCTGCTCCCAATGCCAGTCTAGAAGAGCAAAGACGCCTGCAAATACACCTGGGCGGGGCTGGACAAGCTGAAGGCAGAACCGGAGTGGTATCACCATTGACATCTCTCCGTGGAAGTTCAAGATCAAGAAATACTATGTCGCCATCAGATGCCCCAGGTCACTGTGACTTCATCAAGAACATGGTCATGGGCATCTCACAGGAACCACCAGGGTTGCCTCACCTGCTGTGGGGCTTGGTAAATAAATCTTTCCACATATCCTCAATAGTTTAATTAGAATAAATTACTAATGAAACAAAGGTAGGCTTTATTTGGAGCCTTCTGACATATGCCACCCAACTTCTCCCTGGTTAAAGATGAGACCTACCCAGGGCAGTGTGCTCATTCGTGTGGTAAAGCAGCCAAGGTGGGCTGGGCACTGTCCTTGGTGCTGAGGGTGCGGCGGCTCATGAGAAGCAAGTCAGCTCGCAGAACTTACAGTCTTATGGGGAGGGAAAATGTGGCAGATGGTGACAGGTGCTGAAAATAAAATTCTAAAAAATGGCAAGGGGACATCGTGTTGGAGAGTTCCTATACATATAGCTGGGGCAAGGATCTTCTAAGATGACATCCGAGCAGAAACCTGAAGCTTGGGCGGTGCCTGTGGCTCAGTGAGTAGGGTGCCGGCCCCATATACTGAGGGTGGCAGGTTCCAGCCTGGCCCTGGCCAAACTGCAACAAAAAATAGCCAGGCACTGTGGCAGGCGCCTGAAGTCCCAGCTACCTGGGAGGCTGAGGCAAGAGAATCGCCTAAGCCCAAGAGCTAGAGGTTGCTGTGAGCTGTGATGGCATAGCCCTCTATGGAGGGCGACAAAGTGAGACTCTATCTCTTAAAAAAAAAAAAAAGAAAGAAAGAAAGAAAAAGAAACCTGAAGCTTTAGTGCCTATTCTCCTGTGACTTGAATATTATCACACATTTCAGCTATATTGAGGTCAGGGGGTTTCATTCCCGTGCCCTTCTGGGCATTTATTAGGCACTTACTATGTCCCCAAAGCTAAAAGAATGAAGCATATTATTCACCTGCTGTGAGTGGACTAGATATTGAACTTGGGGTTTGCTGACCTCAGTGGTGGCAGGATGGGGGGTTGGCATAGGACCAAGTGAGCTGCCAAGTTTATCAGACCAAGGGCAGAGTTCACCCCACCCCCCCACCCACACAATGGGCTCAGAGGGAAGAGGTGGGTATTTGGGTCTGGGGAATTGTTCTCATTATCAACTTTCCATCTGGTCATTTGCCAATCATTTGACCTTGGACAACCTGCTTTGGACCCTCGATTAGCCCTTCTGAAAAAGAGGGGTTATTTTTTCTCTTACAAGCTAGAATTATTTATATAAACATGCTTACTAAATTTTTCAAAGGTACCTACCTGCCGCCCCTCCACTCCAAGAGTTAAGTATCAATGGACACGGTAGCTTTCTTCTGCTTTCTTCAAAGTACCTATGACCAGTTTTTGAGGCCACAAGGCAAGATGTGTTCTTTGTAGCTCCTGTGCTGCATAGCTCTTGTTGTTTTTCATGGAAGAAGGATTCCCGTGTCTGGTGCCCTCTTCCCCAACCTGCCAAAGCCTTCCCTGATGCAGTTACTGTAACTTCCCATGTCTGAGAGCCCTACCAAGGACAGAGAGGCTTTAATCTATGGTGCTGGCCAGGAGCAGTGGCTCTTGCCTGTAATCCTAGCACTCTGGGAGGCTGCTTGAGGTCAGGAGTTTGAGACCAGCCTGAGCAAAAGCAAGACACTGTTTTTACTAAAAATAGAAAAATTAGCCAGACATTTTGCTGGACACCTATATTCCCAGCTACTCAGGAGACTGAGGCAGGAGGATTACTTGAGCCCAGGAATTTGAAGTTGCTGTGAGCTAGGCTGAGGCCATGGCACTCTAGCCTAGGCAACAGAGTGAGAGTCTGTCTCAAAACAAAAAAACTAAAAAAACCATAGTCCTGGCACCTTCTTTGATGCTGATGGGAGACTAAAGATTTAAAGCCTAGAGACTTACTGGAGGCCTATGGCTAGGAGGGAGAAACTTTACATCAGGATTCTGACAGTGTGTCTCACCTAAGCCCATGGGCTGACCTATAGACCTTAGTATGGTTTTGTCAATTGTGCCAATAGCATGCTTTATAGCAAAAGAAAATCCAGCACCGTGTGTTGCATTCAGTTGTCTCTTTATCCAAGTTTTGAAGCATCTCTGAGCTGGCCAGTGGGTACTGGTGGAGGAGGGTCAAAGTAGGGGCCTTTTCCATTTGCTTCCATCAGCCCAGCTTCCCAGGAGTGCTCTCTTGTCCCTCTGGATGAGACAAGAAGAGCTGGGGCTTCTACCTCCCTTATGAGGATTAGAGAATGGAATTATGGGAGCAGAAGAGGCTTGGTTTCTTCTATACCAAAGTCAGGTATGTTCTCCTTTTTCTGTTTGTTAAAGGAACTGGCTAACTCAAGGCCAGCTACAGCCTGGAATGTGCGTCTTGATCCCCCATTCTTGGTGCTGCTGCTGAGGACTCAGTGTAAACCTGGAGGCCTGGGCAGTGCCTGTGGCTCAAGGAGTAGGGCACTGGCCCCATATATTGGGGGTGGTGGGTTCAAGCCCGGCCCTGGCCAAAACTGCAAAAACAGACAAACAAACAAACAAACCTGGAGGCCCTATCACTATCTGGGGTTGTTGAAGTCTTTTTTTCCTCAGGTTATTCTGTAAGTCACCTGTGTTCCTACAGGATGACCCTTCTTAATTAGATACCATTTCTAACGCTTTAGGGGATATTGCCTGAATATAGTATGTTTATATTAATAACAAGAGGAACAGTTTATTTCAGGCTTAATATAATTACCTTGTTTAACTTTTACAACGATATGAAATATAGTTACCCATTTTACAGATGAGAACAACTGAGGCTGAAATAGTTCTAATTATAGATTGAGTATCCCTAATCTAGAAATCTCGTATCTTTTTTTTTTTGAGACAGAGTCTCAAGCTGTTGCCCCCAGTAGAGTGCTGTGGCATCATAGCTCATAGCAACCTTCAACTCTTGGGCTCAAGTGATCCTCTTGCTTCCACTGTTCTACTTTTAGTAGAGATGGGGGTCTCATTTTGCTCAGGCTGGTCTTGAACTTGTGAGCTCAAGCTATCCACCCTCCTCAGCCTCCCAGGGTGGTAGGATTACAACAGGCATGAGCCACCACACCTGGCCTAGAAATCCCAAATCTCAAATGTTCCAAAATCAAACTTTTTGAGCACTGACATGAAGCCGTAAGTGGAAAATTCCACACATGACCTCGTGTGACAGGTAGCAGTCAAAACACAGGCACACACAGTTTATTTGGCATCCCCGGGGGAAAAAAGACCCTCTGATCTCCCTTCAGCTGTGATATATCTTTTCTACTAGTGATGAGATTTCACCAAGTAAGCATACCTACAAATGGTAATAAAATGGCATGTATGCAGGCCAGATGCACTAATGGCAGGCTCCCCAGGACACCCCACACGAGGCCAAGACATATGTGCATTATTCACTGACTGTTTTTGCTTTTTCTCTGCTAGGATGTTAAGATATTGTTGAAAATGTCAAAAAGGCCTGCAGATAACTCTATGGGTAACAGTGATACGAAAAAGAGGAAGCATTTACGTTGATAGCATAGAAAGTCGTTATGTTGATAGCACAGAAAGTTAAGCCATTGGAGAAAGTGGACAGCAGCATGTGAAACATCTTACAGAAGAATATGGGGTTGGAGCAGCCACCATATAGACCTGAAAAACAGAAGGATAAAGGGTTGAAGTTCCCTGCTTTAAGTGATGAACAGAAGTTAATGAAAACCAGAAAATGCATAAAGCTAAAAATGAAGATCTCAGTTTCATATTGAAAGAGTGGATTCATCAGCACAGCAGTGAGCACATGCCTCTTAACAGTGTGCCAATCATGGAACAGGATCTATCACTATGAACTGAAAATTGAAAGGAAGGTCAATATCCAACAGGCTGATTGCAGAAAAAAAATGTTTTTTGAGATAGAGTCTCACTATATCACCCTTGGTAGAGTGCCGTGGCATCACAGGTCACAGTAACCTCAAACTCTTGGGTTAAAGTGATTCTCTTGCCTCAGCCTCCCAAGTAGCTGGGACTACAGGTGCCACAATGCCTGGCTATTTGTTGTTGTTGTTGTTGTCATTGTTGTTTAGCAGGCCTGGCCCAGGTTTGAACCCACCAGCCCTGGTGCATGTGGCCGGCACCTAACTACTGAGCTACAAGTTGCAGAAATTTAAGAAAAGACATGGCAAGGAATTTTTGAATACTTGTGGTGTGATAAAGCATCTGCTGGTATTAAGGGAGCAGAGAAATTCACTGATGAGTTTTCCAAGGTCCGTGGTGATGAAAATCTGACACCAGAACGAGTCTATAATGCTGACAAAGCATCGCCGTTTTAGCATTATTACCTCCCCTCAAAAAAACATTACAGCTGATGCCACAGCCCCTGCAGGAATTGAACATGCCAAGGACAGAATAACTGTGCTGAGATGTGCTAATGTAGCAGGTGGGCATAAGTCTAAATTTGCAGTGATAGGCAAAAATTTACGTCTTCACTGTTTTCAAGGAGTGAATTTCTTGCCAGTCCATTATTATGCTAACAAAAAGGCATGGACCAACAGAAATATATTTTCTCATTGGTTTCAGAAATATTTTGTACTAGTGGCTCATGGTCACTGTAGGGAAGCTGGACGGGATAATAAGTGCAAGACTGTTATCCCTTGACAACTGTTTTGATCATCCTTCAGTTGAAATTCTCATCAAAAATAATGTTTGTAGGCTGGGTGCAGTGACCTCACACCTCTAATCCCAGCTTTTTGGGAGGTCGAGGAAGAATTGCTTGAGCTCAGGAGTCAGAGACCACCCTGAGCAAGAGCTGGATCCCATCTTTACTAAAAATAGAAAAATTAGCTGGGCATCATGGTGCAAGCCAGTAGACCCAGCTACTTGGGAAACTGAAGCAGGAGAATCACTTGAGCCCAGGAGTTTGAGCTATGATGATGCCACTGTGCTCCACACAGGGTGACAGAATGAGATTCCATCTCTAAAAACAAATAGAAAGTCAGGTGCAGTAGTTCACACCTATAATCCTAAGTACTCTGGAAGGCCAAGGCAGGTGGATTGTTTGAGCTCAGGAGTGATAGACCCTGCCTCTACGAAAAACAGTCAGGTGTTATGGCAGGCCCCTGTAGTCCCAGTTACTTGGGAAGCCCAGGCAAGAGGACCTCTTGAGCCCAAGAGTTTGAGGTTGCTGTGAGCTATGATGCCATGTACTCTACCCAGGCGACAAAGTGAGACTGTCTCAAAAACAAACAAACAAACAGAAAAAATACAATATTGTAGATGGAGACTGAAAGCCCACTATTGTTGGTTGTTGGTATTGGTTAGCAGCTGATGCAGGTAGTCTGGTAATGTTACCTTGCTGCTTAATTACCCTGAACACATTTTTTCATTGTATTAATGGAACGTCATATATTTTAATAACAAGTACTTATGTATGAATAAGTGTAAGAAAATGATTGCTTAATGGTATCAGATAAATTTAGAGTCAGGAATGATGGCAATTACAGATTGTCCACATGGGTGGCTGAGACAGTGACATCTTTGCTGTGGTTCAGTGTACACAGACTTTCTTTCCTGCACAAAATTATTAGCAATATTGTATAAAATTACCTTCAAGCCGTGTGTGTAAGGTGTATATGAAACCTAAACGAGTTTTGTGCTTAGATTTGCTTCCCATCACCAAGACATCTCATTACGTAGATGCAAATATTCCAAAATCTGAAATACAAAGCACTTCTGGTCCCAAGCATTTCAGATTAAGGATACTCAACCTGTAGTAACTCGCTCAAGTTCATATAGCTATTAGCTAGTCAAGACAAGATCAGGTCTACCTATCTTCACAGCTCAGCACTCTTCAGCCACCACTCTGTTCGATTTGTATAAATTCTATTTGTTTGCATTGTTAGGGAATACATTTGCATGATAACTTGCATAATTAATTTCATGTCGTTTGGGAAGTCTCATCACTCGAGAACCAGCAGAATCCTGAGATTGTGTAGGAAAGGGGAGATGTCAACGGGATGGGGAAACACAGAAATGCCAGCTCAGCGAACTGTCAAAAACTATTACTGGAAAACCTGAGTGCCGGTGAGTCGCGTCACCTGCAGTTGCGGGCACCAGCCACAAGGAGGAAGCCAGCGCTGCACCACCGGGCCAGACGCGCCTCTCTTTCTCTCTCACCTCGCTGTTGAGCCTGGAAAAAGAGCCCGCCTCCTAACCCATAAGGCCCTGGGGCGGAAGTTCCACTTTCTCTTCCTGTTTTCCATCATGGCGGTGAGTGGTTGAACCATAGATTTGCTTTTTTCATCTGTCGCCATCCATGGCCTGCTGAGCGCGCGGTGGCTACCTCGCCCGCGGCCTGAGGAGGACGGAGCCTGTGATGCCAGCCAGACCGAAACTGGCAGATATGTGGGGGTCGAGGGCGTGGGGCTGGACTCTGTCACTCCCCTCCCGTCCTCCTAGGAACTGGCTCGGTTCAGCTGCTTGGAGGGTTGAGAGACGTGGCCTGTAGCGAGGGCACAGGGAGCGAAAGTTTAGGGACACAGGCTCCGGGCCTTTTCCCGGCCCCGGGAGCGTGAGGGCTGCCCGGTCCTAGGGAACCATAGCCGGTTCCTCCTCCTAAAAGGAAGGGTCCAATTTGCAGACAGATTGAAGGATGTCGCATAACCACGTGTGCCCTGGTCCCTCAGCACTTCAGTTCTCTTCCTTACCCCTTAGCTGGACTTACAGTGGGAGCGCTCTTCGTTAGGCGGGTTCATCTTCAATGTCTGTAACTTTAACACTCAGTGCTTGTCCTGAGTTTCTTCACACGTTCCGTGAGTGGAGGAGGAGAACCCGAGTTGACTCACTCCTTGATGCTTCCCAGACAAACCCAGATCCTTAGGACGACATATTACAGACTCTGAGGGCTCGCTTTACGATTCGAAATGAGCGGAAATGAATATGCCCTGGAAATTGAAAGTAGTAAAAATCTTGGGGTCTCAGCTGTGATGGGGTCTAGTTAACTGCTGGTGGTTTCTCGTTGCAGCAGGATCAAGGTGAAAAGGAGAACCCCATGCGGGAACTTCGTATCCGCAAGCTCTGCCTCAACATCTGTGTGGGGGAGAGTGGGGACAGACTGACCCGGGCAGCCAAGGTGTTGGAGCAGCTCACAGGCCAGACCCCTGTGTTTTCCAAAGGTGAGTAGTGGCTGGAATGGCCACTCTTTGCCTGGTTGTCTCTTCATTCTCCTGCTGTCAGGCCTCTTTAGTGACGGATGGCATCCCTTTAAACTCACGAGCTAACCTGTTGAGATTGGAATGTGAATTTGGAGTACCTAATTTTATGTGAGCAGATTTTAAGACTAACCCAAGTAAAGATTTTTCAACTAAGATGTGAGGCAGAGTTGAAATGTTAGGGAGTATAGTAAAGGGCATTAGAACTAGTGATTACAAACTGTGTTAAGAACAGGGAGCCTGGGTTTGGCCCTGACCTCAGCCGCTTCCTTATTTGCATTAAGGGGACAATAATACTTTGTAAGATGGTGGAGGATAAAGTAAGTTGGTATATGCGAAGTTAGTATAAGTTGCGTTGCTTTAGGATAGTTAAATATGGGAAGTCCTTGGGTTCAGGTCTTTTTCTTGTTTCCAGCTGTGATCTTGCCGAGTTAATGAACCTTTCAGAACCTAACCTGTAAAATAGGGATAGCAGTGTGAATAAAGTTTCAGCAAATGTTCGCTGTTATCAATGTTTTGTTTTCTTCGGAACACAGTGATAATTTTACTAGTGGCCTCTTTGGCCTGTTCTGGTTGTGAGCGTGCCCTTCCTGAGACTTAGGCACTGTGGCTTAGAGCTCTAAATTGCTGAAATACGGGATGATGACTGGAAAAGGGAAAGTTTTCTGTGCTATAGATGAAATTTACTAATCAGCATAGGTGACACTGGCTAGAACATCACCACTTTGAGTGTGAGGGGGTACTAATGTCCCTTTGAGTGGTGGAGATGGTATTCTGGGTTAGAGGTGAGTACGGTGGGAGTATGACAACTCCTGACTCCTTGTAACCTCCCTGCTCGCAGCTAGATACACTGTCAGATCCTTTGGCATCAGGAGAAATGAGAAGATCGCAGTCCACTGCACAGTCAGAGGGGCTAAGGCAGAAGAAATCCTGGAGAAAGGTCTGAAGGTAAGGCTAATTCCTTTGTGGGGTTATCTGTGCCTTGGTATGTGTTTATTTAAGCTTCTAAAAGGCTTCTGCACTCAGCAGGAGTAAACAATATTTTTTCTTAAGCACTTTGAAAGATGCCTGGGAATCATTTTGATGCCTCTACTTTCTCTGGGTTTTTCTCTGTTGGAGAAGTTGGAAAAATTCCTTGAAATGCATAGTGAGGGTGTGATTTTGGTGTACTCACCAGCCACGTTTTTGTGCTTTTGCTCTTGGGTACTGGATGTTGCCGGTTGAGCTAGTTATTTTGGGAAGGATTAAAGATAACAAGGAATATTGCTGCTGTGTTTTTCTCCTCAGGTGCGAGAGTATGAATTAAGAAAAAATAACTTCTCAGATACTGGAAACTTTGGCTTTGGGATCCAGGAGCACATCGATCTGGGTATCAAATATGACCCAAGCATTGGTATCTACGGCCTAGACTTCTATGTGGTATGGATATTTAATCTTTTCCTATTCCTGGTCTATGAGGAGAGGGGACTTTTCCTTTATTCCATATGTACTATCTTGATGCTCAAATGTTGGATTGAAGCTTTGCGTATTGTCTGCCTGTGTGTTTTCCCTCTTGGGAAGATGTGCCTTGTATGTGGTAGGTGTAGGGGTACAGCACTGAGCAAGATGGGAAAGACCCTGATGTTGTGAGCTAATAGTCCAGTATCTGTAAAGCACCAACGTGGCTTAAAGGTGGATGAAGAAAACTGTTCAGCTAGCCAGTGATTTGAAAATTTTGGGAGAGGTGGTACTAATCTTCCTTTTGGCCTGTGGGTTGACTAAACTAAGAACCTTCCTAATGCCACAGTGTATTTTCATTGTTAAAAAGGGGTGGAGAGCCACAGGTTGGTAACTGGCTGCCTTAGACCCTAGGAGTGTGATAACCAGCCCCAGGCCATAGGTTTGGGTGGTGCAGTAGTTTGCTCAGGATGGGGAATATTTTTTTTTTACTGCATTTTTTGGCTGGAGCTGGGTTTGAACCCACCACCTCTGGCATATGGGGCTGGCGCCCTACTCCTTTGAGCCACAGGCACCGCCTTGGGATGGGGATTGTTTTTATTTATTTATTTATTTATTTTTGAGACAGAGCCTCAAGCTGTCCCCCTGGGTAGAGTGTCGTGGCATCACAGCTCTCAGCAACCTCCAACTCCTGGGCTCAAGCTGGGACCACAGGCGCCTGCCACAATGCCTGGCTATTTTTTGGTTGCAGCCATCATTGTTGTTTGGCAGGCCCGGGCTGGATTTGAACTCACCATCTTAGGTGTATGTGGCTGGCGCCTTCACCACTTGAGCCACAGGCGCTGAGCCTGGGATGGGGATTTTTAATGAAGAAATGATGGTTTGTGTTACTGAATATCCAAACTCTTGGATACTCAGAAGGAGTTTGGGGGTGTGTGCGCGCATGCACTTCTCCATTTTCAGTTTTCTATAAAGTACATGTTGCAATAGTTTTTTTTTTTTTTTTTTTTTGAGACAATGTCACTCTGTTGCACTCTACTGTGGCATCATCATAACCCACAGCAACCTCAGCCTCCTTAGCTCAAGCATTCCTCTTAACTCAAGCCTCCTAAGTGGCTGGGACTACAGGCGCCCACCATGATGCCTAGATAGTTTTTCTTTTTTTTTTTTTTTAAGAGACAATGTCTTTCTGTTGCACTCTACGGAGGCATCATCATAACCCACAGCAACCTCAGCCTCCTGAGCTCAAGCATTCCTCTTAACTCAAGCCTCCTAAGTGGCTGGGACTACAGGTGCCCACC
>NW_003852551.1:170407-173563 GCF_000181295.1 Otolemur garnettii
CAGAGTCTTACTTTAGTGCCCTCAGTAGAGTGCCATAGCATCATAGCTCACAGCAACCTCCAACTCCTGGGCTTAGGTGACTCTCTAGCCTCCTGAGTAGCTGGGACTACAGGTGCCCACCACAACACCTATCCATTTTTTGTTGCAGTTTGGCCAGGGCCCGGTTTGAACCTGCCACCCTCAGCATATGGGGCCAGCGCCCTACTCACAGAGCCACATAGTTTTTCTGTTTTTAGTAGAGACTTGCTCAGGCTGGTCTTGAACTCCTGAGCTCAAGCAATCTTGGTAGGATTACAGGTGTGAGCCACCATGCCTGGCCTGGCAATACATTTTTTTTTTTTTATTATTTTATTTATTTATTATTTTTGCAGTTTTTGGCGGGGGCAGGGTTTAAACCTGCCACCTCTGGTATATGGGGCTGGCGCCCTACTCCTTGAGCCACAGGTGCCACCCCACAATACATTTTTAAATGTTAATTTTTTTTTTTTTTGAGATAAGAGTCTTACTTTGTTGCCCTCGGTAGAGTGCTATGGCATCATAACTCACAGCAACCTTGGACGCCTGGACTCAAGCCATTCTCTTGCCTTAGCCTCCTGAGTAGCTGGGACTACAGACAACCGCTACAGGGCCTACCTATTTTTAGAGACGAGGTCTTATTCTTGCTCAGGCTGGTCTTGAACCTGTGAGCTCGGGCAGTCTACCTGCCTCGGCTTTGCCAGAGTGCCAGGATTATGGGCATGAGCTACCATGCCCTTAAATGTTAATTTTAAAAGCAAAAGTGCTTTGGAGATTGTTGAGTAGTAGAAGAGGATCCTGAGCACCATTGGGAGGGAGAGGAGAAGGTATTGAAAGTTCCAGCTCCAGGGCTGGGTGGGGTGGTTCATGCCTCATGCCTATAATCCTTCCACTCTGGGAGGCCTAGGCCAGTGGATTGCCTGAGCTCTCAAGTTTGAGACCAGACTGAGCCAGAGCAAAATCCCACCTCTAAAAAAAAATAGCCGGGCATTGTCGCAGCACCTGTAGTCTCAACTACTCGGGAGACTGAGGCAAGAGAATCGCTTGAGCCTAGGAATCTGAGATTGCTGTGACACCATGGCACTCTACCAAGAATGACATAAAGTGGACTATCTCAAAAAAAAAAAAAGAAAGTAAATTGCAGCCTCTAAAACAAGTCTGTAATATGGCCATGTTGTTTTCTGGAATGCTGACGACAGTTCTGTCAGAAGCTGAGATCATGGGTTTTGCTTCAGATTCCATGGGCTGGCAGGTGACTTGAAAATCAATCTCTGATGTATGTGTCTGTCTGCTCTTGACTCTGAGCTGGGTAGGTGACTGTTGATTATTCCTGGGACAGGTGCTGGGTAGGCCAGGTTTCAGCATTGCAGACAAGAAGCGCAGGACAGGCTGCATTGGGGCCAAACACAGAATCAGCAAAGAGGAGGCTATGCGCTGGTTCCAGCAGAAGGTAAAGTTGATTGATTGATCTCAAATGAAGTGGTGTTTTTTGTGGTGTTGGTGAATGGAGTTGGGGTTTGGGCATGTAAAAATACAGTACTATTTGATGGGTAGTTTCTTTAAGGATAAAATAATTGAGGAACTTAAATTGTTAAGTTATACTTAACAAAATACTTAACAGTAGTACTAGGTACAACATGGTGCTCAAAAAGTGTTTAGTTTTTATGTTTTCGTATATGAGAACTAAAGAACATCTAGAAGTAGGACTTTAAAAGGGAGTCCCCTATTCTCAGATTATTGTGGAGTTGAGCACAGTTGTTAAAACCAGCAACTTCCTGTTTAGTCCAGAAAGGATATGGGATTCAGAGCTTGAGGCTCATGTATGAGATTTGAATTCTCAAGTGTTAGTCATTGCTGCGCTCTTTATTGTTGCCTCCTGTTCTGAAAAAATAAAATCTCTTCTCTTTCAGTATGATGGGATCATCCTTCCTGGCAAATAAATTCCCGTTTCTATCCAAAAGGCCAATAAAAATATTTTCCATGAACTGTGCATTACTATTGTGTGTTCTGTGAAAGGAGCCTGGCCATATTCAAGTCCTTGGACCTCAAGCCTCTTAAAGCTGCGATGGGAGTAGTTGGTAACAGCCCTGCCATCCTCTGATTGGATGCAGTGTTTCCTGGCAGATCCAAGTTTTAGCTTCATAGCATTGCCTAACAAACCCTTGTTGACCCATGCTGTGGTGCAGTAGCCCCATTTAAACTGATTGTAGAGGGGAAGATGTGGCTGGGGGTGGGGGTTAAATTTAGACCCTTGATTAAAGGTAGGATGCAGAGCTCCCATTCACTTCAGTGGTTCTGAATCTGTTCTATCAGCACTGATACTTAGTAAAGGAAACACAGGCTTTGGTTTGATATTTGAGACTGAATTTTGGCTTAACTGTTCAGACTCAGGTTTCTTTAAAAATGAGAAGAATCTGTAGGGGTTTTGAGAGGCAGTGTGTGTAGATAAGAGGGCAGGTCTTTAAGGCAAATTGTATTTAATTCCCAGCCCTGCTCTACATTAACTATGTTGAGTGATTTATTGATCTGAGTTTCCTTATCTGTATCATGGAGGCAGTGATAGAGTAACATCCCTCATAGGATTAAATGATTTAATACTTACAAAATACTTAAACTAGTACCAGGTACTGCATGGTGCTCAAAAAGGGTTTAGTTTTTGTGTTTTGTTATGAGAAATACTAACTAATACGAGTTCGCTTCCCTTTGGTGTCAAAATGGAATTTTTTGCCTAGGGTGATTTTCCGTATCTCACTGACGCTGAATTTAGAATCCATCGTTTTTCTTTTTTTTTTTTTTAATTTTTTTGCAGTTTTTGGCTGGGGCTGGGTTAGAACCTGTCACCTCCAGCATATGGGGCTGGCGCCCTACTCCTTGAGCCACAGTGCCGCCCTCATTTTTCTGACCATTAGACACAGTACTTGGCTGTTGGTTCATTTTCAATTTTAGATTTAGATTTTGAGCATGTTATTTCAGCTTAATAATTTACTTATTTGTGACTGAATTAAATTGTCCTTGGGCCACCTCTTCATTGCTGTTAAAAGGTTCTCTAATTGGTTTGCTGTAGGTATTTTAAAACCTGTAGAATATTTGCTGTGCCTGATCTTTTATGAAAATAAGAGTTGTCATCCTAATAACAAAGTC
>NW_003852551.1:173583-175259 GCF_000181295.1 Otolemur garnettii
AAAAAAAAAAAAAAAAAATGAGAAGAATCTGTAGGGTTTTTGAGAGGCAGTGTGTGTAGATAAGAGGGCAGGTCTTTAAGGCAAATTGTATTTAATTCCCAGCCCTGCTCTACATTAACTATGTTGAATGATTTATTGATCTGAGTTTCCTTATCTGTATCATGGAGGCAGTGATAGAGTAATATCCCTCATAGGATTAAATGATTTAATACTTACAAAATACTTGAACTAATACCAGGTACTGCATGGTGCTCAAAAAGGGTTAATTTAGTTTTTGTGTTTTGTTATGAGAAATACTAACTAATATGAGTTTGCTTCCCTTTGGTGTCAAAATGGAATTTTTTGCCTATGGTGATTTTCCCTATCTCACTGGCGCTGACATTTAGAATCCATCATTTTTCTGACCATTAGACACAGCACTTGGCTGTTGGTTCATTTTCAGCTTTAGATTTAGATTTTGAGCACGTTATTTCAGCTTAATAATTTACTCATTTGCGACTGAATTAAATTGTCCTTGGGCTACCTCTTCATTGCTGTTAAAAGGCTCTCTAATTGGTTTGCTGTAGGTATTTTAAAACCTGTAGAATATTTGCTGTGTCTGATCTTTTATGAAAATAAGAGTTGTCATCCTAATAACAAAGTCGTCCTCTTAATCAGTGAGATCAGATTTAGTTGTTTAAAAGGGAGAATCATGGAATGTGTTGCCATATACTTTTTATTTTACTTACAAACATGCGTTGAGTTTTCAGTCTTCTGATGTAGGGCCAGGGCCCCATCTCAAGCAGCAGAGGAGTCTGATTCAGCTTTATTTTTATAGTGGGAAACTTGTTTTCATTGATTTCTGCATTAAATAACTACTGCTTAAATAAACATTTGAGAACAAACTTGGTGAATAGATAGCTAACTAGTACAGGGTACTAACTGTGTGGGAAGTCAGTATTGCATTTTACAGAAATGGAGCACATGTTAGTTTCGTCTCAATAAAGTATTTCAGGCTCTGCGCCTGTAGCTCAGCTAGCCAGTTTGAACCCAGCCAGGGCCTGGCAAACGACAATGACAACTACAACCAAAAAATAACCGGGCATTGTAGGCAGGCACCTGTAGTCCCAGCTACTTGGGAGGCTGAGGCAAGAGAATCACTTATGCCGAAGAGTTTGAGGTTGCTGTGATGTCATAGCCCTCTACTAAGGGTGACATAGCGAGACTGCCTCAAAAAAAAAAATCATTTCAGAAATACAAAATGAAAAAGGTTCAGTCCAGGTGTGGTGGCTCATGCCTATAATCTTAGCACTGTGGAAGGCTGAGATGGGTGGATTGCTTGAGTTGACAAGTTTGAGACCAGCCTGAGCAAGAGTGAGACCCTGTCTCTACTAAAAATAGAAAAAAAACTGAGGCAAGAAGATCATTTGAGCCCTAGAGTTGTCCAGTCTGTTTTTTTAATGTTTGTGTTTCTATTATGTATTTTTTTGAGACAGTGCCGTGGCATCATAGCTTGCAGGAACCTCAAACTCCTGGGCTCAAGTGATCCTCTTGCCTTAGAGTCCCAAGTAGCTGGGACTATAGGAGCTAGGCACAGAGCCTGGTTAGTTGTTAGAGATGGAGTCTTGCTCTTGCTCAGGTTGGTCTCAAACTTTTTTTTTTTTGAGACGGAGCCTCAAGCTATCCCCCTGGGTAGA
>NW_003852551.1:175279-177103 GCF_000181295.1 Otolemur garnettii
CGTTGTTTGGCGTGTCTGGGCTGGATTCGAACCCACCACCTTAGGTGTACGTGGCTGGCGCCTTAGCTGGTTGAGCTATAGGCGCCGAGCCACAAAGTCCTATTAATCAGTGAGATCAGATTTAGTTGTTTAAAAGGGAGAATCATGGATTGTGTTGCCATATACTTTTTATTTTACTTATAAACATGCGTTGAGTTTTCAGTCTTCAGATGTAGGGCCAGGGCCCCATCTCAAGCAGCGAAGGAGTCTGATTCAGCTTTATTTTTATATGGGGAAACTTGTTTTCATTGATTTCTGCATTAAATAACTACTGCTTAAATAAACATTTGAGAACAAACTTGGTGAATAAATAGATAGCTAACTAGTACAGGGTACTAACTGTGTGGGAAATCAGTATTGCATTTTACAGAAATGGAGCACATGTTAGTTTCATCTCAATAAAGTATTTCAGGCTCTGTGCCTGTAGCTCAGCAGCTAGGGTGCTAGCCACGTACACTAGAGCTAGCCAGTTGGAACCCAGCCCGGGCCTGGCAAACGACAATGACAACTACAACCAAAAAGTAATTGGGCATTGTAGGCAGGCACCTGTAGTCCCAGCTACTTGGGAGGCTGAGGCAAGAGAATCACTTATGCCCAAGAGTTTGAGGTTGCTGTGATGCCATAGCCCTCTACTAAGGGTGACATAGTGAGATTGCCTCAAAAAAAAAAAAAAAAATCATTTCAAAAATACAAAATGAAAAAGGTTCAGTCCAGGTGCGGTGGCTCATACCTATAATCTTAGCACTCTGGGAGGCCGAGATGGGTGGATTACTTGAGTTTATGAGTTTAAGACCAGCCTGAGCAAGAGTGAGACCCTGTCTCTACTAAAAATAGAAAAAAACTGAGGCAAGAAGATCATTTGAGCCCTAGAGTTGGAGGTTGCTGTGAGCTTTGACACCACGGCATTCTACCCAGGGTGACAGTTTGAGACTGTCTCAAAAAAATGTAGACAGTTCTCCTAATGCTACTACCAACCTTACACTGTTAAGTCTTTTGCTATGTGTCCAGTCTGTTTTTTTAATGTTTGTGTTTCTATTATGTATTTATTTTTTTGAGACAGTGCCGTGGCATCAAAGCTTGCAGCAACCTCAAACTGGGCTCAAGTGATCCTCTTGCCTCAGAGTCCCAAGTAGCTGGGACTATAGGAGCTGGGCACAGAGCCTGGTTAGTTGTTAGAGATGGAGTCTTGCTCTTGCTCAGGTTGGTCTCAAACTCTTGAGCTCAAGAAATCCACTGCCTCAGCCTCCCAAAGGGGAGACTTTTTTAATATCACAGTAACACTATTGGCTGCTGTTGGTATTACTGGTTGGAGGTAGGGATGTCAGACATTCTGCTGACTAACAGATAAGTGCTGAGGAGATTGATAAAGGGTGGTCATGGTATTACATGTTGGGGCCAGCCATTTGCATGTGCTAGGAGGTCCCAGTCTGGTTGAGAAACAGCAGGAAGATTGTATAACTAAAGTAAGAGACCAGATCAGGCTAGTGGGGCCAGATCACAGTGAGTGCACAGAGGGCTCACTTGGGAAGTACTGGCTTCTGTGGAAAGGGAAACTGGAGCAGAAGCTGGGAAACCACTTAAGTCATTGTACCATTGTACTGGTATTTTCAATCCAAGAAGGATGGCCAAAGGACCAAAGAGGAAGGATCAAAATTCAGGTAAAAGCAACCTCAGGATCTTCTTAAAGTTGTGATCAAAACTTTAAGAAGGTGTGTGTCGGCTTGGCGCCTATAGCTCAACCGGCTAAGGCGCCAGCCACGTACACCTAAGGTGGCGGGTTCGAAT
>NW_003852551.1:177123-178227 GCF_000181295.1 Otolemur garnettii
TTGTTTGGCGGGTCCGGGCTGGGGATTCGAACCTGCCACCTTAGGTGTACGTGGCTGGCGCCTTAGCCGGTTGAGCTATAGGCACCGAGCCAGGGGTGGCTTTTTTAATATCACAGTAACACTATTGGCTGCTATTGGTATTACTGGTTGGAGGTAGGGATGTCAGACATTCTGCTAACTAATATGTTAAGTGCTGAGGAGATTGATAAAGGGTGGTCATGGATATTACATGTTGGGGCCAGCCATTTGCATGTGCTAGGAGGTCCCAGTCTGGTTGAGAAACAGCAGGAAGATTGTATAACTGAAGTAAGAGACCAGATCAGGCTAGTGGGGCCAGATCACAGTGAGTGCACAGGGGGCTTACTTGGGAAGTACTGGCTGCTGTGGAAAGGGATACAGGAGCAGAAGCTGGGAAACCACTTAAGCCATTGTACCGTTGTGCTGGTATTTTCAATCCATGAAGGATGGCCAAAGGACCAAAGAGGAAGGATCAAAATTCAGGTAAAAGCAACCTCAGGATCTTCTTGAAGTTGTGATCAAAACTTTAAGAAGGTGTGTGTCTCTCTGTGCATGTGACTTCTGAGCTGTTGGAAAATAGTCGGTCCACAATAATTGTCTTTATGCTAAATAATTTTAATCAAAAATTATACATGAAAATCATGGCATTAAGGATGGTAATTTCTCTTTCCACATTAGAAACACAGCTAATGTATGTTTGTTTATTTTTGAGACAGTCTCTGTGTAGCACTGGATAGAGTGCCAGGGCATCATAGCTCCCAGTAACCTCATAAACTCTTGGGTTCAAGAGATCCTCTTGCCTCAGCCTCTTGAGTAGCTGGGACTAATGATGCCTACCATAAGGCCCAGCTGGTTTTTCTATTTTCAGTAGAGGTGGGGTCTTGCTCTTTCTCACACTGGTCTGAATTCCTGAGCTCAAGCAGTCCACCCACTTTGGCCCCCCAGAGTGCTAGGATTATAGGTGTGATGAGCCACCATGACAGGCCTTAAGGTATCTTAAGCATCTTTCTTTTCAATAGTTGAAATCAGCTGTAGTTTTAATTTGTGCTTTTCTTTTTAATAATTACAATGGTTGGCTTGGCGCCT
>NW_003852551.1:179017-182387 GCF_000181295.1 Otolemur garnettii
AACCACCCACAAATAGTTTAAACTGCTAGCCACTGGGGACCAAGCTAGTGCCTGGGGGTGCAGAACCACTTTCAGAGCAGCTTGTTATGGAAACCACAGTGTGGTTGTCAGAGGGGAATCCAGCCTAAGGCACCTGGGGGCACCTCAAGGACTAAACTCTATTCCAGGTGCAGATGGTTTATGTTTCCACAAATCAGTGAACAAAAGTGATGAGATTCTATCAGTTGAAGAACCTTTATATAACTTAATTTTAGTATGTTATGCAATTATATCCATTACTATTGATATACTTTCTATGTGATAAATGCGTCTCGTTAACAGGAGTCTGAAAAGAACTTGAAAGGCAAAAGCATTCAACAATGTAAGTACAAAGGAGTCCTAGACCTCAGTACCTAGGTGAATGTTTTGCTTTGACAACATGACTTAACATTTTGAATACCATGGTATTCAACTATGCCTCTGGACCGAGGCATTTTCTTTTTCTTTTTCTTTTTCTTTTTAGTTTTTTTGCAGTTTTTGGCCGGGGCTGGGTTTGAACCCGCCACCTCCAGCATATGGGGCTGGTGCCCTACACCTTTGAGCCACAGGCACCACCCTCTTTTTATTTTTTTGAGACAGGGCCTTGCTTTTTCTTCTGGGCTAGAGTGCAGCTCACTACAACCTCAAACTCTTGGGCTCAAACAATCCTGTCTCAGCCTCCCAAGTAGCTGGGACTACAGGCATGTGCCACCACACAGTTAATTTTTCCTAATCTTTCTTTCTTCTTTCCCCTCCCTTTTCTCCCCCTCCTCTCTCTCTTTCCCTCCCTCCTCTCCCCTCCCTTTCCATTCCATTCTTTTTTTCTTTTTGTAGAGATGGGGCTCTGCTCTTGCTTAGGCTGGTCTTGAACTGGTCTTGAACTCCTGGCCTCTGGCAGTCCTCCCACCTTGGCCTTCCTAGAGTGCTAGGCCTGAGCCAACAGACCTGGCTTGTGTTTTCTGATTTTTTTTTTTTTTAAGAATATTGGTTCTGCTCAATTGATTGGCATATCATAGTGGTTAAGAGCACAGAATTTGAAATTTTAGGATGGGTAGGTGAAGAGAGGTTTATTAATGGGCATAAAAACACAGAAGAAATAAAGTCCTTGTGTTTACTCAAGAGGCCGAGGCAAGGGGATCACCTGAGCGCAAGATTTTAAGGTTGCTAGGATGCTAGTTGAGAGCTAGGATGCCACAGCACTCTACCCAGGGCACAGAGTGAGACTCTGTCTCAAAAAAAAAAAAAAAAAAAAAAAAGACCTAGCATTCAATACATCAGCATAGTGATTTTATATAGTAATCTGTTGCATACTTCAAAATAGCTAGAAGAAAATAAGTTGAATGTTCCCAGCATAAAAGTGTTTAAGGTGATGGATATCCTAATAACCCTGGTTTCATCATTACTCATAAGAGTGTATCAAAATATCACATGTACCCTGAAATGTCTCTGTTTTGTATGAATAAAAAAAAATTTTAAGTTGAAATTTAAGCCTCTTAAATCCCTTGCAGGAGTGTGAGATAAAATGCTCAGAATGGTCCCTGGCGAGTGATATGGGCTTGTTTTCTGTGACGAGCCCACTAGCTGTTACGAGCCCCCTCCCTTTCCAACCCTGACAGGAGGAAGTAGATTTCATGGTGGTTGTGACACTAGGGGCAGACTCCAGGGGAGGGTGTACTTTCATTGCTGCTGATTGGGACTTTTTTCTTGACGTGCATATGTTGTTCAGTTGTCACAACCCTTAGGTAGTGTTAGAACGAGGAGGCTCTAGGCTAGACAGAAGTCAACGAATTGCCCAAAGTCAGAAGTGGTGGCGGCGGCACTGCCTTCAAACCAGGATACATAACATTTCTGCCCCATGAAACACATTCCATCAGCTTTTCCCAAAATTAAGTTACGACCCATAAAATCTATATCCTTCTAGGCTACATTCCCATAAATCACCCAGAGAGGCCATGAATCATAGAAATTGAGTTGTCCTTAACTTGCCAACAATTGAGTCTATAGGTACAAACACCCAGACAGTTCCTGAATTATTAATAAAGGAAGAATGTTGCTTAAAATGAAGGGTGTATGAGAGGGACCAGATAGAGTTTTCTATTCTTGTTTCAACATTTTTGTCTTGTTTAGAGAGAGACGTTTGGTCTCTGTCCAGGCTGGAGGGCTATGGCCCAATCATAGTTCACTGTAACTTTGAGCTCCCGGGCTCAAGTAATCTGCCTCAGCCTCTTAAGTAGCTCGGACTACAAACAAGCACCACAGTGTCTGGCAAATTTTACTATTTTTGGTAGAGACAGGTCTTTCCTAAGTTGTCCAGGCTAGTGTAGCCTTGAATTCCCGAAGTACCAGAATCAGAGGCCTAAGCCAGCGTGCCTGGGTGATTTTGAAAATTCATTTAATATTTGGGTGCTTAACCTACATGAAGTCTGGCAGTAAACAGATAGAGTTCCTATTGCAGAGTTATTTCCTTTTTTAATTTTTAAGAGATAGGGTTTCTGGTGGTGCCTGTAGTCAGTCGGCAGGGTGCCAGCCACATACACCTAGCGTGGCAGGTTCAAACCCAGGCCAGGCCTGCTAAACAACGACAACTGCAACTGAAAAATAGTCGGGCGTTGTGGCAGGTGCCTATAGTCCTAGCTATTTGGGAGGCTGAGGCAAGAGAATCGCTTAAGACCTAAGCTGTGATGCCAGAGCACTCTAACCAGGGCGACAGCTTGAGACTCTGTCTCAAAAAACAAAACAAAAAAAAGAGAGAGAGAGATGGGGTTTCTGTCACCCAGGCTGGAGGCATGATCACAGCTCACTGCAGCCTGAAACGTCTAGGCTCAAGCAATCCTACTTCTTCTTTTTTTTTTTTTTTTACGATAATGACTATTATTTTTAAAATATATACCTCATCTCATTTACTTAATTATTGTGAATACTCCTACTTCGTTTTCCTAGGTAACTGGGACTGTAGGTGTATACCACCATACCTGGCTAATTTTTTTGTTGTTAGAGATGGGAGTCTTTTTTTTTTTGAGACAGAGTGTCACTATGTCACCCTGGGTAGAGTACCATGGCATCACAGCTCATAGCAAGATCAAACCATTGGGCTTAAGCAATTGACTTTCCTCAGCCTCTCAAGCTGCTGGGACTACAGGCGCCCACTACATGCCCAGCTATTTTTTTTGTTATAATTGTCATTTAGCAGGCTTGGACTGGGTTCAAACATGCCAGCCCTGGTGTATGTGGCTGGCACCCTAACCACTGAGCTATGCCACTGAGCCTGAAAGATGGGGTCTTCATATATTGCCCAGGCTGCTCTTAAAGTCCTGGCCTCAAGCAATCTTCCTGCCTCAGCCTACATTCATGA
>NW_003852551.1:182751-184141 GCF_000181295.1 Otolemur garnettii
AATCTATTGTTTAATAACCTTCCTAAGTGAATTGTATGCAGGTTTAGAAATTCTAAAATGCAACCCTTAACTTGCAAAGGTCCTCCAGAATGACAGATTTGGCTCTGTTGTATAGAGGGTAGGGTCCCTCAATTCGTTTGTCACCTTCAGATTACTTATGAAATACTTTTGAAATACAGTCTTCACAGGGTGGCGCCTGTGGCTCAGTGAGTAGGGTTCCGGCCCCATATACTGAGGGTGGCAGGTTTGAACCCAGCCCCAGCCAAACTGCAACAAAAAAATAGCTGGGTATTATGGCAGGTTCCTATAGTCCCAGGTACTCGGGAGGCTGAGGCAAGAGAATCGCCCAAGCCCAAGTGCTGGAGGTTGCTGTGAGCTGTGACGCCATACTATTCTACTAAGGGTAATAAAGTGAGACTCTGTCTCTTTAAAAAAAAATTAAAAAACTACGAAATACAGTCTTCACAATTTATAAAAGAACCCTATGACTACTGAATTTACAGGTTTGACATTATTTTCTAGTATGCTCAAATATTTGGCTGTGTAAAAAATGTGACATGAGCCTGTAGTCCCAGCTACTCAGGAGGCCAAGGTTCCAGAAGGATCACTTGAGCCTAAGAGTTTGAGGTTGCAGTGCCATCCATGATCAAGCCTATGAATAACCACTGTACTCCAGCCTAGGCAACATAGCAAGACCCTGTCTCTAAAAAATAAAAATAAAATTTACAAATGTGCCCTGTTAAAGTCATTCAGTAACTTTTTTGAGTGCCTACTATGTGCTGGGTACTGCTTAAAGGCCTTAGGATACATCAGTGAACAAGGATAAAGATCCCTGTCTTCATGGGGCTTAAATTCTAGTGCAGGGAGACGGATAATACACAAGGAAATTATGGAGAATGTTACAAGATGGTATGAGCTGTGGAGAAATTAAAAAGCAAGGTAGGGTAAGGGGATGGGGGAGGTAGGCCTCACTGAGATGAGATTTGAAGGGGGTAGGAGTTGGCCAAATGGATCTATGAGGAAGAGCTTTCTGAAGAGAGGAACAGCTAGGGCAAAGGCCTCAGATAGGCTGTAGCACAGAGCCCTTTATAGCCAGGTGGAGTTAGGAGGTGAGGAGGAGATGAGGTCAGAGGGGTAAGGGAGGAACCAGCTGTGTGGGCTTTGTAGGCCATTAGTAAGACTCTGGCCTTTACTGTGAGCAAGATGAATCACTTGATGCAGTTCTGAGCAGAGGTATCTCATGATCTGACTTCCATTTAAAACTATGACCGCTGTGTTAAGAATAGAATATGGGGGACAAGGATGGAAGCAGGAAGTCATCCTGGCCCGGATGTGGGGGCAGCATTGGAGGTGGTGAGACGTGGTCAGATAATAGATATGTGTTGAAAGC
>NW_003852551.1:184692-186113 GCF_000181295.1 Otolemur garnettii
CCTGTGGTCCCAGCTACTTGGGAGGCTGAGGCAGGAGACTTCCTTGAGCCCAGGAGTTGGAGGTTGCTGTGAGCAGTGAAGCCAAAGCACTCTACCCAGGGGGACAGCTTGAGGCTCTGTCTCAAAAGAAAAAAGAAGAAAAGATCACACAGCTGGTTGGTGGAAGAGCCAAGCCCAAACCAGAAGACCTGGATTCCTGGTTTCCTGGCCTGATACTTGATGGATCCACAAGAAGACTAATCATTTCTCCATCTTGATGATAGACTCGTTTGGCTCTGGTTGACAGTGTCACAAGCTGCAGGTCTGTTCTGATACACAGAGCAGTCCTGTGAGCAGCTTTCTCTCCACTCTGCCCATGCTCTCTGGATCTCTGGATTCTTCATGGCTGCCTTCCAGCCTGCTCTGTATCTGCCTTGCTAGATCAGTGATCTGTGTATCCCAACTTGAGAGCGCATCGGAGTCTCCTGGAAGGCTCATAAAAACTAGATTGCAGTCCCTTCTTGAATTTCTGATTCAGTAAGTCTGGGCTGGTTTCTGAGAATCTGCATTTCTAGCAAGTTCCCAGGCTACTGACCTGGTAACCCTGCTTTTAGAACCATGACACTATACTGTACGTCTTTCTTGGATTCAAGTTCATGAACTTGGCAGTCATCTGTCTTTTATCCTGTCTTAGGAGTGCCTCCTACTGACTGTGTTCTAAGAGTGTTTGTTGAACTCATTCATTCAGCAAATTTTTATTGTGTGCCTGGCTATGTTTTGGGATCTGGGGGATTTAACAGAAGACAGTTCTGACCTTTGCATAACTTGAAATTTGGTAGGAGAGGCAAACAAAACACCAAATACTCCCCAGCTTTATTCATTCTAGTACTGCTTTTATTTATCTATCATGATATAATAAACTTTTGAATATCCTTCCTTGAAAGAAGTGGCCCAAAGCCTGGCAGAAATGATAGTCATTTGTGCAAGGTGTAGTGAATACAGTGAACGACAAGAGTCTCCACCTCCAGCTTCTGTAATTTGAGCAGCGTTGTTTGTGTGGTGAGTGGTTAAGCATTGTTTTGTTAGAGGATTGGCCTGTCTCTGTTGACCGGTCATGTCTGCTTAATCACAGGCATCATCATTTTCTCCAACAGGTTGCAATAGAAATCTGCTGTAATTGATTGACCAGGTTTCCTGAAGCTGGGTGGATAATATCAGTGCTAGACCACTAAACAAACACCATTAGCTATTTATTTATAGGACAGAGTCTCACTCAGCTACCCTGGGTTGAGTGCCAAGGGGTCATAGCTCACAGCAGCCTCAAACTCTTTGTTTTATTGAGACAGAGTTTCACTTTTTTTACCCTCAGTAGAGTTCCGTGGGGTCACAGGTCACAGCAACCTCCAACTCTTGGGCTTAAATGATTCCCTTGCCTTAGTCTC
>NW_003852551.1:187738-194894 GCF_000181295.1 Otolemur garnettii
AAAGAAAAAAAAGAAAGAAAGAGAAAAAACACAGGTCTTTGCTGAGCGAGATGGCTCACACCTGTAATCCTAACACTCTGGGAGGCTGAGGTGGGTGGATTGCTTGAGCTCAGGAGTTGGAGACCAGCCTGAGCAAGAGCGAGACCCCCATCTCTAAAAATTGCTGGGCATTGTGGTGAGCACTTGTAGTCCCAGCTACTTAGGAGGCTGAGGCAAGAAGATTGTTTGAGCCCAAGAGTTTGAGGTTGCTTGAGCTATGATGTCACAGCACTCTGTCAAAGGGAGATTTTTTTTTTTTTGAGGCAGAGTCTCACTTTGTCACCCTTGGTAGAGTGCTGTAGTGTTATGGCTCACAGCAACCTCGAACTCCTGGGCTTTAGCCATTCTCTTGCCTCAGCCTCCCAAGTAGCTAGGACTACAGGCACCTACCACAACACCGGGCTATTTTTAGAGAAAGGGTCTCACTCTGGCTCAGGCTGATCTTGAACCTATGAGCTCAGGCAATACACCTACCTAGGCCTCCCAAGTGTTGGGATTATAGGCGTGAGCCACCATGCCTGGCCCAAAGTGAGACTCGTGTCTCAAAAAAAAATGAAAAAATTAGGGCGGTGCTTGTGACTTAAGCGAGTAGGGTGCCAGCCCCATATACCAAGGGTGGTGGGTTCGAACTCGGCCCCAACCAAACTGCAACAAAAAATAGCTGGGCATTGTGGTGGGCGTCTGTAGTCCCAGCTACTTGGGAAGCTGAGGCAAGAGAATTGCACTGAATTGGTTCCATGACAGAACTCAGACTTGAAAATAATAAGGTTTCTCCTTGGTTTCACAAAAATTGCCCGAAAAACAACTTTGAAAGATAATCTCACAAGGTAAAACATGTTTGAAAGAATGAGGGTGTGCCTTCATAATAAAAATAAAACAAAAAGTGTCAAAGTGAAATGTCAGAGATATCAACTGTCAAACTTAGTACCTACAGAAATTGGACATTGTTTGTACTTAATTAGTACTACAGAAATTGGAGTTTTTTCATACTTAATAACATAAATATCTATTTATGAATGAATGACAGGGTATCATTCATTCATGATATCATGAACATCATGTTACAATGGCTTCATCACAACTCAATGTAACCTCATACTCCTGGGCTTCTGTGATTGTCCTGCCTCTGTCTCTGGAGTAGCTGGGGCTGGAGGTGCAGGCCACCATGCCCAGGATGGTTTTTCTGTTTTTTGTAGAGACAGGGTCTTGCTATGTTGTACAGGCTGGTCTCACTCCTGGCATCAAGTATTCCTCTTGCCTTAGCCTCACAAAGTACCAGGATTACAGGCATGGACCATTGATTTATTTTGTATTATTTTATTTTTTGCCATAACCAGGTACCGCTTCTATTATTACCTAATGTTAACTTCAAATGGATTCATTTGTTACATTTATATCTCTTTATATTCTACCGTACTCAGGACATTAGTCTCACTAGCTGGTTAGATTCTGTTGCCTGTTAAAGGCTGTGGGCCTGAGGCTCTCTCCATTCAAGAATAATTAGTGGACGCTGGGTGAAGTGGTTCGCACCTGTAATCCCAGCACTCTGGGAGGCCAAAGAGGGTGGATTGCCTGAGCTCAGGCCAAAGAGGGTGGATTGCCTTGCTCAGACTGAGCAAGAGCGAGACCCTGTCTTTTATTATTATTATTATTATTTTTAGAGACAGAGTCTCACGTTATTGCCCTTAGCAGAGTGCTGTGGCATCACAGCTCACAGCAACCTCCAACTCCAGGGCTTAGGCTATTCTCTTGCCTCAGCCTCCTGAATAGGTGGGACTACAGGCACCCATCACAACACCTGGCTATTTTTTGTTGCAATTTGGCCAGGGCTGGGTTCGAACCTGCCACCCTTAGTATATGAGGCTTGCACCCTATCCACTGAGCCACAGGTGCTGCTCAAGACTGTCTTTAAAAAAGTAATGGGGTTGGCTCGGCGCCTATAGCTCAACCGGCTAAGGCGCCAGCCACGTACACCTAAGGTGGTGGGTTCGAATCCCCAGGCCGGACCCGCCAAACAACAATGACGGCTGCAACCAACAAATAGCCGGGCGTTGTGGCGGGCGCCTGTGGTCCCAGCTGCTTGGGAGGCGGAGGCAGGAGACTCGCTGGAGCCCAGGAGTTGGAGGTTGCTGTGAGCTGTAATGCCACGGCACTCTGCCCAGGGGGACAGCTTGAGGCTCTGTCTCAAAAAAAAAAAAAAAAGTAATGGGGTTGTGGTGAATACCTGTAGTTTCAGCTACCAGGAAGGCTGAGACAAGAGAATGGCTTTGAATCCAAGAGTTTGAGGTTGCTGTGAGCTAGGATGCCACAGAACCTATTGAGGGTGACAAACTGAGACACTGTCTCAAAACAAAACAACAAAAAGAATAATTGGTGGGCCAGTGGAGGTGGCTCATGCCTGTAATCCCAGCACTCTGGGAGGCAGAGGTGGGTGTATTGCTTGAGCTCAGGAGTTGGAGACCAGCCTGAGCAAGAGCAAGACCAAGACCCCATCTCTACTAAAAATAGAAAAACTAGCTGGGTGTGGTGGCAGGCGTGTATAATCCCAGCTACTTGGGAGGATGCAGCAAGAGGATTGCTTGAACCCACGAGTCTGATGTTACTGTAAGCTATGATGAAGCCACAGCACTCTACCCAGGGTGACGGAGTGAGACCCTGTCTCACACACACACACACAAACAAAGAGAAAAGAATTCTGCAATGTTTAGAGAGGTGCTAAAGAGAAAGAGAACTGTAATAACTATTCCCAAACATTTGCCATATGCAAGATAATATATCATTAACTCATTTGGTCCTCAGCACAACCCCATTTATAGTCTTATCTATATAGTACAGTGAAGAAATAGAGGCACACAAAAGTCAATCAGCTAATAAGTGGTATGCAGAGATCAAACCCAGGCAGTTTGGTTCCAGAGGCCATGCTTTTACTTATTTATTTTTTTTGGAGACAGCCTCACATTATCTCCCTCAGTAGAGTACCATGGTGCCATAGCTCATAGCAACCTCAAACTCCTGGGCTCAAGTGATCCTCTTTTTTTTTTGCAGTTTTTGGCTGGGGCTGGGTTTGAACCCACCACCTCCAGTATATGGGGCTGGCACCCTACTCCTTGAGCCATAGGTGCCTCCTCAAGTGATCCTCTTGCCTCAGCCTCCATAGTAGCTGGGACTATAGGTGCCCACCACAACACCCAGCTAGTTTTAGAGATGAGGTCTTGCTCTTGCTCAGGCTGGTCTTGTACTCCTGAGCTCAGGTGATCCCACCTGGCTTCCCAGAGTGCTGGGGCACTGTGCCGGCTGAGGCCATGCTTTTAATCACCACCTTAATACACGAGCACCACGCTGAGCTTTCCTCCTTGTAGTTGAAGAGGGAATAACAATCTTACTTTGTGACCCAATATTAATTAGTATTCCATCCACGTGCCAGTACCTGCCCCACACTTTAGGATACAACAGGTTAGAAGACAGTGCGATGTATGGTGTACCTGGGGTTTGCTCAGGTTGTTCTGTGGGGGAGTGTAGGTGTGAATGAGAGAGTGATTACAAAAAACACATTTGAGGGTGGCGCCTATGGGCACCGGTCCCATATGCCGGAGGTGGTGGGTTCAAACCCAGCCCCAGCCAAAAAATAAAAATAAAAAGTACCATTAAAAACACACACACATTTGATTTAAAACTCGTTATCATGAGTGAACCAGGCAGAGGAAGGCATTTGGGGAAAAGTCATTTCAAGTAAAGCAATACTGATCACTCAGGTATGGATTTAAGAGGAAGGATGTTAAATTATTGTGTGTGTCTGAAGATGAGAGAGGTATTGGGGGCATTACAGGAAATGTGGCTGAATTGACTAGATTTATGAAGGGCCTCAAACATCAATCCAGCCCAAACCTGATCCTGAAGCCCAGTCAGCTATAAGGAGGAGGGCACAAGCGCTGGAGCCACAAAGATACTGGGTGGAATCCCACATCTTAAAAACCTTGTCATCGGCTCGGCGCCTGTGGCTCAAGTGACTAGGGCGCCAGCCACATAAACCTAAGGTGGCGGGTTCAAATCCCCAGCCCAGGCCCGCCAAACAACAATGATGGCTGCAACCAAAAAAATGGCCGGGCGTTGTGGCGGGCGCCTGTGGTCCCAGCTACTTGGGAGGCAGAGGCAGAAGACTCGCTTGAGCCCAGGAGTTGGAGGTTGCTGTGAGCTGGGATGACACAGCACTCTACCCAGGGAGACAGCTTGAGGCTCTGTCTCAAAAAAACAAACAAACAAAAAAAAAACCCCAATCTTCTGATCTTGGTGGGTTTCTTAAGTTCTCTGAATTCAGTTTCTTTAGTAAATAGCAGTACATATTCCTGTCTGACTTGGTTATTACAAGGAGCAAAAATAATTCAAGTAAAGTACCTGGTGTATTGCTATGAATGACTGATCACAATTACTTATCAGTTATCTGGTGTTTAGAAGCTCATCCTAGCGGCAGGGTTGAAGCGGGAATAGAGGGTGGAGAAGGCTGGGCAGAGTCAGAAGGAGCAGGACCAGTTTGCTACACAGAGATGATGTGGCCTAACAGGCAGCTGGGGATATGATGGCAGGTAGAGATGGCGGAGTGTTATCTGGTGTTTATGACCACTGTTTGCCTGCAACCATGAAAGTCCGTAGCAAATTTTAATTATAACTTTACTGAGACTTCCTAAGAGGTGACTTTTATAGCTGTTAGCTGCTAGGGAGGATGATGGAGGTGAAAAGAAAAGGATGTAGCCTAAAGAAAATGGTTTCTGAGACAGAAACCAGCTGGAGATAAAGTGGAGGTCAGATTCAGCAGAGACTTGGATCCGTGAGGTGAGGCAGCCTCTTTGTAGTCAGAATACTATTTATTCTGCAGCAAAGAGAAAAAGCCATTTGTTCTCATCATTTTCATCCAGTATAAAAATTACTTATCAAAGGAGAAGAAAAAGCAAAGGAGAAGAAAAAGACTAGGCAGAAGATGAAAAGAGAATTTAATAACTCTCTATAAAGGACTGTATTCCTGGATTCATATGATCAGTGGGTGTCTAAGGGTCATTATTTTCCAGTTATTCTTTATTTCATATTACAGAGGCAGTTATATGGGGGCTTACATTTGGGGAATTCTCAAAAGTCTTTTATCCCTCCAGGATATCAGAATGTTTCTGGTAGAATTGACAAGCATCACTCTATAATTTTTGAAGTTGTATTTTTCTCATGTTTTCAAAGATGGTAACAACAAATAAAGTCAAATAGTAGAGGTTCTGAAAAGGAATTACAGAATAGGGAGCTTGACTTGAGATAGATTAATCTAATGTCCTAGTCCAGTCTTTCAAAGGATCTGCCACTGATCAGATCATATCTAGAGGGTCAATTTTGAGAGAGAAGTTGAGATACTAATGTAAGGTCCAAGCAGTGCCAGCAGATATAAAGTATGTCTACACTGTCTTTGGATGATTTCATTCATCCAAACTAGAAAGATACAATTGTCCAGACTGGTGGGTTCAGCCTAGGCTGACTCCCATTGGTCCTTACTGATACTTTAAGAGTGTTTTGGGGCAGGCACCAGTGTTTACACCAGTAATCCTAGCACTCTAGGAGGCCAAGTCCAGAGGTTCACTTGATCCTAGGAGTCTGAGGTTGCAGTGACGTAGGTTGAAGCCATAGCATGATAGCCTGCCCCAGAGTGAGCCTCTGTCTCAAAAAATGAAAATAATAAAGCAGGATGAGTACAGCAACTCACACCTGTAATCCTAGCACTCTGGGAGACAGAGGCAAGAGGGTCACTTGAGCTGAGTTCAAGACTAGCCTGAGCAAGAGCTAGACTCTATCTCTACTAAAAACAGAAAAATTGGACTGGGTGGGATGGCTCACACCTGTAATCTTAGTACTCTGGGAGGCCAAGGCAGGAGAATCCCTTGAGCTCAATGAGTTTGAGACCAGCCTGAGCAAGAGCGAGACCCCGCCTCTAAAACTAGCTAGGTATTGTGGTGGGCACCTGTAGTCCCAGCTAGTCAGGAGACTGAGGCAGGATGATCTCTTGAGCCTAAGAGTTTGAGGTTGCTGTGAGCTATAGCTCCTGGGCACTCTACTCAGGGAAACAGAGTGAAACTCTGTCTCCAAAAAGGAAAAAGAAAAGAAGAAAGAGAAGGAAATAAAAGCTGAGGAAACGCAGACAAACCTACGGGCAGTCTCTTTGGGACTCATGGGAGTAAAAGTCCCCATTAGGAACTGCTTACATCTGCTTCAAGCTTCCACCCTTCACCCAAGACAGCGAAGTTGCCATTCCACATTCATTTAGCAAACACCGGGGAAGCGGTAGGCCAGAGTTGGATCCAGTAGTGAGTAAGACAGACATGGCTCCCTCCCTCTTGGTGCTAAAGACAGCAGTGGAGGAAGCAGGGGGGGAAAGCATAAACAAAACAATAGCGGACAAAAACTAGTACATAGGGACGGTGCCTGTGGCTCAGTGGGTAGGGCGCCAGCCCCATATACCGAGGGTGGTGGGTTTGAGCCCAGCCCCAGCCAAACTGCAACAACAACAAAAAAAGTAGCTGGGTGTTGTGGCAGCACCTGTAGTCCCAGCTACTCGGGAGGCTGAGGCATGAGAATCGCCTAAGCCCAGGTGCTGGAGGTTGCTGTGAGCTATGATGCCATAGCACTCTACCAAAGGCAACAAAAAGAGACTATCTCTTAAAAAAAAACTAGTATGTATTAAGCATCGAATTACCATTTAATCCAGCAATTCTGCTTCTGGATACGGACTCAAAAGAATTGAAAGCAGAGGAACAGATATTTGTACATAGCAGCAGCATTTATAATAGCCAAGGGCGGAAACACCCCAGATGTTCATCGCAAGATGAATGGCTAAACAAAATGTGGTAAATAGAATATCGCTCAGCTTCTAAAAGTAATGAAATTCTGATATGCATGCTACCATGTTGATGGACCCTGAGGACATTATGCTAAGTAAAATAAACAAGTCGCAACAGGATGAATAGTTCATGATTCCTCTTTTATGAGGTACCTAGAGTAGTCAAAAATAGTCATAGGGCTTGGCGCCTGTGGCTCAAGTGGCTAAGGCGCCAGCCACATACACCTAAGGTGGCGGGTTCGAATCCCCAGC
>NW_003852551.1:195224-199669 GCF_000181295.1 Otolemur garnettii
TGTGGCAGGCACCTGTAGTCCCAGTACTTGGGAGGCTGAGGCAAGAGAATCGCTTAAGCCCAAGAATTTGAGGTTGCTGTGAGCTGTGACACCACAGTAGTCTACCAGGGGCAACATAGTGAGACTCTATGTCTCAAAAAAAAAATAGTCATAGAGACAGACATGTCCGTATGTACATGTGTATGTGTGTACATGTCCAGCATCCTATGTAACCACTGAGCTATGGGTGCTGAGCCTATTTATTTGTTTATTTGAGACAGAGTCTTACTTTTCGCCTTGTGTAGAGTGCTGTGATGTCATAGCTCACAGCCTCAAACTTGGGCTCAAGCAATTCTCTTGCCTCAGCCTCTAAGTAGCTGGGACTACAGGTGCCCACCACAATGCCCAGCTGTTTTTACTTTTTTTTTTTTTTTTTGCAGTTTTTGGCCGGGGCCAGGTTTGAACCCACCACCTCCCGCATATGGGGCCAGTGTCCTACTCCTTTGAGCCACAGGCGCCACCCAACCCAGCTGTTTTTAGAAACGAGGTCTCACTCTTGCTCAGGCTGGTCTTGAACCTGTGAACTCAGGCAGTCTACCCTCCTTGAACTCCCAGAGTGCTAGGATTACAGGTGTGAGCCACTGTGCCTGGTCCGGGATTTTTATTTTTAACGTATAAGCCTATTGATTTGGTTGAGGCTGAGTAGAAAGAGAGGGAAATTAAAATTTATTGAGGGGCTTACTCTGTATTAGCTGCTCTGCCTACCATTCCCTTCCTGGGTAGAAGCCCTGTGAGGGCAAATTACTAGGAGGTGAGTTCCTTGAGAACAAGGACCCAGCATTCTCAAATCTCTGTCACTAAGTAAAACACTTGGCACAGACAAAGTGCTCAGCGATGAACCATGCCAACCAATGGCACAGTTGATTTTACAGATGAGTCTCAAGGAAGCCAAGCCACTTGACCCAAGGAAGCAGGTGAGGAGGCCACATGGCCTACGAACTGTGCCAACCCCAAGCTCAAACCCCCTCCTAGACTGTGCTATGAATACCCCAACCCCAGAATTCTCTGCTTTCTTCCAGACCCTCTTCCCCAGGTCTCTCCTTTCTAGAATATGGACATGCACCCCTTGGCCAAGGGAGCACCACGGGGCAGCTATTTGTAAGTATACTTTGCAGTCAGGTCAACGTGAGCAGGGCAGAGACTAGGGCAGCGTCACTCTTATTGCTGATGAAAAAAAATTACTACAAACTCACTATCTTACATTTCTGGAGGTCAGAAGTCCAAACTAGGTCTCAGTGGACTGTTACCAAGGTATTGGCAGGGCTGTGTCCTTTTTGGAGGATCTTGAGGACAATCCGTCTGCTTGCCCTTTCCAGCTTTCTAGAGGCCACCGAAGTTCCTTGCCTGTGGCTCCCTTCCTTGTCATCAAAGCCAACAGTTATATCACTCCAACCTCTGCCTAGCCGCTCAGCTACAGGTGCCGAGCCAATCTGCCTATCCTGAAGTCAGCTGATTAGCAGTTTTAACTCTCCCTTGCCATAGAAGATGTAAGATAACATATGCACAGACTCTTGGGACTGGAGTGTGGACATCTGAGATGAGGTGAAAGGGATGGCTGCCTGCTGCAGGTGGGAGGAGAAAGGGGTGTAGGTCGAGGGTATTTATCCTTGTGCTACCACATTCCCCAGAACTCTTGGCAATTGGAGAATTCTAAATTCAAACCTAGCTTCCAGGTTAATAATAAGATAGAATAGAAACTGTATGTAATGGTCTGTTAGCCTATAACTTTTAAAATATTAATAAACACTATGTGGGACTCCATTGGCACTTTTGCCATCAGCCCTGCAAATGTTAGGCCTAACCCCAAGTCACTTCAGTGAGTGTTCAAATTAGAAAACAGACCTCTGTTCTTTCCACCACACAAGGCCACTTTTCAAGGGGGAGGAAGGCAACAGGGAGCCCCACTGAGCTTTGATGCCCTGTGTCTCTGCCTGGCTTCCGCCTGCTTCTGATCTTCCTCTTGGGAACCAGACTTCCCGGCCCTTCCAAAGCTGCAATTCTTCTCTCATAGCATATCCTGTATTGTCCTATGTGGATGCCTCTTATACAGACTCTCCTCAGGGCCGTTCAAGTTTACTTATTTATTCAGCACCTCCCCCAGGGATACAGAGGTGGTTTGGGCACAACCCCCACCTTCAAGGGGCTCATAGTCTATTGAGGGCACCAGACAGTGAAGTGGCCAGTGATGATGACTGGAGACTTTGTTCCAGCAATGGGTGCAGTGGTAATTTGGGCGGGTGTGGCCGAGCTGAGGCGGTGGCTGCTCAGAGGAAGTAATGCTCAAGCTGAATCTTCACTACGTGGGGAGGCTGAGGACTGGAATTTTGGGTTTAGAGAGAAGCATATTTATAGACCTTGTAGCTGCAATGGGCAAGATTGGGAAATCCCGAATCTGTCATGATGACTGGAACAAGGAGTGAGAAGTGAGTGGAGACAGAGGTAGGGCTGAAAACACTCAAAGCCCATTGGCCCTGATAGACCACAGGCCTCAGGAGGGCCCTGAGTAATACTGTTCACTGTAGCCTCAGTGCCAGCGTGATGCCTCATTCATAGCAGGTGGCGAGTATGTTTTTGCTCAAAGAATGGATGGTGAGGAGTTGCTGAGCATGGTACAGAGGAAGGTGCACACATCAGGATCACTTGGGGAGCTTTGAGAACTAAAACGCTCTAGTCAGAATCTTACGATATGGGGACTTGGCATTGGGGTGTTTTTTAAAAGCTCCCCAGGTGATCCAAAGTGCAGCCAAGGTTGATCACCAGGGCTGCAGGCCACAGGGGAGCCTTGAACGGTTTTACTCAAAATCAGAATTGCATGAAAGAGTCACTCTGAGCAGACAGCGCCAGAGAGGCAGTTAATTGGTGCGGCAATTCAGGGGAGAGAGAATGAGTCCTGACTAAGGAGATGGGAGAAGCAAATGGGTTTGGAGAGAATGGGGGAAGGTACCATTAACAGGATGTGGGTGACCAGAGGGGGTGGGTAAGAATCCAGGATGGCCCCTGACTGAGCAACTTGGTAAATATCAACGCCCTTTCCTGGGAAGTATGGGCAGAGATGGGTTTAGCGAGGGTTTCCTTATCTCTAAAACCTCTAACCGGCCTCCATAAACAGCCATCTGATCTCTCTTTCTCTTTTTTCTTTAATAGAGACAGTCTCACTTTAGCACCCTCAGTAGATTGCTTTGGCATCACAGCTCACAGCAACCTCTAACTCCTGGGCTTAGGTGATTCTCGCCTCAGCCTCTCAAATAGCTGGGACTACAGGCACCTGCCACAATGCCCAGCTATTTTTTTGTTGCAGTTTGACCGGGGCCAGGTTCTGAACTCGCCACCCTCGGTATATGGAGCCGGTGCCCTACCCACTGAGCTACAGGTGCCGCTGCCATCTGCTCTCTTATTGGGCTGCTTATTGTTAATCCCAGGGTTTCCCTAATCTTCATCTTGCCTCAGGCCCCAAGGAGTTCTAACCACTTCCCCTTCTTCTTTACCACCTTTCACTGTTCATTGTATCCACCTGTATGGGGGGGGGGGCGTCACTTCGCCCACAAAACCCTTGTCTATGTTGTCCCAAGACTAACACTCTGGGCCTGTTTTTTGGTTCTGTTTTTTTAATAAAAAATAAGGCTGGGCTAGGTGGCTCACACCTGTATTCCTAGCACTCTGGGAGGCCAAGGGGGTGTGGCAAAAGGTGGGACTCAGCTGAGCTACATGTTGCCCCATGGGGACTGGGCCAAGAGCTGCTGCTCGATCTTACTGTTTCTCAAGAGAAGTTGTGAAATCTCTTGATTTTAAACTCTTAACAATTATTTCAATTGTGTAAACACTGTGAGGGCAAACAAAGCATGTCAGCAGGTCACATTTAGCCCACAAGCTGCCAGTTTGCTATCTCTGCTCTAGCCTTTCTGCATTCGACTTAGCAAAATGTTTCCTAAGTGCTTGCTGTAACTGGAGCTCCCTAGAACCTGTCAGGGGACTCTGCCAAAGCCACTGGCCTGCTGGCACGGAGTTCTTCTGGGGTACTAAATCAAATGGTGTTTCTTTTCTTTCTTTCTTTCTTTTTTTTTTTTTGAAACAGAGTCTTACTCAGTTGTCCTGGGGTTAAGTGCCATGGCATTATAGTTCACAGCAACCTCAAACTCTTGGAGTTGAGCAATCCTCTTGCCTCAACCTTCCAAATACCTGGGATATTCGCCACAATGCCTGGCTGTTTTTAGAGATAGGATCTCACACTTGCTCAGACTGGTCTCAAACTCCTAACCTCAGGCAATTCATCCTCCTCGGCCTCCCAGAGTGCTGGGATTACAGGTGTGAGTCACTCTGAACAGACAGCACCAGAGAGGCAGTTAATTGGTGCAGCAAGATGTTTCATTGTGGTTTCAATTTGCATTTTCCTGGTTTTTTTTTTTTTT
>NW_003852551.1:199946-201174 GCF_000181295.1 Otolemur garnettii
TTTGGCAGGCCTGGGCTGGATTCGAACCTGCCACCTTAGGTGTATGTGGCTGATGCCTTAGCCACTTGAGCCACAGGTGCCAAGCCTGCATTTTCCTGGTTACTGATGAGATTGATAATTTTTATTTTTATACATCTATAGATGTTGCTTCTTCCTTGGTAGAATGTTTATTTCAAATCTTTAGATCATTCTCTAAGCACTCACAGATTTAGGGCTTCCTTAATGAATTTTTCTTTGTTGGTTTATTTATTTAGTTAGAGATAGAGTGTCACTCTGCCACCCTGGGTAGAGGGCCCTGGTGTCATAGCTCACAGCAACCTCAAACTCTTGGACTTACGAGATCATCTTGTCTCAGCCTCCCAAGTAGCTGGGACTACAGGTACCACAGTGCCCAGCTAGTTTTTCTATTTTTACTAGAGATGGAATCTCACTCTTACTCAGGCTGGCCTTGAACTCCTGAGTTCAGGCAATCTACCCGCCTTGGCCTTCCAGAGTGTGAGGACCGCAGGTGTGAACTATTCTTTTAAACATCACATCCACCAGACTGTATTCCTTGTTTAGGTTTGGGGCTGTCTGCACATCTCAGGAGGCCAAGCATCAAACCCAATACTGCCACAGAGTAGGGGCTCAACAAATACTTGAACAAGTCAAGTCCTGTGTCGCAAGCATGATATTTCTTCTTTATGCCACAGTCTTGGCACAGGTATTATTGATTTAGCTATCAGCTTTATTCAACAACCACAACTCCCCACTTTGGAAAAACACACTCTGTATTTTTGTGGTCACCATTGCCAAAAAAAAAAAAAAAGAGAGAGAGAGAGAAAACACACTTTGAGAGATTTGTCTGTGTCCTGCCCCATTAAAACCAGGAAGTGAAAAGGGGAAGTGGCTGGCCTTAAGAGAACAGTAATTGTTCTAGGTGATAGGGATATGTCTACTGAAAGAGGCCCTGAAGCTTGGGGGAGTACAGGATCAGAACTCTGACGCCCAACTGCATAGCAATTGTTCTAATATGATGAGAGTTAGAGAGCCTGTGATGAGCCTGAGGTTTGAGCACCCTGTGACACACAAGGCCCTCTCTCCTTTGTTTGTCACAACCCGAAGCTTTTTCGAGGAGTGGGAAGAGCATCGTTTTCAAAGCTGGAGTCCTGAGTTCCAGCCCCAGTGGTTCCCACCAAGTGGTTCCCATTCCCTAAGCCTCAATTTCTTTTCTTTTCTTTTTTTTTTT
>NW_003852551.1:201708-203853 GCF_000181295.1 Otolemur garnettii
TTTTTTTTTTTGAGACAGAGTCTCAGTTTGTCACCCTTGATAGAGGGTCATGGTGTCACAGCTCACAGCAACCTCAAACTCTTGGGCTTAAGTGATTGTCTTGCCTCAGCCTCCTGAGTAGCTGGGACTACAAGTGCCCACTGCAACGCCAAGCTATTTTTATTTATTTATTTTATTTATTATTATTATTATTTTGGAGACAAAGTCTCACTGTGTTGCCCTTGGTCGAGTGCTGTGGTGTGACAGCTCACAGCAACCTCAAACTCTTGGGCTCAAGTGATTCTCTTGTCTCAGCCTCCTGAGTAGCTGGGACTATAAGTGCCCATCACAATGCTAAGCTATTTTTATTTATTTATTTTATTTTTAATTTTTATTATGTTTTTGGAGACAAAGTCTCACTGTGTTGCCCTTGGTAGAGTGCTATGGTGTGACAGCTCACAGCAACCTCAAACTCTTGAGCTCAAGTGATTCTCTTGCGTCAACCTCCCAAGTAGCTGGGACTACAGGCACCCGCCACAACATCTGGCTATATTTATTTTATTTTTTTGAGACAGAGTATTACTATGTCACCCTTGGTAGAGTGCTATGGCATCACAGCTCACAGCAACCTCAAACTCTTGGACTTAAGCAATTCTCTTGCCTCAGCCTCCCAGGTAGTTGGGACTATAGGTGCCCACCACAATGCCCAGCTATTTTTTGCTGCTGTGGTCATTGTTGTTTTAACTGGCCCGGGCCGGATTCAAATCCACCAGCTGTACATGGCTGGCACTATAACCACTGTACTATGGACAGCGAGCCACACCCGGCTATTTTTAGAGATGTGGTTTTGCTCTGGCTCAGGCTGGTCTCAAACCTGTGATCTCAGGCAATTCACCCACCATTACAGGCATGAGCCACTGCACCTGGCCCTTGATTATCTTTTGTTGTTGTCATAACTAGCCTTCTTTCACCTAGATCATAGGGGCTTCTTGTCTGGCAGGGAAGGATCTAACACCATATTTGCTTCTGAGTCAATCTTCCTGTCTTAGGCACCCCTGCTCCCTGCAGTGTCTTTCCATGGGTCTGCCTGGTCTCAGTGGATGCAATCTCTGTTTCTTGGCTATGAGAAATGACTTCTCTAGAGAGTAAGTTCCTTGAGGGCTGCAGGAGGTCACGCTAGTTTGAACATATTGGTTCCATGTGGCTGATTTTGCATCTGCACTCAGGTGACCTGCTTTTTGTCTTGAAGGTAGAATACTCCAGCCTGACAACCCCTTCAGTCAGTTCCCACTGGGAGTATTTGCAGCTGTGTTTATCAGTTTCAGGGTGTTTGGACCAAGATTCCAGGAAGAGGGGACACATTTTTCTCTCTGCTGTCTCCACTCAAGCCACACTCCCATTTCCCCACCAACACGACAGGGAGGAGGGAGACCCAGACCCCTTTGAGAATTCGTCATCTGTAGACACCCTAAGTCAGAGTTCACAGACCTCAGCCAACACTGGGCACAAAACTTAAATCAGTCTGTCAAGTCAGTCAGTTGCTCCTTTTTCCTCTCCCTCTCTACTCCTCCTTTTTTCTTTTCTTTTTCTTTCTTTTCTTTTTTTTTTAAAGAGACAAGATTTTGCTCTGGCTCAGGCTGGTCTCGAACCAGTGAACTCAGGCAATCCACTCGCCTCAGCCTCCCAAGTGCTAGGATTACAGCCGTGAGCCACCTCACATTTTTCCTAACAGCTTCTTTCCAAAGGTATTCTCAGCAAAGACTACAACCATAGTCTCAGTTTCTGGGGCTGAGGGCATTTGTGTCACTTAGGTTTCCTAAGAATCCTTGGGCAAGGTGGCTCACGCATGCAATCCTAGCACTTGGAGAGGCTGAGGCAGGTGGATCTCCTGAGCTCAGGAGTTCTAGACCAGCCTGAGCAAAGCAAGACCATCTCTTAACACCCCACCCTGTCTCTAAAAATAGAAAAACTAGTCAGGTGTTGTGGTGGGTGCCTGTAGCCTCAGCTACTCAGGAGGCTGAGGCAGGAGGATCATTTGAGGCCAAGAGTTTGAGGTTGCTGTGAGGTACTGTGCTGCCTCAGTACTCTAGCCTGGGGTAGGAGAGTGAGAGATGTTTCAAAAGAAAAAAGAAAAAAAAAGGGGGTGGTGGTGTTGCCTGTGGCTCA
>NW_003852551.1:203960-205494 GCF_000181295.1 Otolemur garnettii
CCAAAATTTTCTAAGCATCCATTTTCTTATCAGTGGATAGTGAAAATTAACTAAGACAACATTATTGCTGTTTTTTAATATACCAACATTACTGGTATATTTGCCAGGTGTTTTTTTTTTGTTTATTTGTTTGTTTTTGTTTTTTTAAGACAGAGTCTCACTATGTTGCCCTCAGTAGAGTGCTGTGGTGTCACAACTCATAGCAACCTCAAACTCTTGAGCTTAAGTGATTCTCTTGCCTCAGCCTCCCAAGTAGCTGGGACTACAGGTGCCCGCCACAACACCTGCCTATTTTTTGTTCCAGTTGTCATTGCTGTTTAGCTGGCCCAGGCTGGGTTTGAACCCACCAGCCTCGGTGTGTGTGGCTGGCACTGTAACCATTGTGCTATGGCACTGAGCCTTTGCCAGGTGTTTTTTACACATAATCTCATTTAATCCATCCAACAGGTCCGGGAGTCGGAGTTTTCATTCAATTCAGTATTTATGGAGAGCTTTCTGGGTACCAGGCACTGTTTTAGCAACAGCGATGCCTCGTGGAATTTACATAATGGGTAGGGACTATAGAGACGCACACCACTAAATAAGGTAATTTCAAATTATGCTTAGTGCTGTAACAAAATGAAATAAGATAAAGAGCTAAGGGAAGGCCTGCAGCTTACTACCTGGATACAATTTATATAAATACATAAAGTTTAAAAGTATCAAAGTACTACATACTTGTTATTTTTTAATTTTTGTGGTAGCTTTTTATCTTAGTAGATACCAATTTGTGTGGGCTGTTGGATATTAGAGAATGCTACATTCTACCATCTCTCCACAAAGGGCCTAGGAGGGTCCTAGTTCTGAAATGCTTAAATTAGTGGAGGCTGGGTGCTGTGGCTCACACCTGTAATCCTAATACTCTGGGAGGCCAAGGTGGGTAGAGTGCTTGAGCTCAAGAGTTCAAGACAAGCCTGAGCAAGAGCGAGACCCGCCCCCATCTCTACTAAAATATAGGGGGGAGGGACCCAAACAACTAGCTAGGCATTGTGGTAGGCACCTCTAGTCCTAGCTACTTGGGAGGCTGAGGCAAGAGGATCACTTGAGCCCAGGAATTTGAGGTTGCTGTGAGCTATGACACAATGGCACTCTAGCCAGGGGCAACAGAGTGAGACTCTGCCTCAAAAAAAAAAAGTTGTCCGTGAAAAGTGTATTCCAATTTCAAGGCTTTCTGAGAGAGGTGTGGATTGCGAATGTCAAACACTACTCCCTGGAACTGGCAGTCTCGATTTGCATTATTGTATCCGAGGGGGGCAGGGGAATCTACTGTGGGAAACCCAGAAAGATGCCATCTCTAAGTAATAAACCAGTGGAACATATTTGAAGGATGTGAAACAAAGATGAATATAGTCAATTCAGAAACCTGAGTCCTCAGATGGTGCCTGTGGCTCAGGGGGTAGGGGGGCCGGCCCCATATACCGAGGTTGGCGGGTTCAAACCCAGCTCCAGCCAAACTGCAACAAAAAATAGCCGGGCATTGTGGTGGGTGCCTGTG
>NW_003852551.1:206685-216200 GCF_000181295.1 Otolemur garnettii
TTTTTTTTAATCACCCTTATATTTGCCAGCCTGCAATTATTCTTTTCCAAATTAAGGGTTTTCTTGGTTGGTACTTTTTTGAGACAGACTCACTATGTTGCCCTCAGTAGAGTGCCATGGTGTGACAGCTCACAGCAACCTCAAACTCTTGGGCTCAAGCGATTCTCTTGCCTCAGCCTCCCTTGTAGCTGGGACTACAAGTGCCTACACAATGCCAGGCTGGTTTTGTTTATTTGTTTTTAGTAGGCTTGTGTCAGGTTTGAACCCACAAACCCCGGTGCATGTGGCTGGCACCCTAACCACTGAGCTACGGGCACTGAGCCTTTTTGTTTTCCTTTGTTTTTTTGAGACAGGGTGTCACTTTGTCACCCTTGGTAGAGTGCTGTGGCATCATAGCTGTCACAGCTCACAGCAACCTCAAATTCTTGGGCTAAAGAGATCCTCTTGCCTCAGCCTTCTGAGTAGCTGGGACCACAGGCGCCCACCACAACACCTGGTTATTTTTTTCTTTTGCAGTTCTTGGCCAGGGCTGGGTTTGAACCCACCACCTCTGGTATATGAGGCCGGTGCCCTACTCCTTTGAGTCATAGGCACCGCCTCACCTGGCTATTTTGTTAGAGATGGGGGTCTCCGTCTTGCTCAGGCTGGTCTCAAACTTGTGAGCTCAGGCAATCCATCCACCTCGGCCTTCCAAGTGCTGGGATTACTGTCATGAGCCACCGTGCCCAGACTTTGCTTTTGTTTTTAAAGATAAGCCTCACTCTTGGGCGGTGCCTGTGGCTCAGTGAGTAGGGCGCCGGCCCCATATACCAAGGGTTGCAGGTTGGAACCCATCCCTGGCCAAACAAAAAAATAGCCGGGCACTGTGGTGGGCACCTGTAGTCCAGGCTACTTGGGAGGCTGAGGCAAGAGAACCAGCTAAGCCCAAAAGCTGGAGGTTCCTGTGAGCTGTGATGCCATGGCACTCTACCAAGGGCGACAAAGTGAGACTCTATCTCTAATAAATAAATAAATAAATAAATAAGTAAAGATGAGCCTCACTCTGTCACCCCAGGCAGAGTGCAGTGGCATCATCATAGCCCACTGCAACATCAAACTCCTGGGTTCAAGCGATCCTCCAGTCTCAGCCTCTGGTCTTAGCTCCTACTTGGGAACCATCACATGACTCATTTTTCTATTTTTAGTAGAGATGGGGTCTTGTTCTTGCTCAGACTGGGCTCAAAATCCTGAGCTCAAGTGATGCTCCTATCTCGGCCTTCCAGAGTGCTAGGATTACAGGTGCGATCCACCATGCCCAGACCCAAATTAAAATACCTTTAAGTTATTTTCATGATAAAAGTGGCCCATACTTGCTGCAAAAACTCAAAAAGTGTACAAAGCAGAAGAGCCTCCCTGCCCATCTTTCTCCCTCAGGATAGCTTTAAACACATCCCTGAGCAGAATGAGATAATTCTTCTAATTACTCTCAGTAATAGCAACTCCATAGTGCTGATAGGAAAGTTCAGGAGCCCCTCAAAGGTTTTCAGCTAATACTCTGAGCTAGCCTTAAATGTAATAATAATTCAGTTTTTTTTTTACAGAGTCTCACTTTGTCACCCTCCGTAGAGTGCCTGTGCATCATACCTCACAGCAACCTCCAACTCTTGGGCTCAAGTGATCCTCTTGCCTCAACCTCCTGAGTAACTGGGACTATAGGTGCCTGCCACAATGCTCAACTATTTTTAGAGACAGGGTCTCGCTCTTGCTCAAGCTGGTCTTGAACCTGTGAGCTCAGCGCAATCCACCCGCCCCTGCCTCCCAGAGTGCTAGGATTACAGGTGTGAGCCACTAGCCTGGCCTCGGTTCAGTTTGCAACGAACTTTTATTGAGTGTCACCTGTGGGTTAAATGTTGCTGATTCAAAGTGGACAAAAGAGCCTTAGGGAACTCATTCCCACATTAAACACCCTTGTGTATACCTCGGATTACAATGGTAATCTCCCAGTGAGTTCATATAGAATACAATTTTTATAACTTGCTAATTTCTTTCTTTTTTTTTATTAAATTATAGCTGTGTACATTAATGCAATCATGGGGTACAATGTGCTGCTTTTACAGACAATTGGAAATGCTTTCATCAAATTGGTCAACATAGCCTTCACGGCATTTTCTTAGTTACTGTGTTAAGACATTTATATTCTACACCTAGTAAATTTCACAAGTACCCTTGTAAGATGCACCGTAGGTGTGGTCCCACCAATTACCCTCCCTCCAACCATCCTCCCCCCTCCCCTCCCCTCCCTTTCCCCTCCTCTCCCCTCCCTCTCTCCTTTCGTCTTCTTCTTGGGCTATAATTGGGTTATAGCTTTCATATTAAAAACTTTTTATTAAAAAATCTGAAAATGACAAATATATAATTAACTGCTTATCCTAGAAGTCATATATTCAAGTTTAAGAGCATTTTGCAGGCTGACACATAGATGGGTCAGGGGATGGTGCACCCTCTACAGGAAACTCGTGCAGCGTTCATTATTTCTTTACATTTTGGTTGTTGATATCTCCCTGGGTTTGCAAAATGTTCCATGGGCCCCAAGCATGTGCCAGGTCAGTTAGTCAGCAAATTCTGCCTCAAGAATTGGCCTATCTCCCATTACACCAGTGCTACATTTTCAAAACTGAAGGAATTTAAAATGTAAAAGCATTCTGTGCAGAGGAGGGCAACCCTAGTGCCGGAACTAGAATCCAAGTCTCCTGGTACATAATTCAATGATTTTTTTCATTACATCCCTCAGAAGAGTCTTTGGACACCACATGGGTGGTGGTCATTAATCTTGTTTGGCCTTTACCTTCAGTGCTGATCATATTGTTTGTGTCATGCTAGGTGGCAGAGATTGAAAGGTGGACAGGTCAGTTACTGCACTCCATCAATAAAAAACTCAGTGCCAAGACACATAAATATATGGACGGTTTACACCCTGAAAAGAGTTGCTTAGGGACCTAGGGAGGGCGCACCAAATGGAGGAGTGGGACATGGTAGGGAGGACTGGCTTCTCAGCACTGTGAGTGAATAATGTTCATTGGAAGAAATAACTTACATTTAAGTCCCTAAATGATGGCTCATGCCTGTAATCCCATCTCACTCTGGGAGGCGGAGGTGGGTGGATTGCTTGAACTCAGGAATTCAGGAGTTTGAGACCAGCCTGAGCAAGAGCAAGACCCATGGCCGGGTGTAGTGGCTCACACCTGTAATCCTAGCACTCTGGGAGGCCAAGGCGCGTGGACTGCCTGAGCTCACAAGTTTGGGAGGAGCCTGAGCAAGAGCGAGACCCCGTCTCTAAAAATAGGTGCCTGTAGTCCCAGCTACTTGAGAGGCTGAGGCAAGAGGATTGCTCAGGAGACTGAGGTTTCTGTGAGCTGTGATGACTCTACCACACTCTACCCAGGACGATAGAGTGAGGCTCTGTCTCAAAAGAAAAAGAAAAAGAACTTATACTTAAGGTTTTTTTCTTCTAGAGCTGGGACCTGGAAGAATTTCTGGGCTTTCTTGCTTTGGGACAGAGGTCAGAGGTCAGACTAGGTGTATTGTCAATTTGCAGCTGAAGATCTGATTAAGAGCTACTCTGATCTAATCAAGTGAGATTTATGCAGGTATTCTAAGCCAATTTTCCACTGTTTAGTTGCTCTTCTTAGTAGTAATATTAGTAATCCTAAAATGTAGTACTTCGAGGATGAGACTAAGTAGCCTCAAGGACAATGTCTTGGGTTGCTCTGATTTAGGCCCTTCTGCTCTTGGGCAGGTCATCCATCCCACCTGCCCACCCATCCATCCATTCATTCAAGAAGTATTTATCTGATCCCTCGTGCCGGATACTGTTGGGCGGGGGGAGCGATACACACGGGCTATTATTGCCTTACGGAACTAAGCTTTTTGGCTTTTGACAAATCCAAAAGTCTTGGTCTTCAATTTCTGGACCTATTCAGAAGTGTACGCTCATAGTTGACCTAGACTTCTATGGTTCAGATTACATTTTCACCTCATCCCTGTTATGTGACCACTTGCAAGCTAATTCGATCTTCCAGAGCCTCAGTTTCCTCATTTGTAAAATGGAGACAACTCGTTTCATCAGGTGGGATCGAGGCTTAAAAAGATAGTCCAACTACTGGCGTGTAGTGGGCTCAGCCGAGGGTGGCCGCTAGCGTTGATATCCGCTGACTCCCGGAGCCAGGCGGTAGCCTGGGACCACTGACAGGTGTTAATTAGGGCGTGGCTCACAGCCCAGGCGTAGGGAGGGGGTTAGGATTTATAAGCCAGGGTCGGGCGCGGTGGCCTCATTCTGTCTCCGGCTATCCACCGAGAGGGTTTCCAGGGGCTTTGGCTCAGCACACCGAGGGCAAGAAGCGGAGTTGCCCGGCTGCGGCCAGCGCCTTCGGCCGGGGCCGGAGAGGCCCCAGCTCGCCGCGCGCGCACCTGGGCCCGGGGCGCGAGGCTGGCGCGCCGGCGGGTGCGGGTGGGCGCAGGGGACCTGTCCCCCACGATCTGGGGGCGGGGCCTGAGGTCCTCGGCCCCCTTCGCCCCGCGCCCCCCCAACCGAGGCCCGGAAGGGGCCAGTAGCGCTTCCGTCTCCGCCGGGGATGCAAGGAGGGCGGAGCTGCGGCCCGAGGACGCGACGCGAGCCCAGTTCCGGCGAGGAGGCCGCGCCAGTGACAGCGATGGCGGCGGAGTCGGCGCTCCAAGTTGTGGAGAAGCTGCAGGCGCGCCTGGCCGCGAACCCGGACCCTAAAAAGGTGAGCGAGTGAGCTGCGGGGAGCGCGGCGGGCGTTGGGCGCGGCGCGGGCCCCGTAACGGTCGCGGGTCTGGGTGCGGCCGATTCCCGACTGGCCGCCGGGGCCACGGGGGCTCGGACCCCGAGCCAGGCCCCAGCGAGCTCGCGGGGCCGGGGGCGTAAAGTTTGCGGCGTCTGCCGTGCCCGCGCGGCGGGACCCAGTACGGCGGACTCCGGGACACCGCGGCCCGGTCCCCGCCCCCTCCCGGCCCGGGACGGGAGCGCCCGCGGGCTCCCGACGGCCGGGGCGCGCTCCGGTGCGGGCACCGCGTGCCCGGCGGCTCCGCGCGGTCCCTCGGCGTCCCGAGCCAGCTGTTTGCTGTCGGGAGAGCTCGCCGAGGGCGGAGGGCGCGAGCCCTGGAGTTAACTCTGCCGGCCCGCGGTGCCCGCAGCGTGCTTGGCTCCGCACGGCTCCCCGGAATCGGCTCTGATTTCCTGGGTGACAGGGGACGCTTGCGGCGAGGAGATGGTGCCCCCTGTGCTAGATGGAGCCTGGGTTCGGTGTGTGGTCCTGCGTTCCCAGATACGTTTTCAGATTGCTTCCTGGCTGTATGTTAAAGCGTGGAGCTTTCGCTTTCAAAACAAGATAAGCCCTCCCGTCACCTAGCTGTACTCCTAAAACTTAGGTCGGGATTGAGAAAGAAAGGTGGGGAGGATTACAAGTTGCAGCCAGATTCCTTCTGGCATTGATAGAAAAGTTGGAGCTACCAAGTCTCGTTCTTGGAGTGATGGGCAACCATTTTTAATTGTGCTTAACTAGTTTTTGTTGTTTCTTTATAAAAAGTGAACGTTAAATTTAGCAGTTTAAAGCGTTCTTCTTTCTCCCTTCCCATCTTTGTTATGCAATTTCTCCATTGCCTCCAGGAGAGTGTCTGGTGGCTGTTAGATTTTTTAAAAAAAAACTGAAATACATCGATGAATACACTTAAGGTGTTTGACATTCTGTGTTCGCGTTCTGGCTGGGGCGCGCAGGTCCTGGGAGTCGGATCACAGCCACAGCGTGCTGGTGGAAGAGGAAGTAATGGAGGGAGGCACCGGCTACGGGCTTTGGGGGAGGTTCTTCGCTGAGTGTTTCCTCGCTTGCTTGGTCCTAAGACTAAACTAAAAGGCTAAAGTACCACGCTTGATGTTTGTGCTGAGTAGAGAGGGGATCTCTTGCTTAGGCTGGTCATATTAATGGCCATTCTGCCGATTTTTTTTTTCTTTAATGGAGGGTCTACTTTTGTGTGTGTAATTTTTTTTTTTTTTGAAGACAGTCTCACTCCATTGCCCAGGCTAGAGTGCAGTGTGCCATCTAGCTCACAAGCAGCCTCAGACTCCTTTGGTTCAAGCGATCCTCCTTCCTCAGCCTCCCAAGAAGCTGGAACCACAGGAGTCCACTAACTAATCTTTCTATTTTTAGTAGAGCAGGGATCTCTTGCTTAGGCTGGTCTCTAACCTGATCTCCAGTGTGGCCTCCCAGAGTGGTAGGATTACAGAATTTTTTCTTGAAGAGACCCTTTCTCTTCTCCTTGTTCTAGCTGGTCAGAAGTGAGGTTTCTCCCTTTCCAAAGGGTGCGCACAGCCTCTCACCATCAAGCTACTTTGTAACTCCCCTCACTCATTTCTAGCTCTAGTATCCATTTCTTCAAGAAGCCATTTTAGTTCTAAATCTGTGAACACTTAAATAGCTTCAGTTGTGCTGTATTTTCTATTGAGCCTTCAGTACCTAATGGCCAGGCATATTTACAAGTTTCTTTTCACAATAACCCTTTGTGGACATTTAATAAATGGTTGTTATTTCTGAGTAACTAGTTTGTTTTCCTAAACACTGTAAGATTTGTCACTGACTTTTAAAACTTTGAATCAGTGTTGTATAATCCCCTCCCCCCCCCCTTTGGTCTTTACTTCTATCAGGAAAAAAAATTGTTATATGTAGTATGGATAGTCACTTATCTACTAGAATTTAAATTTTGAAGTAGCTCTGTGTATGAAATATCAAATTAGGAAAAGGCTTATTTTGCCTATTTAAACTGTTAGTGGTACTGGTATCTTGAGCATTTGGGCTTTCTCTTCCCAGACAGAAAATCTGAACTTCGGGCTTTAGGCTGTGAAGTGAGCATTCTGAAGATGAGGAAAAATGTTGGGAGATCATTTTTGCAACGGGCATAATAGTTGGCATTCAGAAATAAGTTAACTACAGAGAGAAAGTTGCAAGCTGGCACACCGGCCTTTTTCCTCTCAACCTTCTGTTAACCCAGCAAGCTCCCACAGGTTGTTTGTGAAATTGCAAGATGATTATATAGCAGTATTGAATTTGCAACCATTTCTTGTTTTCAAGCCATTATTATTCCACACCTATGTTTGTGGATCTTCTGGTCTTAAACGTGCTGTAACTCTTGTTTTCGGTTTGATTTCCTCTATGATCTAGGCTGATTTTTATGACTGGTAACAGTTACCTCTCCTACATTGCATTTTGACAGTGAAGACTACCAAGGATACAGTTTGAAGGCAGGCAGAGAACTAGAGGTGAACATTACAAACATTTGTGCTCTTTGCCTGACAGCGTTCCTCAGGCTATACTCTACGAGAGTTTAATACTTCTTGCAAGCGCTAGGATTGGTACCCTGCTTTGATAACAGCAAGTTTTCATCCACCTAAGATGCCCAAAGTGCATTTGCCTTGTTACTGCTTTGGTCTTTCTTGAAATTTCCTGAAAATGGAGATGTTGTGAAGCCCCTTTTCTCTTGTACTGGGCTTAATTGGTTTGAAAATCTTGAGGGCTTTAGTTTTGTCTGCTTTTAAGTCCCCCAAAGAGGAGAAAGGCAGCATTTACTCTTCCAGTTAGTGATAGGCTTTGAGAGGAACACCCACAGTGACTTCTAGCCTCATCCTTAATAATTGGCTTTGTAGAGGTCCTAGGGCCCTGTCACCTGGTAACCTCCTTTGCTATGAGGACTAATAAGATAATAGTGAGGAGGAACTCTTTTGCTTTATTTCAGGTATGCAAGTTGCTGCTCCATTTTCTTTACCTAAGGGCAGTGTTATTTTGGATGTTCTGGCTTGGTAGTACATGCTATGGTAGACACATTCGACTTATTAGCTTGTTAGGCAAGCTACCTAACCTCACTGGGCTCAGTTTTAATATCCGTAAAATGGGGAGAATTATCCACTCTATAGAGTTGGTGGGTGGGGGTGAAATGAGGTAATGTGTGTGCTTAGCAGAGCAGTTGACATTCAGTAAATGATATATAAATTTTTCCAACCTAACCCTTCCAGGGAATGGCATTGTGGCCGAACCACTTGTTTTTAACTTTTTTTTTTTGGTGATTTTTAAATTTTCATTTAATAAAATGAATTGGCAATAGTCTTTGCATCCATAGCTTGAACAACAAAAAACAAAATTCTTCCTGAGTTAGGTGGTAGTGGTAATCAAGTTCAAAGTAGAGGATAATTTTCACTCAACTATGATGATAAAAATTCCTAGATACACCAGTTCGCCTCTAACTTATTCTCAGACAAGATTATCACTGTGATCCAGTTACTCTGCTTAATGACCATGTTAAGTAATGATTGAAGTAGAATGATGAGAAAAACATACTTTTTGGCTGGGCATGGCTCACGCCCGCCTGTAATCCTAGCATGTTGGGAGGCCGAGACAGGTGGTTTGCTTGAGCTCACAAGTTTGAGACCAGCCTGGGCAAAAGCAAGATCCTGTCTCTACTGAAAATAGAAAAAAAAAAAAAAAAACTGAGGCAAGAGGATCACTTGAGCCCAAGTTGGAAGTTGCTGTGAGCTGTGACAGCAGGGCACTCTTCCCAGGGCTGCTCTGTCTCCAAAAAAAAAAAAAAAGAAAGAAAAAGAAAAACATACTTTTTAACTCCACCTAATTGCAATATGGCATACTAAGAATAGCCTGGGCCATGCTTAAAAAAGAACATGTCTTATTATCTAATATTTAAATGCAAAGGTAGCCCCAGTTATCTATTTTGAACTACTTGTACTTTGCAGCACTCCTTATGTGTTATGCAACACATATGTATGTTGCATACAATTATATGTAAACATAATAAGTATGTTTATATACACACAGGAGCATTCCCTAGAGAAAAGCGTAGCCAATCATGACTTTTGTTAGAAATGGAACAAGGAGGGATTGGCTGAAGAACATCGGGTTGAGGATCAAGGGTGTAATATTTAAAGAGCTGTCAGTTGATGAATGAAATGATGAGTAATCATTTATTGAGCTTTCAGAGTGTCCTAGGCACTATGACTAAGGACTCCTCACGGCTTGTCTCAGTGAATTCTCATAGTTTGTGAAGTAGAAACAGGATCCGGTTCCTGTTTGCAGATTACAGTAACTGAAGTTTGGAGAGGTTTCTGTCTGACTTTTACAGAATCACCTGGCAAGGAGGTGACAGAGCTGGATGTGAAGCCTGTCTCTGACTCTGGAATGCCATCTTTTTTTTTTTTTAAAGACAGAATCTCATTCTGTTTGCCCGGGCCAGAGTGCCCTTGCCTCAGCCTAGCTCACAGCAACCTCAAACTTCTGGGCTCAGGTGATCCTCCTGTCTCAGCCTCTTGAGTAGCTAGGACTACAGGCACAGCTAACTTTTCTATTTTTGGTAGAGAGAGGGGTCTCGTTCTTGCTTAGGCTGATCTTCAACTCCTGAGCTCAAGGGATCCTCCTGCCTTAGCCTTCCAGAGTGCTAGGATTACAGGCATGAGCCACCAC
>NW_003852551.1:216255-241696 GCF_000181295.1 Otolemur garnettii
CTCTGCTATACTGATTTTGACCTAGTTTTAGGGGTTATAGAAAGGAAATGTGGCCAAACCCAGATCGCTTTTTTAATCTAACCAGGCATTTTTTTGTTCACCATTAACAGCAAAACTCTGATTCTGGCAACTTGGATATTGATCTCGGCTTTCCACATATATATCAAAAACCCAATTCTTTTTTGTTTGTTTGTTTGTTTTATTTGTTTTGGGCCAGGGCTGGGTTTTGAATCTGCCACCTCTGGGATATGGGGCTAGCGCCTGTGGCTCAGGGGGTAGGGCACTGGCCTCATATACCAAGGGTGGCCAGTTCAAACCTGGCCCCGGCCGAACTACAACAAAAAAATAGCTGGGCACTGTGGTGAGCACCTATAGTCCCAGCTACCCGGGAGGCTGAGGCAAGAGAATCACCTAAGCCCAAGAGCTTGAGGTTGCTGTGAGCTGTGACGGCACAGCAGTCTACCAAGGGTCATAAAGTGAGACTTTGTCTCTACAAAAAAAAAAAAAGAATAAATAAACATTGTGGGCTTCTGGAAATATGGTGCTCTTTCCCTGGAAAGGCCTCTTCTCTTTCTTCCTCTGTGCTGGGTCCGTGGGTAATTTTCCTAAAATTGGTACCCTTCTCATAAATTCTCTGTCAACCTTCGGGCAAAATGAGTTACCAATGACTTCTATCAGAGTTGATAGGGTTTTTATTTTTTTGGTAGAGACAGAGTCTCACTTTATCGCCCTTGGTAGAGTGCCAAGGTGTCAGAGATCACAGCAACCTCCAACTCCTGGGCTCAGGCGAGTCTCTTGCCTCAGCCTCCCTAGTAGCTGGGACTACAGGTGCCTGCACAATACCCAGCTATTTTTTTGTTGCAGTTTGGCTGGGGCCGGGATTGAACCCACCACCCTTGGTATAGGGGGGCCGGCGCCCTACCCACTGAGCCACAGGTGCCACCCGAGTTGAAAGATTTCTACCCTCTTCTCTACAACTTACTTCCCCTTGGGGTGGCCTAGTGCTTGAAAACAGGGAATCTAAAGCCATGGTCCTGAGTGACTCCTGCCCTGCGTGCATCCTAGGAAAAGTGAAATAACTTCCCTGAGCCTATTTTCACACTTGTAAAACAGTGATAATACTTATTACTGTAAAATGCTTAGCACTGAGTAAGCCCTTAATCATCAGTTAGTATTATTTGTTCCAGTGAATATGATTATGACTATTGGAATTAATGTTTGTTTTATTCTTTTTGCAGCTTCTGAAATATTTGAAGAAACTCTCCACCTTGCCTATTACCGTAGACATTCTTGCGGTAAGAATTGTGTAACTTTCTCTCTCATCCCCTTCCCACTGGCCAGGGTGCAGAGGTACGGTTAAGAGTGCGGGTTTTGGAAGTGAAAGAAACCAGACACAAAAGGCTACCTATGGTCTGATTGCATTATATGAAATGTTCAGAATAGGCAGGCAGAATGTAGATAAGTGGTTGCTAAGGGCTGGGGGATTTGGGAGGAGCAGGATTTCTTCTTAGAGTGATAGAAGTCTTCTGGAATTAGACAGTGATAATGGTTGCATAGTATTTTGAGTGTTCTGGAAACCATTGGATTATTAAAATGGTGAATTGTCTTTTGTCTAAAAAAAATTTAAAAGAATCAAAAGAACATTCACTTTGACATCATCTTGTCCTGGATTCAAATCCAGATTCTGTGCCTTTAGGCTGTTCCTATATAAGATGGGGCTGATTCCTGCCTCACTTCACAGAGTTGTTACAAAGACTGATTCAGTTACTGTAGGTGAAGATCTTAATAGTGCCTAAGGTCTCCCATAATCACTCTTGTTATTGTTACTAACTGTTCTAGAAGTGGTTTTCCTATTTTGAATTTGGTCTGCTTCACCATATGTGTCGTTAGAGGTTTGAGGCATAGGCCCACAGGAATTGAGTATTGAGATTTGTAAGGTATGTTTTAGGAAGGAGCTATTGCTTGCTGAGTTTCTCCAAGCAGGAGGCCTTATTTCTTTAGGAAAATGTCAGCCTAGTTCCATAACCCTCTAACAATTTCTTTGTCAAATTTGTAGGAGACTGGGGTTGGGAAAACAGTAAATAGCCTACGAAAACACGAACATGTTGGAAACTTTGCCAGGGACCTAGTGGCTCAGTGGAAGAAGCTGGTTCCAGTGGAACGGTAAGAACATTTTCCTTTAGGCTTGTTCAACTTCATGGTTAAATCTGGTGCTCAGAATGTTTACAGATTGAAAAGTATTTATTTATTTATTTATTTATTTATTTTGAGACAGAGCCTCAAGCTGTTCCCTTGGGTAGAGTGCCGTGGTGTCATAGCTCACAGCAACCTCCAACTCCGGGCTCAGGCGAGTCTCCTGCCTCAGCCTCCCAAGTAGCTGGGACCACAGGCGCCCGCCACAACGCCTGGCTATTTTTTGGTTGTAGCCATTATTGTTGCTTGGTGGGTCCGGGCTGGATTCGAACCCGCCACCTTAGGTGTATGTGGCTGGCGCCTTAGCCGCTTGAGCCACAGGCACCGAGCCTTTTTTTGCCTTATTTAAAAACTCTTCTGCCTCAATTATAAAAAAGGCCCACAATCATTGTAGAATATTAGAAAATTTTGAAAAGTAAAAATCAAGAACTTTTCTTTTTTTTCTATCATCCAAAGATAAATATTACTAAAAATTTGATATGTTTCTGAGCGGCACCTGTGGCTCAGTGAGTAGGGCACCAGCCCAATATCCTGAGGGTGGCAGGTTCGAACCTGGCCCCGGCCAAACTAAAACAACAACTACAACAACAGAAAAATAGCTGGGCATTGTGGCGAGCGCCTGTAGTCCCAGCTACTCTGGAGGCTGAGGCAAGAGAATCGTCTAAGCCCAAAGCTGGAGGTTGCCGTGAGTTGTGGTGATGCCACGGCACTCTACCAAGGGTGACAAAATGAGACCGTCTTTTAAAAAAAAAGAAAAAAGAAAAGAAATTTGATATATTTCTTTCTAACCTCTCCTTAAGAGGCATTTTTATATAGTTGTGAAGTAGATAAAAAATTGGCAGCTCTTTTTTTATGTAACAAGTAAAACATGTCCCATGTTTAAAACATCTTCAAATGTTCATGTCACTAACATATTTGGTCTTTGTATGTTGTAGTTAAACTTATTTCCCATTCATCTTTTCCCAGTGTTAAAGCTTCAGTATCTTCCTTTACAACCAGAGAAGGAAGAAAACATAAACAAAATTAAAAAATAAATAAATCAATTAAAATTGCATATCTTTAAGCATATTCCTCTTATAGCACAGGTGTTTATTATTTATTATATTTATTTATTTATAAGAGGAAGGGCTTAGGAGCTTACAGCATAGAAGAATTCCACATGGCCACGCTTATTCTTTTTGTTGAGACAGAGTCTCAAGCTATCGCCCTGGGTAGAATGCCATGGTGTCACAGCTCACAGCAACCTCCAACTCCTGGACTTAAGGGACTCTTAAGCCTCAGCCTTCCGAGTAGCTGAGACTATAGGTGCCTGCCACAACGCCCGGCTATTTTTTATTTGTAGTTGTCATCGTTTGGCAGGCCCAGACTGGATTCCAACCCACCAGCTCTGGTGTATGTGGTTGGTGTTTTAGCCACTTGAGTTACAGGCGCCACCAGCCCAGGTGTTTTTTTTTAAAAAAATGTGACCCACTTACCTTCTTCCCAAGGCCTTATTTCTAACTCGGCCTCTTCTTCCTCTCTTTTATGAATTCAGGTTCTGTGACTTTGTCCTCTGAACAAGAATTACGCTGAGATTTCTATCTACTTTATCTGCTTTTTTTTTTTTTCCGTTTTAGAAGCACTGAGCCTGATGAACAAGACTTTGAGAAGAACCATTCCCGAAAGCGCCCTCGGGATGTTCTTCAGAAGGAGGAAGAGGTGGAGGTGGACTACCAAGAGAACTGGAAAGCTTCTAGTAGCCGATCCTATAGCCCGAGCTCTGAGCACAGACAGAAAAAACACAGAAAAGCCTCAGAGCTTGAGAGACCTCACAAAGTGTCTCACAGTCATGAGAGGAGAGACGAGCGAAAGAGGTGTCACAGGGTGTCACCAACTTACTCTTCAGACCATGAATCTTCTGATTACGGCCACGTTCAGTCCCCTCCATCCTCTGCCAGTCCTCATCAGATGTACACGGACCATTACAGATCTCCGGAGGAGGACCATGAGCCCATTGTTTCCCCCCAGAAGCCTGGAAAAGGCCACAGCAGTGCCTTTCAGGACAGACTGGGAGTCAGTCAAGAACAGCGACACTTGGGTGAGCCCCAGGGGAAAGGGGTTATGCATCAAAACAAGGAGCACAAATCTTCCCACAAGGAAAAACGTCCTACGGATGCCAAGGGTGATGAAAAGTCTTCTGCTTTGAGCAGAGAGAAATCCCACAAGGCCCTCTCCAAAGAGGAGAACCGAAGGCCGCCGCCAGGAGATAGCACAAAAGAGAAACTGCCGTCAGGTGGTGTGAAGAAAGAGAAGGAAAGGGAGGGCAGCAGCCTCAAGAAGAAGTTTTTGCCCCCTTTGGAAACTGCTTCAGACAACCACCTCAAAAAGCCAAAGCACAAGGACTCGGAGAAAACCAAATCAGACAAAACCAAGCAGAGTGTGGACAGCTTAGACGTAGGGAAAGGGGCAGGCGAACTGTTGCCCAAGGTCAAAGAGAAGGTTTCTAACAACCTAAAGACGCAAGAAGGGAAAGTAAAGACTTCTAATTTGGATAGAAAGTCACTGGGCTCCCTCCCTAAAGGTGAGGATGCAGATATGGAGGATGAGTTCGAGCAGCCCACCATGTCCTTTGAATCCTACCTCAGCTATGACCAGCCGCGGAAGAAAAAGAAAAAGATTGTGAAAACTGCGACTCCAGCACTTAAAGAAAAAGGACTTAAAAAAAGTGATTCTAAAAGCACTAGTAAAAACTTGGACTTGGTTCAGAAATTACCCAAGGTGAATGAGAACAAGGCAGAGAAGCTGCAGCCAGCTGGAGCCAATTCAGCCAAGCTGAAAAAGGTAACCCCTTCCGCCCCTGGTGGCTCCCCACTCGGAGCACCTAGCTCTGCAGAGCTTTAGGTCATATTTCCTCTGGGCCTCGCTAGCTGTCACAGTAAGAATTTTCTGGGCTGGGTGTGGTGGCTCACACGTGTAGTCCCAACACTTTGGAAAGCCAGTTTGGGTTGGGAAGATAGATCAAGGCCAGGAGTTTGAGACCAGCCTGGGCAGCCTAGTGAGATGCTGTCTTTACAAAAAGTTAAAAAAAGCAACTAGTCAGGTGTGGTGCTGGGCACCTGGATTCCTAGCTACTCATGACTCTGAGGCAGGAGGATCGCCTGAGCCCAGGAGTTCGGGGTTACAGTGGGCTATGATCACACTACTGCCCTCCAGCCTGGGAGATAGAGCAAGACCCTGTCTTGGGAAAAAAAAATGTTCTGAGGTATCCCGTTGTGATGGGCCCATCTGTCAGACACATCTGTGCCCCCTCCAGTGGGGATCTGCTGAGAAGTGTGCCCAGCAGCACTCTGAGGAATGGACTGTGGAAAGGAAAGGTCATTCCTACCCACTGGCTGTCCATTCACAAGCCTGTCCTCCGCAGGTCCCTGATGTGTTGCCAGTGTTGCCAGACCTCCCGCTACCCGCGATACAGGCCAATTACCGCCCGCTGCCTTCCCTCGAGTTGATATCCTCCTTCCAGCCAAAGCGAAAAGGTAATTTTCTGTCTTGTTTTAAATGGGAAAAAGATTTCAACATTCATTCATGATGTATCACATAATATTCATGATATTCTGCACTTTGGTGCATTTTTATGAGCATAGGCCCTAGGGTTTGATGGCTGGTGGGTTTGGACCTGGCCTGGGCCTGCTAAACAAAAACAAACAACAACAAAAAAATAGCCAGGTGTAATGGAGGGCACCTGTAGTCCCAGCTACTTGGGAGGCTGAGGCGAGATGACTTGAGCCCAGGAGGTGGTGGTTGCAGTGAGCTGTGATGATGCCACTGCACTCCAGCCTGGGTGACACAGTGAGACCCTGTCTCCAAAAAAATAAAAGAGATAATTCCAGTAAAGCTTTTAGCTGGTTTGTCACATAGTAATTGTTCAATAAATTTTACCTGCTGCTCTTACTAGCAGCCCTTTCTATGCGTTAAATATCATATTAATCTTTAAAAATTTTTAATTTAGGGTTGTACCTGTAGCTGAAGCTGCTAAGACGCCAGCCACATACACCAGAGCTGGCAGGTTCGAATCCGGCCCGGGCCTGCCAGACAAGGACAATTACACCCAAAAAATAGCTGGCATTGTGGCAGACGCTTGTAGTCCCAGCTGCTCAGGAGGCTGAGGCAAGAGAATCGCTTAAGCCCAGGAGTTGGAGGTTGCTGTGAGCTGGTCACTCTGCCCAGGGCAGTAGCTTGAGGCTCTGTCTCAAAAAAACAGAAAAATTCTAATAAAATAAAAATCTCTAATTTTAATATAATAACATAGTAATTAGAAGTCATGTAAGTGCCCACCAGAAAGAAACAGATAAGTCATGATTCATCTACACAGCGGCATCCTGTGCCACTGTTAAAAATGTGTAATGTGGGCTGGACACGGTGGCTCAGGCCTGTAATCCTAGCACTTGGGAGACCAAGGCAGGTGGATTGCCTGAGCTCACGGTTAGAGACCAGACTGAGTCAGAATGAGACCTTGTCTGTAAAAATAGCTGGGCATTGTGGCAGACACCGGTAGTCCCAGCTACTCGGGAGGCTGAGGCAAGAGAATGACTTGAGCTCATGAGTTCGAGGTTGCTGTGAGCTATGACGCTACAGCACTCTACTGAGGGTGACAAAGTGAGACTCTGTCTCAAAAAAAAAAAAAGGTGTAAGTTCTTTTGTAAATTAATTTTTCCCTTAAATTTTTTTTGAAAATAGAATTAGGTAGTATAAGTTGGAAAGTATGTATGGACATGAAATGATCACTAACATGTAAATTTAAAAAGTGCTGTGTGTAATGTGTTAATTGTTTAAAACAGGAATAAGGTACTTACTTGCTTATTTTGGGATAAAGTGTCTGGGGGGATCCACAAGAAACTGGTAGCATGGGTTGCCTTTGAGAGAAAGAAGTGAGAAGCTGAGGACTGGGGTGGAAGAAGAGTTTTTACTATAGCACTTAGAGCCGTTTGTAATTTCCTTTTGGGTTTCTCTGGCCCTACAGCATTTTCTTCACCCCAAGAAGAAGAAGAGGCTGGATTCACTGGACGCAGAATGAATTCCAAAATGCAGGTGTATTCTGGTTCCAAGTGTGCCTATCTCCCCAAAATGATGACCTTGCACCAGCAGTGCATCCGGGTACTTAAAAACAACATTGATTGTAAGTCACACGCTTCTCTCTAACTCTCAAGCACATTGTAGCACTGAGACCTTATCACTGGGTGGCTTGGCTGCTGTTCAATACCTTTGCCTTTGATTTCTCCACAGCAATCTTTGAAGTGGGAGGAGTCCCGTATTCTGTTCTTGAACCTGTTTTAGAGAGGTGTACACCTGATCAGCTATATCGCATAGAGGAATACAATCATGTGAGTATCCTGTTTGGGTGGGAAGGGGGCAGTTTTCTGGCTCTGTCTCCAGAAATAGATTTAACCCTGTGACTCTGCTATGGTTGAAGGGCAAAACAGTGGTCTGGGCATGTTTGGTTTTCCTCTGGGCCTTTAAAGAAGCATGTTATTAGCACCTGCTCTTGACATGTTGAATGAGTCTCTTGGGGGTAGAATCAGGGTGGGATTCAAAGGCAGGGAGGTACTTCTAATACCTCTCTTGAGCCTCGCCATAAAGGTCAAGGGGGAATTCTGGCCCAGAGTACCTGGGATCCTGGGCAGGGATGGCACTTTGGTTGACACTTAGGTGACTGGTAGACCAGTCTCTGATCCCTTAGAGACATCAGATCTATCAAAATCCTTCTTGTGATATGGAAATACTTCTTGATCATAGTCGCTGTCTCTGTCTAATCCTGAGAGCTCTATAACTCAACGACCTTCTCAGGTGGCCGTTTTGCCATCACAGTTCAGTGTAGTGCTGGAACATACCTGATTCAGCTTCATCCCAGCTGTACGCTCTACAGATTTTCTAAAGATTTATCTTAAACTAATTTTTGTGTTATCTTCTATCAGTCACCCAAAAGCAACTAGCACAGTATCTCACACTTAACACTTTTTTTTGTTTGTTTTTGCAGTTATTGGCCGGGGCCGGGTTTGAACCTGCCACCTCCGGTATATGGGGCCGGTGCCCTACTCGTCTGAGCCACAGGCACCACCCAACACACTTAACATTTTTAAATATAGTGATTTATTCTTGTAGAATTATGGTATTTTGATATAATGCCATAATGAAGACCAAACATTATTAGGAAGTTGTTTATTCCTAGATGATGAAAGAATGGAAAAAAGATCTATAAGAGCACTTGTATGTAAGTGGTGTCCTGGTTCTAATTTCAGGTATTAATTGAAGAAACAGATCAATTATGGAAAATTCACTGTCACAGAGACTTTAAGGAAGAAAGACCAGAAGAGTATGAGTCCTGGCGGGAGATGTACCTGCGGCTTCAGGATGCCCGAGAGCAGCGGCTGCGATTGCTAACAAAGAATATCCGATCTGCACATGCCAATAAGCCCAAAGGTAAAGGAAAGGAGGCAGCTGGGGAAGAGCTGGCAGAGTGGGTGCTCCGCGCAGCACAGGTCTTGGTAGGCCCTGCTGAGGTAGGGCTGCTGGCCCCTAAATCACTTGAATTTGCAGTAGGCAGGCAGGTGGGTGCTTCTGCCGCAGCCCATGCCATCCAACATTAGGGTTGCAGGGCCCTTGAACGTCCAGTAGATGATTTAATTACCACTAGTATCTGTTACTTAAGCAGCTCAAGAAGGCAGACGTTAATCTCCCTGTTTCTCCCTAGGCCGACAAGCAAAGATGGCCTTTGTAAACTCTGTGGCCAAGCCACCTCGTGATGTCCGGAGGAGACAGGAGAAGTTTGGAACAGGAGGAGCTGCTGTCCCTGACAGAGTCAAGTAAGATTTCTGCTCCCACTGGGGTTTTGCCTGCTCAGGAAAGAGAACCCCAAGAGCTTGTCGTCAACCCCAAGAGGTTGCCATAGGGGCAGGAAGGGACACATTTTGGGGAGTGTGGGTTCTGGAGCCAGCTCAGTACTTTACCTCCCTGAGCCGGAGTTTCCTGACTACAGTGGGAGGCAGGTAATAATTCCGGCTTCTCAGAGGAGTGTAGAGTAAATGGAGGGGCCGGGCATAGTGGCTCACGCCTGTAATCCCAGCTCTCCGGGAGGCCAAGGCTGGTAGATTGCCTGAGCTCAGGAGTTCGAGAGCAGCCTGAGCTAGAGTGACACCCCATCTTTATTAAAAAAAGAGAAAAAACTAGCTGGGTGTTGTGGTGGGTGCATGTAGTCCCAGCAGTTCAGGAGGCAGAGGCAAGAGGATAGCTTGAGCCCAGGAGTTTGAGGTTGCTGTGAGCTATGATACCATGGCATTCTATCCAGGGCAACAGAGTGAGACTCTGTGTCTAAATAAATAAATAAAATTTAAAAACCGAGTACGTAGAATTGGGCCTGGCTAATGGGAAATGTTCCCTTATGCTTTCCATTTCCTCATTTAAACAAAAGACATTTCTATGCTGATTGAATCATTTATGTGTAAGCCACATTAGCATTTTCAAAATACAGATTTATATCTAAACAGTGGAAGGTTAATTGAGATGATCATATATACTGAAAGGTACAGGCTGAGGCAGACATCTCTGAACTAGAGTGCAGTGTGCTAGAGTCCGCTCGTCCAAACTGCAGAGTGAGTCCTCACATAAGCCAGCTTTGGGCTGTTGGAGCTGAAGGCAGATTTCTTGCACTCATGACTAGCCAGCTGTGTTCTGTGTTGCAGGATTAAGCCAGCCCCGTACCCGACAGGAAGCAGCCATGCTCCAGCTAGCAGTGGCAGCGGCAACAGCTTTAACCCCAGCCCTGAAGAGCCAGCCTATGATGGCCCAAGCACCAGCGGTGCCCACTTGGCGCCAGTGGTCAGCAGCACTGTTTCCTATGATCCTAGGAAACCCACTGTGAAGAGTAAGTAACTTAGAGTTCACGCGCAGGTATTTCACATCTAGTTTTCTTAACCCCTATAATGTCAGTCACTGTATTGCATTTTGTGCATTGGATATAGCATGCGTATGTGCCCTGCTGTACACAGCTATGTAGCTGGTCCAGATGTGAGCCCCTCCTTTCCCTGAGTGTGCATCTTTTCTTTTCTTTTTCTTTTTTTGCAGTTTTTGGCTGGGGCCGGGTTTAAATCCACCACATCCAGTATAAAGGGCCGGCGCCCTACTCCTTTGAGCCACAGGTGCCGCCTTCTTTGCTTTTTTCTTTTTTTGAGACAGGGCCTTGCTCTGGAATGCAGTGGTGTGATCATACCTCATTGCAGCTTTGGACTTCTGGGCTCAAGTCCTCCTGTGTCACCCTCCTGAATAGCTGGGACTACACGCTCACGCTACCAGCTTGTTAATTTTTTAATTTTGTTTGTTTGTTTGTTTCTTTTTTTTTTTTTTTTTTATGCAGAGTCTCACTATGTTGCTCTTGGTAGGGTGCTATGGCATCACAGCTCACAGCAACCTCCAGCTCTTGGGTTTAGGCGATTCTCTTGCCCCAGGCTCCCAAGCAGCTGGTACTATAGCACCCACCACAACGCCTGGCTATTGTTTTTTTTTTTTTTTTTTTTTGGCGACGATTAGGCCTTGTTATGTTGTCCAGGTTGATATGTATCCTTTAAATAATGATTATAGTGATTATTCGTTTTGGCATTCTGCTTTTTTTGCCTAAATGTAAGGTTCTGTCTCTGGATGATAACACAGGCTTCATAATTACTATTATTAGCAGCTAAACAATAATTTACCTTACTTCAGTTTTATAACTTTACAACCCTCGCTTTCAAATATTTATTCTTTGTATCTAGTTGAGTTTGTTTTGCATTTTATTAACTTTATTATCACAGACTATTCCCAGTATCCTAAGGGATGTCCTAGTACTCTATATATTCATTGTGGGGCTCACGGGAAGGTAGGGGTCTTGGCGTGGGCTTAGCTGTACTTAGGGTAACCAGTCAAGAGGCGGGCTAACTCTCTTTTGGTGGTATTTGCATACCTCCTCTTAGACCGATTGCTACACCAGACAGATTGAGGGGTTGGTTATGTGAGGCAGAATTGAACAACGGTTGAGTCTGGCTTTTAGAGTCTGGCCAAGATCGAATTCCAGTTCTGCCACTTACTGTACAGCTATGTGCAAATTGGCCAGTCTCCCCAAGCCTTGGGACTGGTGGGCAGAGAGTGAGTGTTTTGTATCAGGCAGCTCCTCAGAAGGTATTTGTGGTCGGCTTTTGCTTCCCCTGCAGTGTTAGCGGATAGCTACTCGCTGTGTCTGCTTCCTGGTGGTACGTAGCCACGCATAGGCTTGGCTTTGACTGAATCACCAGGGGTGAGTCTGAGCCGCACAGAGATCTGAAACAACTTCCTCATTTCACAGAAATTGCCCCAATGATGGCCAAGACGATTAAAGCTTTCAAGAACAGATTCTCCCGACGATAAACTGAGGACTCAGCGTGGAGATGGAATTTGGGGGTCAGGAACACAAGGACAATGGGGGATGGGGAATGGAACTTGCAAAGGAGAACAGGAATCTTTTGCTTTGAGGAACCTCTTGGTCTCCGCATCCTGCAGTCTGCAGGGGCTGCCCCAGGAGCCTGAGTGCCACAGGCCCTGCCTCGTTGCTTGGAGCACACTTCAGATTTCTGAAGAAGATGTGGAGCCTCAGGCTCACTGAGGATTTTAAGGTCAATTATACTTCTGTTGTTCATTAGCATCTTTGTAAACTATAAGATATAGTTTTAATTAATAAATATTGCCCCCAGATTGTATTTATATTACCCCCAGGTTTTTTTTTCTGTTTCTGTTTTATTTTTTTTGTCCTCTACTACACACTCAGCCTTTTCTTTTCTGGTCCTTTATTAAAGTTAGATGAAAACTTAGTAAAGCCATTCCCCTGTCCCAGTTCAGCTCTCCTGAGCAGACTCTGGTCCAGACAGAGGGCTAAGCATCCCCAAAGCCTGCAGGGTGCCCGGGGTGAGGAGTGAGCGCCAGAGGGCTTCCCCCGCTAGGAGCTGTGACTCGGGGACTAGAGGATCAGGCGGCTCCACCTCAGACCCTTCTCAGTATTGCGCTACGTTTCCGTGCAGGTGCATCTCTTTCTTACTCATTAAATAATATTTATTAAGGGAAGTTACTTGCAAAGGTCTAGAGTCTTTTCCTAATTCTTTTGGCCAGTCCCCACCCCCTCCCTTTTTTAGGCTTACTAGAGGACACAGAACCTTGAGAGACTGATTTGCACAGAATCCCAGGATTTTTATAATTTTCAGTTTCTGATTGAAAATTTTAGTGTTTCCCCTCCCTTTTTCCTATTTTTCCTTCTTCTCACCAGCATGAGGGAAAAGACACACGTGGCAGGGCTTTTCATAGCCCTGGATACAACATTAGAGTTTTAAAAGCCAGCACTTTAATCTCTTGTTCTCTGTGAATCACTAGGAGAAGTGAATGGTTTTAAAAGTTGTAATGCTACATTGGAAAATGGCTTTGTTTGGGCCTTTTATTTAAAAGGTAAGATCATGTGACTGGAAGAGCACAGCGGTCGGCTGTGTTGGTAGAGAACTCAGCAGCTGAAGCTCTCTGCCTTGTGAGTGTCTAAGCCAGGATTTGGAGAGAAGGACCAGCTTAGGGAAAGTGTCTGAGCTGCAACATCAGGATGGGGGAAGCCTCATGTGCACCCATCAAGGTCAGGAAAGGCAGCTCTCACTTTCCAGTTGACATAGGAGCGAGGTCAGAACTAGGAGGGCCGTATCAGCCCTCTTCTTGGCTGTCAAAGAACACAGATCTAGCAGAAACCTGCTTGATCATGACCCAGGTGGAGGCAGATGCTATGAAGTTGAGATATGCATCCTTAAGAACCCTCAGAAGCAGACCGAGGTGATGGCTAATATGACAGCTCAACAGTTTGGCAGCCAGTCCCCTCAACAAGTTTACTCAAAGCCCAGAAGACGGAACCCCCTGTTTTTAACCATCCCTGAGACCTTGGGCCACCCATGGCTTCCAGAGCAATGCAGGAAGTCAGCGTGGCAAAAGCTTCTGCACCGTTGAGTGTGCACTGCTGCGTGGGGGCCTGCTGCGACAGGACGCAAATATTGCTGTGTTTTAATTTACTGTACTTTTGAATTGGATAAAATGTTATTTCTCTTGGTTGCTTATACCGCCATTCCACCCCATCCCTTAGCCAGCTCCCCAGATCTACTATTAGGAAACCTCTTACCTGAAACCAGATGAACATCTGGGTCAGGTGCGAGACGTCTGTTGCCTAGAATAGCTTCTTCTAGGTGTCCACCACCTTGAATTTATCTTTTAGCTAAGTCTTTGTCATTGAAACCAGTTTTTCATATTTTAGATTCAGTTGTGTATGATTTGATTTCCCTTATTAGGAGATTTTAGGCAGGGAGGAAAGAAAGGACACACATTTATTTGTTCATCCCTAACATCCATATCTGTTTGGGGCACATGAAGATTGTCAATGAACCGTGTTTGCGTAGAGCCAGATTTTCCCCCCACCCCCCAGGAGCGTCTGCATCAGGGGTATGACTTGGTGTGAAGAGTAAGGGGGAGAGGAAAAAACACATTTTTAAATGACTTCCTCACCCGGCTTATCGAAGTGGCTGCAGAGCAGACCCAGGATGATGCTGATCTTTGGTTTCATTTGTGAAAACTTGTGCAATTTTTTCCTGTGCTACACTACATACAAATCACCAAATGACAGATTATCCCTGTGTGATCCTTGGAGTAATGAGCAGTTTCTTTGAGGCTTTCTCTTTCTTTCTGGGTAGTGGGAGGGAAAGGAGCAAGGTGCCATCCTGCTCTTTATTTGTATTTTGGTCCCAAAATGTAAATACGATTTTCTATGTTACTTTTTTGTGGTAACTACCAAGATGAATATTTTAACTAGATAAGTTATATGAAAAGAAAAATTCCATGTCTAAATAAAAAAAAAAAAAACACCGCCACATTCTTTGTGTCTGTCTTCCTTACTGTGTCTGGGAAAAGAAGTTGATCACAAAATATTTGGGCTGCGAGGCAGAGGTCTTAACCTTCAGGCTGGGCCTTAATGGATGCCGGACTCGTGTCGGCGGCTTAGTTGGATAGGAAAGGGGGAATTTCAGGGGGAAAGAATCCCATGAGCAAGGGGAGGGAACTCAGATGTAACGAGGACTTTCTGGGGACAGTGTCTGTTCCTAGTTATACCTGGAACTCTGGGACTAAGCTAGCAACACCACTTGATAGTTAGAAACTGCAGCTCAGAGGGATGAAATAACATGGCCAAGCTACACAGCTTGTCAGTTGCAAAGGAAGGATTTGACACCCAGGTTCTCTGCAAGATTCATGCCAGCCCACCTTTAGTCTCCAGGGGTGTGAGGGCCCAGGCGGGCCTCCTCAGTCTTACATTGGCATCCTGACAAGAGCATAAGAACACTGGTGCAGAAAGACAGGAATTTCAGCATTTGCTGATGAGCTAAGGGCTTGCTTCAGCCCTGCATATGTCAAGTGGGTTTGTACATCAGACTCTTAGTGTATCACGAGTATATCACAGCAACATGGTCTTGTTATTCCTCCTCTCCTAAACAGGTCATTCTTGGCATATGATAATGGCTTTACTTCCCAATTCTTACTGGATCTAGTCTCACTGTTAGAAATTACAGTGCATTGAAGTTAATTCTGGAACCTGATAGTTGATGGATGATTTTATCCACAGTTTGTAAGTTAGTCCTTTGTCCTTTATTCGTTAATTCAACCTTTGCTGAGCCAGGACCTGTGTTAGATTCTGGGATCCAGAGTTAACACTCTGGCAGTCACAGTCAAGGAAGAATGATCGCCTTTATTGATTATGCACCTACTAGATGCCAGGTACCATTGTGTCTTGCCTACACTTCTTGGTTATCACAGTGCTCCTGCAAGGCAAGCAGTCAGGGCCCCATTTTGAAAATGAGAAAACTGAAGCACAGAGGAGATTTAGAACTTGCCCAAGGTCACACAGAAGTGAGTAGTGGTGCTGTGAATTGGCCTGACTCCAAAGCCACATTTATCATCTCATACCCAAATACCCACATCCAGTTAGGATTCTGAAGCAAAGCAGACCTTCAGTGCAAAAGATTCCTTGGCCATGGCTATAGAATCCTTTACCTAGCTTATCACCTACACCAGTGGTTCTCAACCTTCCTAATGCCGCGGCCCTTTAATACAGTTCCTGTGGGTTGTGACCCCCAAGTTGAGAACTGCTGACCTAAACAGATGTCCCTATTACAGGGTTTCTCATCCAGGGGTATTTGGATAAATGGTGATAATAGTTTTTCTTCAGAGGTCCCTGGACTTCTCTATGATGCCTACTGCCTTGATGCTTTTCAAAGACCAAGGTTCCAGCCATTAAAAATTTTCTTTTTTATTATTTTTATTTTTTTGGTGACAGTCTCGCTATGTCACCCTCGGCAGAGTACTGTGGCGTCATAGCTCACAGCAACCTCTAATTCTTGGGCTTAAGCAATTCTCTTTCCTCAGCCTCCCAAGTAGCTGGGACTACAGGTGTCTGCCACAACGCCCGGTTATTTTTTGTTGTTTTTGCTGTTATCGTTGTCATTGTTGTTTTAGCAGGCCTGGGCTGGGTTTAAACCTGCCAGCCTCTGTATATGTGGCTGGAGCTGTAACTACTGAGCTACAGGCGCTGAGCCCCAGCCATCAAATTTTTATATAATTAACCTGTGTTTCTCAAGCATAGTCTTTCTGAGGATGGGGCCACAGAATATGCATTTTTAAAAAATAAGTAGGGCAGTGCCTGTGGCTCAAAGGAATAGGATGCTGGCCCCATATACCTGAGGTGGCAGGTTTGAACCCAGCCCCGACCAAAACAATAAATAAAATAAAAAATAAGTAACCCAGCAGCACCTGTGCCTCAAAGGAGTAGGGCACCAGCACCATATACTGGAGGTGGTGGGTTCAAACCCAGCCCTGGCCAAAAAAAAAAAAAAACCCAAGTGTCATGGGCTAAAAATTTGTGTCACCTCCCCTAAATTTCTATGTTAAAATCCTGTGCCCCAGTATGATGGTGGTAGGAGATGGGGCCTTTGGAGGTAATTAGGTCTTTTTTTTTTTTTTTTATTAAATCATAGCTGTGTACATTAATGCAATCATGGGGTACAGTGTGGTGTTTTCATATACAATTTGAAATACTCTTATCAAACTGGTTAACGTAGCCTTCATATCATTTTGTTAGTTATTGAATTAAGACATTCATACTCTGCTTTTAGAAAGATTCACTTGTACCCTGGTAATTAGGTCTTGAGGGTGGCGGCGTCAGGAACAGGATTCTCCCTCATAAGGAAAGTAAGAGTTTGCTCTCACTCTGCTGTCTACCATACGATGAAGACTGCAGTCTGCAAACCAGGAAGAGGGCCCTCGGCAGATACAGGATTGCTCACACCTTGGTCTTGGACTTCCAGCCTCTTGAACTGTGAGAAACAAACGTTTATTATTTAAGCCCCCCAGTCTATGGTAATTTGTTATAGCAGCCTGAACTAAGATACTAAGTGATTCTTAAACTGTGCACTGAAGTTTGAGAGAACTATGCCAGAGAAATTGCCGTCAATAGCTCTTCACAGCTGGTCCATGGGTCAGGGGTGGGACACTTGTACATTTAGTCACTCTGCGAATACTTATGTTGCCCTCAACTCTATATCACTGAATGGTAAGATAGTCATGACTCTTGCCACCAGGAAGCTTTCATGTAGTAGAAGGACGGTAATCAAATAATTGCACGTGTAGTTTGAAATACAAATTTCTCAACCAAACTGAAGAAATCTGGTTGAGGTTGAATAGGTCAGTGGTAAGATCTGGAAATGGGAACTCTTTGGAGGTCTCTTCCGGTGAGCTTGATGAGAAGCCTGGCTTGAGAATGTGAGTATAGTGGATAAACTATGCATGACCTATGGAATGAGACCCCAGGTTCGAATTTGACTCTACTAGTCCTCATACCTTGCTGAGCCTCAATTCCTTCATCTGTAAAATGGGAATAATAATACCCCACAGGATGGCTGAGCATGGTGGCTCATGCCTGCAATCCCAGCACCTGGGAGGCCAAGGTGGGTGGATTGCCTGAGCTCACAGGTTCAAGATCAGCCTGAGCCAGAGCAAGACCCTGTCTCTAAAAAATAGCCAGGCATTGTGGCAGGCACCTATAGTCCCAGCTACTCGGGAGGCTCAGGCAAAAGAATTGCTTGAGCCCAAGAGTTAGAGGTTGCTGTGAGCTGTGATGCTACAGCACTCTACACGGGGTGACAAAGTGATACTGCCTCAAAATTAAAAAAGAAAAAAAAATTCCTGTGAAGATTCAGTGACAGAAGAAGACCTCAATAAATTTTGACGTCCTTCTATTCCCTCTAAATGAAGTTTCCTTTCCTGTTGCTGGGAAGGGAAGTTATAGGGTCATATGCTAAGAACTATCTTGAGGTCAGTGAGTCCTTCCTGACAACTGTAATCTTAGTCCCTGCTGCCCCAGAGTTTTTTCCTGTTTTTTGGACCTTTATCTTACTGTTTCAGGTCCCTTGAACTATAGCCCTTAACAACTGCTGAAAAAGCAGACTATCTAACTTCTTATTTCAGGGTAACAAACAAGTACCAGGGTTTGGTATAAAACAACAGTGATGAGAGCAGAAAGGAAATGAGAGGTATAGTAAAAAATTAAATAAAAAGTAAGAAAAAAAATTTAAAAAAGAAAAGAAAATGAGAGGTATTCACTCAGCTCCACCGGATTGTTTCCAGGTGGAATGCAGGGCCCAGTGGCACCTCATCTTCTGAGTTTTAAAGAAAAGGCAGGGTGTAGCAGGTCACATCTGTAATCCTGGCTACTAGGGAGCCTCACCTGAAGGCTCGGGCAACATAGTGAGATCTCCTCTCTCTAAAATAAATAAATAAAACAAAGAGACTGGATGGAGTGGCTCATGCCTGTAATCCTAGCACTCTACTAGGAGCAAGAAAGACCCCATCTCTACTAAAAGTGGAAAAACTAGACAGTCATCATGGCAGGCCTGATGTAGTCCCAACTACTTGGGAGGCTGAGGTAAGACTGCTTGAACCTAGGAGTTTGAAGTCACTGTGAGGTGTGATGCCAGGGTACTGTATCCGGGAGCAACGGAGTGAGACTCTGTCTCTAAATAAAGAAATAAAATAATTTCCATGTACATTTTCCCAGTTTTTAAAATCCTGTGCCACAACTACATGCAATATAATAGAAAATTTACACTAAGTAATATGAAGTAAGTAAGTAAGTAGACAGTTTTCTAGAAAAATACATCTTATCAAAATTGGCTGGGCACAGTGGCTCACACGGGTAATCCTAGCACTCTGGGAGGCCCAGACAGGTGTATTGCTCGAGTTTGGGAGTCTGAGACCAGCCCGAGCAAAAGCAAGACCCCATCGCTACTAAAAAATAGAAAAACTAGCCAAGCGTTGTGGTGGGTACCTGTAGTCCTCTCAGGAGGCTGAGACAAGAGGATTGCTTGAGCCCAATTCTTTGAGTTTGCTATGAGATATGATGTCATGGCACTACTGAGGGCAGCAGAGTGAGACTCTGTAAAAAATAAAAAAATAGAGGCTCGGCGCCCGTAGCCCAGTAGTTATGGCACCAGCCACATACACCAAGACTGGTGGGTTTGAACCCAGCCTAGACCTGCTAGACAACAATGACGACTGCAACAAAAAATAGTCAGGTGTTGTGGTGGGTGCCTGTAGTCCCAGCTACTTGGGAGGCTGAGGCAAGTGAATCATTTGAGCCCAGGAGTTTGAGGTTGCTGTGAGCTGTGATGCCACACCACTCTACCGAGGGCAACATAGTGAGACTCTGTCTCAAAAAAACTAAAAAATAAATTAATAATAGCCGGGCATTGTGGTGAATGCCTGTAGTCCCAACTATTTGGGAGGCTGAGGCAAGAGAATCACTTGAGCAACAACAAAAAAATAGCCGGGCATTGTGGTGGGCGCCTGTAGTCCCAGCTACTTGGGAGGCTGAGGCAAGAGAATTGCTTGCCTTAAGCCTAAGAGTTTGAGGTTGCTGTGAGCTGTGATGCCACAGCACTCTACTGAGGGTGACATAGTGAGACTCTAAGTAAATAAATAAGTAAATAAATAATTCTTAACTAATATTTGCAGGCGGTTCAGTATGAAGAACATGGACTCTGGGGGCTGACCACCTGGGTTCAAATCCTAATTCCACTACTAACCATCTGTATGACCTTGGGCAATTTATTTAGCCTATCTGTACCCCAGTTTTCTCATCTATAAAATGAAGATCATAGGACACTTGCAATTATGAAGATTAAAAAATAATCTAGGCTGGGTGTGGTGGCCCATGCCTGTAGTACTAGTACTTTGGGAGGCGGAGGCAGGAGGATTGCTTGAACTCAGGAGGTGGCTGTGAGCAGTGAACTATGATGACACCAGTGCATTCTAGCCAGGGCAACAGAACAAGAAAAACTAGGATTTAAAAAAAAAAAAAAAAGCCTTTAGGACAGTCTTGGCACATTATTAATGCCATATGGTTGTTAGCGGTTACATTATTACTTTGTCATAGTTTGCCACAAAGCAGCAGTGAAAAGTAACAGAAACACTTTCTCCTAGCCTAATTAAGACAAGAGAGAGAGGAAAATGGATACAAATTTAGCAGTTCTTGAGCTTAGAAATGGAGCCAGGCAGTGGGAGAAAGATAAAACTTAGCAGCTTTTCTTTCCTGCCCCAGGGTAGTCCTAGAAATCATTGAGAATTCCCATTTGTTCTCGGATATTCCTGTAACATAGGCATGTAGGAGAGGGGACAGTAGGCAGAGGAATGAGGTATTAGTCCCCAACCTCAGCTAAGCCACGCTGGCACCCCCAGCTAACGCCCTCCACACCCAGCTCCCTTAGCAGCTGCAGTTTCCCATCCTTCCAGACCGGGGCTCTGAGCTGGCAGTCTTGCTCTTAGCAATAGTGACAGCCACCATGAAAGTACAGTACAGATGCTCATCCACTCAGGATATTTCCAACTTGGCTTTATCCCGGAGTGACCCCATTATAAGCCAAGGAGCATGCTGAATTCGTATCACCTTCACACCATTGTTGAGTAGAACCATCCTAAGGTAGGGGACTATCTGTAGTACCCCATCTATGGAGGGTGTGTTCCAAGCCCCCACCCCCAGGGAATGCCTAAAACCAAGGCTTAGTACGAACCATACATAGAAAGTACGGTGTTTTTTCCGATACACGCATACCTATGATAAAGTTTAATTTCTAAATTTGGTACAGTGAGCAGTTAAAGAGAACACGAGAACAGTAGACTGCCATAGAAGTTATGCACTACGGTTGCAACTTCTGCAGTTTCAGGTATAGCCATAAAAGGAGCAGAAATTTCTTTTTCCTGGGAGGCAGAAGTGGGTAGATTACTTGAGCTCAGGAGTTCGAGACCAGCCTGAGCAAGAGCAAGATCCTATCTCTACTGAAAATAGAAAAACTAGCCAGGCATGGGGAGGGGGGGCACCTATAGTCCCAGCTGCTCAGGAGGCTGGGGCAAGAGGATCACTTGAGCCTAAGAGTTTGAGGTTACTGTGAACTATGACTCAATGGCACTCTACTGATGTGACAAAGAGAGACTCTGTCTCAAAAACAAAAAAAAAAACCCAAAAGAATTTCTTTTTCCTTCGTCATAATTCATGGGTAGAAGATTTGTTCTCACCATAAATCTTAGCAGCCTCAGCATATCTTTTTTTTTTTCTTCTTAATTAATCAAGAACTTCCACCCTTTCATTTAAGAGAAGCACTTTACCCTTTCTCTTTGGTATGTCTGAATTGCCAGCACCACCTTTCTTGCGTTTTGGGGCCATAATTGAGTCAAATAAGAGTGACTTGAGGGCAGCACCTGTGGCTCAGTGGGTAGGGAGCTGGCCCCATATACTGGAGGTGGTGGGTTCAAACCCAGCCCCGGCCAAAAACTGCCAAAAAAAAAAAAAATAGTGACTTGAACACAGGCACTGAGATACCCCCAACAGGTGATTTGATAACTGAGAGGACAGGTAAGTGACTAACGGCAGGGAGCACTGACAGCGTGGAGACGCTGGACAAAAGTATCATTCATGTCCCTGGTGGAACAGGGTGGGATGACATAAAATTTCACCACGCTACTCAGAAGAGCGTGCAATTTAAAACTTTTAAATGATTTATTTCTGGAATTTTCCATTTAATATTTTTGAGCCATGCCTGACTGCAGGTAACTGAAACCATGGAAAGTGAAACCAAGGATGGGGGTGGGGAGGGACTACTGTCATAGCCTTCTCCTAAGGACCGGATGCTGTACCAAGCATTTTTCATGTGTGAGACTGTCTCAAAAAAAAAAAAAAAAAAGTAGGTACTCCTATTATTCCCATTTTACAGAAGAAAAATCCGAGGCCAAGAGAGGTTAAGCTACTTGCTCAGCAAGGCCACACCTACTATTTGGGGGTTTTGTTTGTTTGTTTGTTGAGAGAGATTCTCACTTTATTGCTTTGGGTAGAGTGCCATGATATCAGAGCTCACAGCAACCTCAAACTCTTGGGCTCAAGAGATCCTCTTACCTCAACCTCCCCAATAGCTGGGACCATACGCACCCACTACAACACCCAACTATTTTTTTTAGAGACAGGTCTCATTGTCCTCAGGGTGGTCTTGAACCCCTGGCTCAAGCAATCCAGCTGCCTCAGTCTCCCAGAATGCTGAGATTACATGAGTGAGCCACTGTGCCTAATATTTGGGGGACTGGAGCAAGACTACAGATGCAGGCATACTTAAAAAGTTATAAATGGGGGTGGCGCCTGCAGCTCAGTGGGTAGGGCACTGGCCCCATATAGCAAGGGTGGTGGGTTCAAGCCTGGCCCCGCCCAAACTGCAACAAAAAAATAGCCAGGTGATGTGGCGGGTGCCTGTAGTCCCAGCTACTAGGGAGGCTGAGGCAAGAGACTCACTTAAGCTCAAGAGTTTGAGGTTGCTGTGAGCTATGATGCCATGGTACTCTACCAAGGGTGACAAAGTGAGACGCTTTCTCAATTAAAAAAAAAAGTTGTAAATGGAGCTAATGAATTGTTAAATAAGAGACTGTCTATTCTATCACTTTGATACAGAAACCTTCACAATGACCTGGAAGACCCCATTCAAATTTGGGGCCTCTCAGAGCTCTGTGCTTGAAGGTGTTGGAAAGCAAACAGCAGGACCCCACTCCCCCATATGCCTAAATCTCTTCACGTGGCAGGGGTCTTGTACACAAGCATCCAGATGTCCTAATTTGCATGCCCTCATTCTGTTCTAGGGTTTCTAAGTGGGAAAGATCTATCAGGTACAGAGCACGATGAATGACAAGTCACACCAAAGCACTACATCATCACTTTCCAGAATACCAGGGACCAAGAGAACGTCTTTAAAACTTAATGGGGAGGCTCGGCGCCTGTAGCTCAAGCAGCTAAGGTGCCAGTTACATACACCTGAGCTGGTGGGTTTGAATCCAGCCCGGCCCACCAAACAGCAATGATGGCTGCAACCAAAAAAATTAGCCGGTGTTGTAGTGGGCGCCTATAGTCTCAGCTACTTGGGAGGCGGAGGCAGGAGACTCGCTTGAGCCCAGGAGTTGGAGGTTGCTGTGAGCTGTGATGCCATAGCACTCTGCCCAGGGTGACAGCTTGAGGTTCTGTCTCAAAAAAAACAAAACAACAACAACAACAACAAAAACCTTAATAGGGAACTCATACAGGAATCAGAACAGCCTTGTACTTTTCAAAGCTAGGAAAAAACAGACCAATATCTTCAAAATGATGAAGCAATTCAACCCACAGCTAAATTATCAATTAAATATAAGAGTAGAATAAAGACATTTTAAATGCCACTTAACACATATGGTAGTGTGTGATAACCAGTCATTAAGGTGGCCTCTCATAGTTGCTATGAGCTAGGCTGACACCGTGGCACTTTAGCCTGGGCAATAGAGTGAGACCCTGTCTCAAAAACAAAAAAGATAAAGGTGGCGTCTCATGACTTCTGTCTCCTGATATTTGTATCCTTATGTAGTTCCCTCACACATTGACTGTGGCTGACCTATAGAACCTTGGGTGGTTACAGAATGGACAGTAGGTGACTTCTAAGGCTATGTCAGAAAAGACACTATAGTTTCTTTTCTTTTTTTTTTTTTTAGAGACAGAGTCTCATTTTATTGCCCCCAGTAGAGTGCCATGGCATCACAGCTCACAGCAACCTCCAACTCCTGGGCTTAGGCAGTTCTCTTACCTCAGCCTCCTGAGTAGCTGGGACTATAGGCACCTGTCCCAACGCCCAGCTATTTTTTGTTGCAGTTTGGCCGAGGCTGGGTTTGTCAGTATATGGGACGGACGTCCTACCCTCTGAGCCACAGGCACCACCTGACACTGTGGTTTCTATCTTGCTTTCTCTTGGATCACTCTGCTGAAAGCCAGCTGTCATATCATGAGGACACTCACACAGTTCTATGGAGAGGTCCACATGGCAAGGAGCTGAGGTCTCCTGCCAACAGCCTACAGAAACTTGCCGGCCAAGTGAGTGTGCCATCTTGGAAGTGGATCCTCCAGCCCCAGGCAAGACTTCAGGCAACTTCAGGCTTGTGAGAGACCACAAACAAGTACCACCCAGCTAAGTTGCTCCCAAATTCCTGACTCACAGAAACTGTAAGACAATACATATTAATTGTTGTTTTAAGCCATTACATTTGGGAATAATTTGTTATACAACAGAAGATAACTAATATAGGTATAATAGAAAGGGGTTAAGGACAAGAAGCTATGGTATTTTATAATTCTTTTTTTTTTTTTGTGAGACAGAGTCTCAAGCTGTCACCCTGGGTAGAGGGCTGTGGCATCATAGCTCACAGCAACCTTGAACTCCTGGGCGTAAGCGATTCTCTTGCCTCAGCCTCCCAAGTAGCTGGGACTACAGGTGCCTACCACAACCCCTGGTTATTTTTTGTTGTTTGTTGTTACAGTTGTCATTGCTGTTTTAACTGACCCAGGCGGGATTTGAACCCGCCAGCCTCAGAGTATGTGGCTAGTGCCCTAACCGCTGAGCTATGGGCGCCGCCTATTTTATAGTTCTTCTAATCATAAGGTGAGGTCTATAGTCTGCCTTTCCATCCTTAAATTTGGACTTGGCCATGAAATTTGTTTTGGCTGATGGGTGATTACAGAAAAAACACAGAAGTGAGAGTTTAAAAAAGTGCTTTATGCAATTGGATCTTGCCCTCCCTTGCTCTGGGAAACTCTGTGATTGTTGTCATATAACTTAGTTTGGAATAGTCTGCTGGAGACATGTGGCTCCATCCCCAGTTGGTAGCCAATATCAACCAGATGTATGAGTGAGGCTATACCAAACTTTCTAGCACAAGCTAAACTAGTCCAGAAAAGAACTGCCCAGTTAATCCACAGAAGCATGAGAAATAATCAATAGTTGTCTAAAGCTTTTAAGTTTTAAGATGATTTATTACATAAGCTAATTGATAGCCAGGTGCAATGGCTCATGTCTATAATCCTAGCACTCTGGGAGGCTGAGGCCGGTGGACTACTTGAGCTCAGTAGTTTGAGACTAGCCTGAGCAAAAGCAAGACCCCCAATTCTACCAAAAATAGAAAAAACTAGCTGGGGGTTGTGGCAGGTGCCTGTAGTCCCAGCTACTTGGGAGGCTGAAGCAAAAGGATTGCTTCAGCCCAAGAGTTTGAGGTTGCTGTGAGTTATGCCATGGCACTCTACCCAGGGTGACAGAGTGAGACTCTGTTTAAAAAAAACAAGCTAATTGATACAACGTATCTCCTTCATGTGCACCTTTTTTCCCCCCTAGGAAACTATGGGAAGATGTGTTCCAGGGGCACCAGAGAATATGTTCAATGCTTGGTTACTTCCTAACCTTATCTGGTTTGGGGCAAGTTAATTATCTCTTTCAACCTCAGATTTGCTCTTCTTCAAATTGGAGGTAACATTACCTAACCGTATTTATCTCTTCAAGTATTTGTCACAAATAATTGAGATGAACTACATAATGTGCTTAGCACAATGCTTGGCACAAAGAACTCAATAAATCATTAAAGAATGACACTGAGGGCTTGGTGCCTATGGCTCAAGGGGGTAAGGTGCCAGCCACATATACCTGAGCTGGTGGGTTCGAATCCAGCCCAGGCCTGCCAAACAACAATGATGGCTGCAACCAAAAAATAGCCAGGCATTGTGGTGGGCGCCTGTAGTCCCAGCTACTTGGGAGGTGGAGGCAAGAGAATTGCTTGA
>NW_003852551.1:243512-244991 GCF_000181295.1 Otolemur garnettii
AGCCAAAAACTGCAAAAAAAAAAAAAAAAGGAAAAAATATTGGTCATATCACTTCTCAGCCTAAGATTCAGTTTAAATGTTAGCAACAATCCTCCAAGCTGGTTTTAGGGCATGTTAATGGGTCATAACCAGCCATTTGAAAAAACTGCTCTGAAATACTATATGGTTGGGGGGGGGTACATAAAGATTATCTAGTCCAATCTCTTCACAACTGAGGGGGTAATCAAACAAAGCCTAAGGGAGGTAAAGCCACCTGCCCAAGGCTAGGCAGCTGCTAAGTGGTAGTGCTTGGATTTGATTCTAAGAACCAAGAAGTAATGAATGCCTACCATGTGTCTTCAGTTCTTTAATTGCATTATTTCATTTAATACTCACTGTGATCCTAGAAAACATACTATTCTTATCACTTTACCAATGAGGAAATGGGGTCTCAGAATAGGAAAAATGACTCAGTCACATGGTCAGTAGTAGACTCAGGACTTGTATCCAGGTCTGGCCGTCCACAAAGCCCGTGCTCACAAGCTCTAAGCCCACTCTAAAGAAAGTTGTTATGAAAGTGAGCTTGTGAGCTCTCAACGCCTTAGCGTGTGAGGCAGGAATAAGGGTGTGTTCTCTAGTCTCTAAGGTCTTGTCGTTCCACACACTTTCCTCGATCAGCTTCCAAAGAAACGTGGTGGTCGAGGAAGAGAAGGGAGGCTTTACCTGCAGAGGGAAGAGGATTCGAATCCCAGCCCTACCGCTTACTCGGGACACTAGTTTAATCTCTACGCTCTTCAGTCTTCGTATCTGTGAAGCTGAGATAGTAAAAACATCCTCCTCCAGGACCGAAACAGTCAACATTTACTCTGCCACCTGGAGGCGCGCGTCAAACGTCAATCCTCTTAGCCCCGCCCTACCCTTCCCCAGGCGCATGCGCCGCACAGCGGCGCCTTTTACGACGCGGCGGACGCAGCGCGCTTGGCGGCCGGAGCAGAGCAGAACTAGCGGGGCGGCGGGGCAGAGGGGACGCGGCGGTGGTGGTGGCGTCGCCATGTCGCACGGCCACAGCCACGGTGGGGGTGGCTGCCGCTGCGCTGCCGAACGGGAGGAACCACCCGAGCAGCGCGGCCTGGACTATGGCCTGTACCTGCGCATCGACCTGGAACGGCTACAGTGCCTTAACGAGAGCCGCGAGGGCAGCGGCCGCGGCGTCTTCAAGCCGTGGGAAGAGCGGACCGACCGCTCCAAGGTGGGCCGCCCGGGCTCCGGGCGGGCGAAGAGGGATCCGCGTGGGACCTCTGGCTGGCCCCATCTGCTCCGTCAGCCTCATTCCTGATGTTAAAAATGACAGGCCAGTCACCAAGCAGTTTCCCGTGCCGGTCTCCTGGCAGCCTTTTGGGAAGTGGACAGGGTTAAGTCTCCCTATTTTGCATATGGGGAAACTGAGGCTCACAGAGGGAAAAAGGGGCGATTTGTCTTTATACGGTCTAATATTCTATT
>NW_003852551.1:245244-246768 GCF_000181295.1 Otolemur garnettii
TATCACCCGCTGAAGACCAGCATAGGGAAATGAAGGGTATTTCTTATCTAGACCACATGTTCTTTACCGCTGAAGGGCGACAGGCCCCTTTGATAACCATTTGAAAGCTATGGACCCTCTCCCCAGAAATAAGCACATAAACACCTGTCTTTCAGTTTAACAACTCAGGAGGCTCTTGGCCCCTGGAAATTCATCATGGGCTCCTCATTAAGAACCTCATTGGATGGTCTGTGGCTGTTAGGACACTGGATAAGACTGGTTAGCTTCAAGAGAAGCAAGGAAGATTGACTATTTGCATTGCACACCAGTTGTAGAACAGGGTGGGAGATGCCTGAAATTGTAGGCTCTCAGCAGATATTTGTTGCTTTCTCCTTCCCCATCCCCATCCCCTCCAGTTTGTTGAAAGTGATGCAGATGAAGAACTTCTGTTTAATATTCCGTAAGTATCTCCTTGGTGCCTGCCTCAGGCTAAATAGGCTGTACCCAACTGCACACTCAGATGGATTCATTCATTGGTTGTGTAGAGCACACATCTGTTTCTAGAAATGAGGTAAATAAATTACTTTGGTGGGTTTGAGGAGGAAAGCATCATAGCTTTCTTGGTGCAGACTGGAAACAGATGTATTTGTTGAATGATAACTAAGAAGTTGAGGTAAATTTCTCGGGCTTGAAGAATGCCAGAGGTAGACAGGATCTTAGAAATTATCTACTACAAGTCTGACAGATGAGTAAATTGAAGCCCAGAAAAGGGAAGGGTCTTGCCCAGGGTCACGTAGTTAAGCAAATATTCAAACCCGGCTTGACAACCTTCTCTTTTGCTTTCTGGCAGATTTACGGGCAATGTCAAGCTCAAAGGCATCATTATAATGGGAGAGAACGATGACTCACACCCCTCTGAGATGAGACTGTAAGTGGCAAGGGCTTACGCTCTCAAAAAGCTCCTAATTCTCTTTCTCTGGTAACACCTTAGTCCAAAATAATGTCATTTTTATTTTGACTGGGTTTAATATTTTCCCTTTTAAAGTATTTTGGTTCTGTTCACTTTGTGCATTAGAATGCACATACCTCTTCCGGAATTAAAGACTTTTTTTACATTAGGCATCTTTGAGACCAATAGCTTGTCTCTTTTCAGAGTGCTTAATAGGGCACCATTCATACAGAAAGCATTCTGTAAATGCCATTTGTTGATGACTTTGCAGTTTTCTTAAAACCAACTGCAGCTCTCACATGATCTTTATGGATGTTACTCTTGGGGTTTGCTTCAAAATTTCCCCTTGCTAATTCATACACTAATAATCTTTGCATGTGTTTCATTGACATGGAATTCCTCCATCTGAGTTTGGCCTTTAGTTAGCTAAGTTCTGTATACCTCTTGCAACACTGGATCTGTTGCTACCAGAGCTAGTACACTCTTTTTGATGACTTACCTTAGTCCAGGATAGCCTTCCTAAAAGAAGGAGAAAACTGTTTTTTGAGTGCTGGAAGAACTGCATTCTAAAATCTCATCTATTCATACCAATATCC
>NW_003852551.1:249507-250678 GCF_000181295.1 Otolemur garnettii
TTTATCACCCTCAGTAGAGTGCTGTGGCGTCACAGCTCACAGCAACCTCCAAGTCCTAGGCTTAGGTGATTCTCTTGCCTCAGCCTTTCAAGTAGCTGGGACTATAGACCCCTGCCACAGTGCTCGACTATTTTTGTTGTTGCAGTTTGGCCAGAGCTGGGTTTATACCTGCCACCCTTGGCATATGGGGCCGGCGCCCTACCCACTGAGCCACAGGTGCCACCCTTGTCTTTCTTGTTTAGAGAAGGTTCATTTCATCTCTCTTGTCCTTTGATATAGGGATTGTTGGCTCTTTTTTTGTTGCTTAATTTAAGTTCTCTGTAGATTCTACTTATCAAGCTTTTGTCCAATTCATAATATGCAAATAACTTTTCCCATTCTGATGGTTGTCTCTTTGCTTTGGTTGTTGTCTCCTTAGTTATACAGAAGCTATCCAGTTATTTATGTATTCTTGTTGTTGTTGTTGTTGCAATTGCTACTGGAGTCTTTTTCGTAAAGTCTCTCCCTTCAAATGTTTTCCTCACACTTTCTTGGAGGATTTTTATTGTTTTATGCCTTAGATTTAGATCTTTTAGATCTTGAATCAATTTTAGTGAGTGGGGAAAGGTGCAAGTCCAGTTTGTTAATTACAGATTAAACGTAAGTAGGGATTAATTATATTCTCTCTGCTTTTGTGTATGAAATTTCGTATAGTAAAAACTTTTTTAGGCCAGGGGTCATGGCGCATGCCTATAATCCTAACACTCTGGAAGGCTGAGGTAGGAGGATACCTTGAGCTCAGGAGTTCAAGGCCAGCCTGAGCAAGAGCGGGGCCTCATCTCTAATAAAAATAGAAAAATTAGCCAGGCATTGTTGTGGGTGCCTCTAGTTCCAAATACTTGGGAGGCTGAGGTAGGAGGATCTCTTGAATCCAGAACTTTGAGATTGCTGTGAGCTAGGCTGATGTCACAGCACTCTAGCCTGGGGTCCTAGAGTGAGACTCTGTCTTTAAAATAAAAAAAATCCCCCCAAAACACACAAAAAAATTTTTTTTTTTTTGTAGAGACAGAGTCTCACTTTATTGCCCTCAGTAGAGTGCTGTGTTGTCACATCACTTACAGCAACCTCCAACTCCTGGGCATAGGCGATTCTCTTGCCTCAGCCTCCTGAGTAGCTGGGACTACAGGCACCT
>NW_003852551.1:252132-271807 GCF_000181295.1 Otolemur garnettii
CCCAACAGTTTGAGGTGGCTGTGAGCTATGATGCCACAGCATTCTCCTGAGGGCAATGGAGACTGTCTCCAAAACAAATGCTGAAAAACATGATAGTGCACATTTCTTAAAACTTTTTTTCTCTTTCCTTTCTCAGGTACAAGAACATACCACAGATGTCCTTTGATGATACAGAAAGGGAGCCAGATCAGACATTTAGTCTGAACCGGGATCTTACTGGAGAATTAGAGTATGCTACGAAGTAAGCACTGAGCCTGTCTTCCGTTCTCTGTGATGTCTTCTGGGGAATGTAGGTGTTCCCTCATTTGCAAAGAACATGTCTTCATTGGTGCTTACAGAGTTTGCCATTTATTTTTGGCCAGTCTCCTGTTCTCTTACCATTGGAAATGAGTTTGAATAGTGGAGGAGGCTTGATCCTCAGCTTGGTCTATTTTTGGTGGAGATTTAATGGAAGCCATAGATTTGTTAACTTATAAGTGATTGGCTGAGCACGGTGGCTCACACCTATAATTGTAGCACTCTGGAAGGCTGAGGCAAGAGAATCCCTTGAGCTCAGGAGCTCAAGAGCAGCCTGAGCAAGAGCAAGACCTCATCTCTACTAAAAATAGAAAAAGTAGCCAGGTGTTGTGGCAGGCACTTGTAGTTCAAGCTACTCAAGAGGCTGAAGCAAGAGGATTCCTTCAGCCTAGGAGTTTGAAGTTGCTGTGAACAAGGCTGATGCCATGGCATTCTAGCCTAGGGCAGCAGAGTGAAGCTGTGTCTCAAAAACAAATAAAACAAAAAAACCCCACCAAAACTTGTAATCAATTGGCAGATCTGAATGAGCTCCTAGAGTGGTCTTAAGAAATATGTTTTGTTTTGTTTTGTTTTTTGCTCTGTAATTAGCTTTATTGTTTATCCTTTAAAAAAGATGTTTATAGAATTCCTCTTTGCATACATAGTGAGCTTATAGCAGGCCGAGTTATACAGATCACCTGACCTCTTCACTAGTTTTCCCTTTTTCCTAAAGGAAAAAAGTCAACACGAAATATGCTTTAGAATCCTTGCTGAGCTACACAGCATTTATCATTCCTGTTCCTTGAGGGCAAGAGCAGAATTTATTCATCTATCTATTCCTACTCCCTTGACAGAATCTGGCAGGTGCTTAGTAAATGTTCATTGAATTAATTGCTCGTCCAGAGGAGATGAATGAAAAAGAGGAATCCAAGATGTTCTGTGACATTTGCCTGGGTTTTACCACAAGTTGGAATCAAATTGTTGTTTGACATGATGGTGAGATACTCACTGAAATGTAACCCGCGTTTTCTGTGTTCCTTTCATCTTTTAGAATTTCTCGTTTTTCAAATGTGTATCATCTCTCGATTCATATATCAAAAAACTTTGGAGCAGATACCACAAAGGTTTTTTATATTGGCCTGAGAGGAGAATGGACTGAAGTAAGTTCGGTTAGAAAGGCTGTCCCCTGTCACCTCTCTCTTTCTCATCTTTTTCTATCTCTGTCTCTCCATTTTCACACTGGTGGTGGGAGCTTTCAGGGAAGGGGAAGAGCAAGTAAGACATCAGTTGGTCCCAGGCTGTTTTTTAAGGGACTTAAAATTACATAGTTTGTACATATTGAGTTTCCCACGTCGCAGTTCTTTCCTTTCAATATATTTTGATACTCTTTACTGTTTCAGGCACCAGAGATAAGCTGATAAACAAGACAGGCAAGTTCCTGTTCTCATGGTACCCCCATTGCAGTAGGAGGAATGACTCTTTAAAAAGTGAATCATGAAAAAAGAAGAAAAAAGGGTGAATCATGAATAATGCTCTTTGCAGGCTTTTTAAGATAAAAAGTATCAGAAAAGGGGCGATATTAGATGATGATGATGACGTCTAGAAATGAACCTGAATAAGAGAGTTCTTCAGTGTGTGTTGTCTGGGAAAGGATAGTTCTTGAATGGTTAGCTGACCCAATCTTTCGGTTTTCTTGCAGCTTCGCCGACATGAGGTGACCATCTGCAATTATGAAGCATCAGCCAACCCAGCAGACCACAAAGTCCATCAGGTGACCCCACAGACACACTTCATTTCCTAAATGCTGGCCAAGGCTCCCACAGAGTCGCTGTGTCAGTGAAGTTGTACAACTACCTGATGGGAAGGACAAAGGGAAGAGGCTCCAGAGAGAGTTGGCTGCCACTACCTCTGCCAAGCTTTTTCTTTAAGGCTTGCTGCAGAAATTTGGCCTACGGAAGATACCACACCACTGGGAGGGTCGTGTGGATACTGAGGGACAATCGTGGTTTTCTAGGGCACTGCAGAAGTCGGGTCTTGGGCTGGGTGGCATCTGGCAGTTATGGATAATGCTTGCTTTTCCAGTGGATGTGGCCATGGGATTCCAAGTGTCTTGTTGCTTTGTGGCAGGATTTTTGTGTCACTTGTTTTTACAAAATGGAAACTATTTCTGGGCTGCAGGAAACTTTCTGAAGCCTCAGGTTCATGTTTGTATTAGCCATCAGGAGGGTCTCCAACTAGAAATTTGTTCCTGCTTGCTCCTTTTCCCTGTCATTGTTCAGCATTCTAGTCAAGTTGCCTAGCTTGGAGTTGTCTGTCATACATGAGTGCTCCGTGGTTCTAGCTAGAAGGGCAGGAGTCCCCTGCTGATGTGTAATAGCTTGGGGAGAAAGTCTTCTTTCCCACTGCCTAGCTAAACAATATAGGGAAAGCATGGGAATCATTTCTGTGTTTGTGGGTAATTTTGTTGGGGTAAGATTGAGACTTAATTAAGATTACCCCTTGGAACCTTTGTAATGTTTATTAGCTTCTAACTAGTGTTGTAAGTTCACTGCCAGAATTTGAAGATCTCTGAGTTCTTTTCATGGCTTTTATTCACTGTGACTAATAAGCTTCCTAATAAATCCTTGCCAGAGACTTAACATTTGTTTTTTCTTCCGAGTTCTTGATAATACTGACGAAAATTTCATTTTACTGGGAAGCGTATTGTACTTTGAAATTTTTGTTGTCGTTTTGAACTAGGTAGATCATAAGAAATGCCATAATTACATCAAGACTGGATCAGTTTCTTCTGAAAAGGTCAAGCTTAATTCTGTACTATAGGTTAAAAACACTCCTGTACCCACTTATAAAAAACTATATCCCATTTCTCATGAAGAGAAGTAATTTGTGGAGTGACATTTGCAAAAATAAGAACAGATTTTAGAGCTCAACATAAGACATGAAGGTGAGGAAGTGAGCACCACATGCTGTCTAAAGGTGGATCAAAGACTCTGGAAATTTTGAAGCACTTGAAAGATAATTTAAGTATCTGAAAAGTCGATTTGAGATAGTCAGTATTCTTCTCTTTGCAGAAAATAGGAACAGGTGATGAGAGAACTAGTATTGAAACCAGTCCTCTTGAGAGAATTTCTCTAAGGGATTGGCCTGCACTGTTGTTAGAAAGATATAGCCACTGTTTCTCCAGCTTGTCCTGGGGAAAATCTGCCACCACCAAGTCTTGTCAAGGCTCAGAGTTTCTAAAATGAAGCTGGAAATCAACCAGAACACAAACGGTTCTTGATGCACTAATAAGAGTCCCATTCAGTTGGCTGTTTTATTTCAGTAGGATGATTTTGGATGTAAGAGGGCTACATTTTAATTTGGAGTAGGGGGAAAATTAAGTTAGAAATTTTAGAGCAGGCTTGCCTTTTAGTAATTCCGCTAGTTAACGGCACTAATCACAGGTAGCTGCCAAGACTGAGCCTCTGAAGGATTTGCTAGAAGTGCTATGGTGTCTCAAGTGATCCATGATCAAGGATGGAGGAGGAACTGCTCATTCTTCTGTAAGCAGGCCCAGCAGGGATTCTGTGGGGAGTGGGGTTAGATGTATTGTTTTACATTTTTATCCCCTTTCTCCTTGACATCCAGTCTTGAATCCTCTGGCTTGCTGTGGTCCCTTGAGTCCACAGTTTTCCTGCCCGGAATCCTGGTATTTTAGGTACCATCTTTGTGACCTGTTGAGTACTTAAGACCAAACTGCCTCTAAGCCTGGGGAAAGGCTTACAAACTTTGTTGCTACCAACTTTGTACTGTTTTCTTTCAGTTTAAAGAAAAAACTAGTATCTCAGTGTGCAGTGAGATGGGTTTTAAAAAAAGGAAAAAATATATAGCTTAAGCTGGGAGAATGAGTCCTAGCTTGAGAGACAAATGTGACTCATTTCCTGTGTGCAGAGCCCCACAGGTTCTCTCAGGGACATCACCTTCAACTTGTTTGTCTCCCAGACTTTCTGTGGTCCCTGGCCCCTATTTCTACTTTACCAGTGCAGCAAGGAGCTCAGCCTCTTTTTGTTCGTAACAACGAGTTCATTTGATGGTGATATTTTGGGCACTGGTTGCATGGCATTAGCTATCTAGGGCAGTACTAACACAACACAGTGCCTGTCCAACTATCCTGATATGACCTGAGTATGTTCTCAGGGTCCTTTTCAGCGTAATAAGACCTCACGCTGTGATTTTACAATGTATAAAGCGTGTTCACACGACCTCATTTGAGCCTAACAGCAAAGCTGTGAAGTAGGCAGGGTGGTGGTTATTACCGTTTTATAGCTAAGGAAGCAAGTCGGGGAGAGGGTGGGCAGTATTACAGTGTAATATTGAAGTTACTGTTTATTTACTTCCCTTACCCGAGCCTCAGTTTCCCAATCTTTTTTTTTTTATTATTACTTCTTCCTCCTGTAGTGTTTTCTTGCCCCCCATGGAGCTGAGATCACAAGGTCCAGCTGGCTGTCTCGTTGTCCTGTTGTTGTTGTAGAGACAGGGTCTCACTCTGGCTCACTGTGGCTCAGGGGGGGTCTTCAGCTGGTCTCAAACCTCTGAGCACAGGTGATCCACCTGCCTCGGCCTCTCACAGCGCTGGGACAACAGGCGTGAGCCACTACGCCCGGCCAGTTTCCCAATCTTTAAGGTAAGATTGGAGGACTAGGTGATCTCTAAGGTCTTTTCGGTTTAGAGTGTATGATTCCATCTGTGATCATGGAATAGGGAATGAAAACCAGGGACAGATACCCAAAGCCATTAGCAAGTGTGTCCCACGGGGTTGGGAAGATGGTAAACTTTATGCCAATCATAGTACCAGGGAAGCCTCTCCTTCCGGACAGCTTTCCTCCAGGAGGCCTATGGGAGGTGGTGGTGTGGCAGGTGGGAGCGGGTGAAAACTCCGCGATTCCGCCGCTGAATGACAGGGAGTGGCCCCACCGTCTCCAACATGGCAGCTTCCATTCCGCGAAGCCCTGTGCTCACTTCCGGGTTCCGTAACGCTGGCCAGGCCGCTTCCGGCAGCGGGATGGCTGGGTTCCCGGGACTCGAACGGAAGTTCCGGCGGGGGCGGCCGAGGGGGAAGAGTGTGTGTCTGTGCGGGAGAAGGAGGAGAATAGCCCAAGCGGTCTCGAGAGCCCCAGGGAGTGGAGGTACCTTGGGCGGGCCGGCGGCGGAGGGACAGAATGTGGGGAGGCCGGAGCTCCGGGAGGGTCCGGGGTGGGGAGGGGCAGCGAGATGGTGAAGAATGGGGGTGGGGAGTGAGGTGCGAAGGCGCTGTCCAGTCTTGCGGACTTTGGGAGTGGAGCAGGGGTGAGCAAGGGAGTGCCCGGGTATGATGAGGGGACTTAGCGGTCCAATGTGGAAGATCTCATTGTGGGGCAGGAGCTTCCCAGGGTCAAAGGTAGAGGGCTCTTTGTGGGCAGGTGCGAGTCCTGGGTCAGGGTGGGAAATGTCACTGTGGGGAGGAGGTGACCCATTGTGAAGTTCCCAGTGTAGGGAACCCTGGGTCAAGGTGGAAGTTTTAAGCGTGGGAAGGAGACTCTAGGCCAGGGAAGAAGACACCCCTCTGAAAGGTGGAAGACCTCACAGTGGAGAAGGAAGGGAATCCCAGCTGAGGGCGGGAGGTGGGTTCCCCAACGGGGAGAGGGACCTCAGGGTCAGAGGTGAAAGATCCCACTGTGGGGAGGTATCTCGGGGGTCAGAGATAGAAGGTGGAAGCCAGTTGAGAGGGGTGGGCGCCGCCGAGAAGGGCAGGCACTTAAGAGGCAGGTAGTGGAAGCTTCCGGCGGCGAGTTTGGAGGATGATAAGGAAGGGGAGGGGCCAGGCAGCCTGACATTCTTTGTGTTTGGGAGTCCCAGAGTGTGGTCAAGCCGGGGGCTCATTTGTGGCGGCGGCTGCAGGTAGCTCTGTCAGGGGAATGTGGAGCACCAGGTTGTAGTGGGTGGTGGACCAGAGTCCTTATTCTTCCTAGGGACATGGACAGCCCCTCTGGGCTGTGGGAATAGCTGAGCCAGAAACTGCTCTGCAGGCTGGATGGGGGCTGGATGGGAGGAGGAAGGTTGGAGATGTGGGGATGTGGGGGGAGCAGGGTCTGGAAGCATATTTCCCTGGCATTTTTCTCCCCTTCATTTCCCAGTAAGGCCAGGAGTTGAGGAGGAGGGGACTCAAGGGCTCTGGAGAAAGGCTGATTGGAGAGCGGGGAGGAGGCAGGTAGCCACTGAGAAGGACAGGGACACCCTGCCTCAGGGACGCAGTGGGCCCCCAGGGACACCCTGCCTCCCCCACCCCGTGGGCCTCCAAGCCCTGCCTCTGCCCATCTCCAACAAGCTTAGAGCCTGTGTGTTGGGCGGCGCCATATGCCGAGGGTGGCAGGTTCGAACCCAGCCCAGGCCAAACTGCAACAAAAGATAGCTAGGCTTTGTGGTGGACACCTGTAGTCCCAGCTACTCTGGAGGCTGAGGCAGGAGGATCGCCTAAGCCCAGGAGTTGGAGGTCGCTGTGAGCTGTGACACCATGGGACTCTACTGAGGGCGACAGAGTGAGACTCTGCCTCAGAAAAAAAGAAAAGAAAGAAAAATAAAGTTTAGAGCTTGTGGTTGGGCCAGAACCAAGGACATGAGTTCTGGGCCACTAGGGTGGTTGCCTCTGCCTTTCAGCCTTGGAATGGAGGCAAACTTCCTACCTCTCTGCCTGGGAACTTCTTGCCTATTTCCCTTTCTGCCCAGAATGGAACCTGGGTACTGTGTGGGGGCTGATGGTCTGGGTGAGCTCCTTGAGCCTGGAGTCTCCTCTGCCTGTCCTTGCTCTTGACCACTGCCCCCATGGTACAGGCCCCCGAGGTGGAGCCCTGTGGTGTATGTGTGGTAACACCATGTCTGTGCCCCTGCTCACCGATGCTGCCACTGTGTCTGGAGCTGAGCGGGAAACGGCTGCGGTAAGGGTCCCCTTTTACCCTTGGCAGCCCCCATACCAGACCTGGTGTGTGTGGGGGGATATGGAAAATGGAAGTGGCAGTGATGAGAAGGGAGTAGCCCAAGGCCAGGAGGCTTGGGGTTCATAGCCCAGCTGACTGCTACCTCAGTCCCCCTGGGCCTGAGGACCTAAGGGAAACCTCCCCATCTCCCTATTTCTCATCCTTTTCCAGGTTATTTTTTTACATGGACTTGGAGACACAGGGTGAGTGAGCTGGGAGGGCTGCTCCTGGGGGAGGGCCCCAGGCCCAGTGGGCAGGGCCAGAGAGGCTGTAGCCCTCCCTTTCTCTTCCCACATTGGGCCCCTCTTCCTTCCCCCCTACAGGCACAGCTGGGCTGACGCCCTCTCTACCATCCGGCTCCCTCATGTCAAATACATCTGTCCCCATGCGTGAGTGTCACCCCAGCAAGGGGGGGGGGCACTTAGGCTGGGAATCAGCCGGGGGTGGTCCTGTGGCCCTGGACTGTCTCCTGCCTGCTGCATCCTGGGGCTAGGGCTCAGGGCAGGCAGCCAGAAGTGCCCTTTTCAGCCTTAGTTTCTGTGGAGGCCCCAGCTCTGGGGCCAAGTGCCAGCCCACAGCCCTAGGGCCTCCTCAAGCTCAGGTCTCCTAGAACCAGCACCTCCCTGCACCCCTTCCCCAAGCACTTACCGGCTGCTGGGACCCCGTCATGCTGAGTGTTGGGCTCTGCTGCTGCTCCTTCGCTAGTGATGCCCCAACCACAGGCTCCAGCCCCACGTGGCAAGTTGCCTGGCAACACTTTAAACACAGGCTCTGCCTGCTAGGAGGGGCCCCTGGGGTGCCTCTGCCCCCGCTGGGTTCTGTGCTGTGGCTTTCTCATCCCTTCTGAGCATGATGGCCCTCTGGCTGTCCCTCCTCAGGCCTAGGATCCCTGTGACACTCAACATGAAGATGGTGATGCCCTCTTGGTGAGTTTTTTGGGGGAGTAAGGTGGGATTTGAGCTGAGGGAGCTGCAGGAGTTGGCCACAGTCTTCCAGTAGCTGCTAACACCTCTTCTTCCCCAGGTTTGACCTGATGGGGTTGAGTCCAGATGCCCCAGAAGATGAAGCTGGCATCAAGAAGGCAGCAGAGAACAGTAAGGCCCCAGCCCTCCTCAGCATCCTCTTTCCTCCACCCCCAGGAAAATGCTGGCACTGCCTTTGCCAGGCTCCCTTCCTGGGCCCCTTGGCAGCTTGTCCCCTTCCACTGATCCCCCCTCCTTGCAGTCAAGGCCTTGATTGAGCACGAGATGAAGAATGGGATCCCTGCCAATCGTATCGTCCTGGGAGGCTTTTCACAGGTGAGCGGGGAGAAGGGGTCTGGGTGGGAAGGTGAGCTGTTCCCTCATGACCTTATTCTCTTCTGCCTCCAGGGTGGGGCCCTGTCCCTCTACACAGCCCTCACCTGCCCCCACCCTCTGGCTGGCATTGTGGCACTGAGCTGTTGGCTCCCTTTGCACCGGGCCTTCCCCCAGGTGAGTGTCCCTACAGGCCCCTTTCCTACCCTTTGGGTCCTCCTCTGGCTGGAGATTATGCTGCAGCACTGGCTTTGCCCTCTGGGTCTTGTCTGGCCAATAGGCAGCCAATGGCAGTGCCAAGGACCTGGCTATCCTTCAGTGCCATGGGGAGCTGGACCCCATGGTGCCTGTACGGTTTGGGGCCCTGACAGCTGAGAAGCTCCGGTCTGTTGTCACACCTGCCAGGGTCCAGTTCAAGACATATCCAGGTGTTATGCACAGCTCCTGTCCTCAGGTCAGTGGGGGGACCAGTCCCACCCATCTCCTTTCTCTGTCCTCCCTCCAGCCAGGGGCCTCTTACAATCCCCTTTTGCTTCCTGCCAGGAGATGGCGGCTGTGAAGGAATTTCTTGAGAAGCTGCTGCCTCCTGTCTAAGCAGAGTTGCTGGCCCCCAGCATAGTCCCCAAGCTCATGGGGATCCCAGCAAGCAAGCGTGGCACCATCTTGGATCTGAGCCGGTCGAGCCCCTGTCCCCACCCTTCCTGACCCCATCCTCTTCCCATAGGCCTCTGGGGCAGATGGCAAGATCTGGCCAGGCCTTCCTTCCTGGCCTCAGCCACCTGGCCGTCTTCAGCAGGGGTGAGCTGCTTTCTTATCCCATTTCCCTGGAGGCAGGCCCCCTGGCAACAGTATTGGAGGGGCTATAGGCAGCTGGAGAAAGGGGCCCAGCCGCTGACCCACTCACTCAGGACCTCACTCATGAGCCCCGCTTTGGGCCCCCTCCTGTGACCTCAGGGTTTGGCCCATGGGGCCCACTTGGGCCCCTAACCCCAACTGATTCTGCCCAGATAATCGTGTGTCTCTCCTGCCTCTACACTAGCTGCTTCTCAATCATGAATGTGGCCATGGCCCCAGGGGCCCCCTGCTGCTGTGGGCTCCTTGCCCTGGGCAGGAGCGCTATTGAGGAGGTGGAGTCTTTCAAGGGGGCTTCCCTCAGCTGTTCCCCCACTTGGGGGTTGGGTCCTGCCTCCCTGTTACCCTCCTCTCTGCAGGCCTGGAGCCTGCAGGGCCGGACCGAGGCTGGAGGTCTCCCCCACCTGTCTCACCCCCACTTTGTTCCCACTCTAGGGCAGGAAGGTGGTGGGGAGTTGTGTTTTGTCTTCTGTCTCCATGTGGTTTTGGGTGTTTTTCTTGTTGTATCCTGGATTCCGATAAAATTAAAGAAATTGCTTCCTCAGTTCTCAGGCCTGGCTGATTCTCTTCAGTGAGTAGAGAGTAGCTATGTTTAAGAATATGCTCCAGTGTAAGAAAACTTTTTTATTTTAAATAGTTTGGAAAGTTTCTTGAGAGCAGTGTAAATTAGTGCCTGGGAGGAGGGGCTTTTACCCCCTCACTCGCTCTTGGTGGTCCTGATGAGTTCCTGGACCCTGTGAGAGATGAGAGTTAGAGGCCCCTGACTCCTGGTCAGTGGAGTCCTTGGCCTCATGCCTGGTGGGCTGAGTAGGCCCAGCTGGGGTCTGAGGTAGGGAAGGCCTTGGCTTAGCCCCAGAGGCTCTGGGGCCTGGGTTCCTGCTAGAGGCTAGAGAGCAGGCAGCTGCTTCTTTTTTCCTTTTCTGGTCCTTGGTAGGGGAGGGTCCTCAGGCCTGTGTGCTGAAGCCTAAAGGATTCTGCTTTTGCCAGCGCCATAGATCCTCACCTATGACAGAGCAAAGCCTGTGGTCAGGTCCACACTGGAACACCAGGACCACCTGCTGAGCAGCCCTGGGTGGGCATGCCCAGAAGTGATCAGCTCTCCTTAGTCCCTAATTCTCCCCCAGGGGCCAGGCCAACACTCACACATCCTGTCCAATCCTAAGGCTGCTGTCCAGCCCAGCTCTTCATGGGCCAGGTTGGGGTTGGCATAACAGGCAGCCACATCACCTTCTCGCCGTGCTACCACCTTGTACGGGATCTGCAAGAGGATTTGTGTGGTTCAGCTGAGCCAGTCCTAAACTCCACCTGCCGAGCTGCTGGCTAGCAGTGTCTCCCTTGCAGCACAGGTGGGCAAAGAAGACTGGACAGTGCTGGGACACTCAACTGGGTAGGCAAAGGGGAAGGGCCAGGACTCTTCTGCTGCTGAGGGTTGAGGTTGTGTCGGGGGTGGCCTACCTTCTTCCCAGAGGCCTTCTCCATGGCTTGGACCATCTGTAGCACTGAGTAGCCTGTGCCAGTGCCCAGGTTGTAGATCTGCCCGGGAATGAACAAGCTTTGTGGAAAGGGCTGGACTAGCCACTTCTCTGGGCCCACCTTCCAGATGCAGCCCCTCCCCTCCCTCACTTCTCCCTTCTCTGCCTACCCGGCAGCCACACTGCTCCTTCAGCTTCCTCAAAGCTGCCAGGTGGCCTTTGGCCAGATCCACGACATGGATGTAATCCCGGACACCTACAGAGGAGGGCGTGGTTTGATGGGAAGTTTGTTCATTCCACCTCTGGTTCCTTCCTGGCTCCCACCCTAGGTCCTCCTGATCCTAGGCTCACCTGTGCCATCCTCCGTGTCATAGTCATTGCCAAAGACATTCAAGGCCTCCCGCCGCCCAATTGCCACCTGGGGGTAGACTTCAGGTCAGGTCCTCCCAGGTCCCCTGAACCAGCTATAACCCAAGGCCACCTCCTCTCTGTTCCTACCCTTCTCCCTTACCTGGGAGACATAAGGCATGAGGTTGTTGGGGATGCCCTGGGGATCTTCACCGATGCAGCCAGAGGCATGGGCACCCGTGGGGTTGAAATATCGCAGCAGCACTGCATTCCAGGTCTGTGGGACACAGGTCAGATGACAGGGGACAGGGCACAGGCAGCGTGTCCCAGCTGAATCCACAGCCCTCTATCTCACCCCCTGTTCTCACAACTGTTCTCTAGAAATAAACAGGGGCTGGGGCCTTCCCTGCCAGTGTGGTGTGGCCTTGGGGAAGTCACTGCCACTTGCTGAGCCTTAGCTGCTTCCTTGGAGCTGGTGCTTAGGATCCCCCCTGCTGAGGCCGGTGGTGGGCTGTAAGGAGTCAGTCTACTAGTGGAGCTGGGGCTGGATCAAGGGGGAAACTCACCTTGTCTGCCTGGCACATGTCCCGGATCATTTCCTCAATGAAGAACTTGGACTTGCCATAAGGGTTGGTACAGCCACCTGTGGGATGGGCCTCATCCAGGGGCAAATACTGGGGGTTCCCATACACGGTGGCAGAGCTGCTGAACACCAGGTTCTTCACCCCACAGGCTCTCATGATCTGACCACGGAGGGGAGGGAGGTGTCAATGGCTTCCACCTCACACACTATTCCCACCTATAAACACTCTGATACTTGGTGGCGCCGTAGGTCAGTGGGTAAGGCGCTGACCACATACACCCAGGCTGGCAGGTTCGAACCCAGCCCGAGCCAGCTAAACAATGAAAACTGCAACAAAAAGATACCCGGGCATTGTGGGGGGCACCTGTAGTCCCAGCTACTTGGGAGGCTGAGGCAAGAGAATCACTTATGCCCAAGAGTTTGCAGTTGCTTGCTGTGAGTTGTGATGCCACAGCACTCTACCCAGGGCAACATAGTGAGACTATGTCTCAAAACCTCCCTCCCCCCCTCCAAATCCCTGATACTCCTCCACAGGAGGGTGGGGCTGAAGTCATGAGCACTCTTCTTTATAGATGGGAAAACTGAGGCTTGGGAAGTAAAGCCATGCATCCAAGATGACACAGCTTGGACTCTGTGTTTGGTACTGCATGCCAGACTGGGGCCAACTAGGGACCCTCCCAGTGTCTGTGTCCCTGCCCCATGCTTCTCACCTCCAGAAGCTGGATGGTCCCTGTTAGGTTAACTTTGTAATAATCCAGAGGCTTCTGTACTGACTCGCCCACAGCCTTGAGCCCGGCAAAGTGGATGACCGCCATGAAACTGTGCTGCAGGGGCAAAGCCAGGATCAAAAATTGTTTTGTAGGCCCTAGCCCTTGGCAGTGCCCCCTGCCTGTCTGCCAGCCAGGCACTCACCTTTTTAAAGAGACGCTGTAGGGCTGCCTGGTCCAAGATGTCCATCTCCTCAAACTCCACAGAGCGGCCTGTCAGCTCCTGTACCCGCCGTAGGCTCTCAGGCATGGCGCCCCCTCCTGGTGGGGCACATGGAGCCCGCCAAAATCAGGAGGTGGGGTGCTGGCTTCCCAGGGACTAGCCAGACACACACACGGCTCTTGGTGATGGAGGTGGAACCCGGGTTTTCCTTCTGCCACCCTCTCCAGAGCCCCAGCCCCACCACCCCTGCTCACCACGGAAGGCATTATGAAAGTTGTCGATAACTACAGGTGAGTAGCCAGCCTCCAGCAGCTCCAGCACAGTGTGGCTACCAATGTAGCCAGCCCCACCTGTTACCAGCACCTTCTCTGCCATGGCACCTGCGCCCAGAACACGGATTCTCAGAAGTAGCTGAGGCTGCCTGCTCAGGGCCTCCTTCCCCCCGGAGTCAAGCCCCCCTGAGTTTAGAGGTGGCAGTGTGCCTTGAGTAACAGGGTGGCTCTGGAGTTAGCCCTGGTTCAAGTCTGGGTAACATCACTTTTTGGCCTTAGGCTTCCAACATCACTTACCTTCTCTTGGTCTCAATTTCCATCTCTAAGATGGAGCTAAAAATTGTGCAAACATCATGTGGTAGTGTGAGAGTTAAATGAGGTGGTTTTAAGGACTGACTGCCATGTACAGGTGGGGAGACTGAGGCAGGCACAAAGCAACATAGTTTTTAGTTCCATTTGATCCAGAGTTAGGAAGATGGAATGTGAGGATCAATGTTCCCTTCCTCAAGGTGACAGGGATGGGAGAGTCCTGGGCAGAAGGAAACATGGCAGCAGGATTGGGACCAGGGGTTCTCCAGGCTCAGACTCAGGCCTCCTCAGAAACTCCAACACCTAGCCAGTTAGGTGTAAACTAGCTCCTGCTGTTCTAGGCAGCCCCCATTTCACTTAAGGGTCAGCGAGGAGGAAGCAGGAAATAGCCGGATGGCCCCGAGGGTGGGGTCCTTTGCCAGGCAGGCCAAGCCCAGCTACTGGGCTGCTGCACCGCTCCTGGAGTGGGCCCCACCCCCAGCTGAACCTCTGCCCAAGCCTGGGCCAGCCTGTCACTCCTGGCCACTCCTGGCTTGGAGCAAGAGATCCTGCCCAACATTATGCTTCCCTAGATTGGACGACGTAGACGTGGACTTGGCCCCGTCTCCACTGCCAGGTGTACACGTCCGCCCTAAACAGCTTTGCAGGCAGAGGGGGCGGGGCGGGGCAGGGAGGGCGCCCCAGACAGTGAGGCCTTTCATTCCCAGAGACAGGGCCCGCTGCCGCCGCTGCCTTCCAGGCTGCCTCCTAGGCTGCCTCTATCCTCTTTGGGCTCCTCCAGCGCCAACCCACTTGACTCTGTGCCGGGAACTTATGCATTATTTTTCTGAATTCCCCAATATCTTGATGCGGCAGGTGTTATTACTGGCACCTCACAGAGAAAGATACTAGGGTCAGAGAGGTGACGCGGTTGCTTGCGGTCACACAGCCAGTGATAGCCGGGTGGAATCCGGATTTCCCGGCTGACAGCCCGGTTCCTCTTCCCAGGCACTTCGCCCTTCGCACTGCTCCCCCCTGGACTCTGCTCACCGCCCCCACCCTGCTCCGCCCCGCCGAGCCCGCGCACTGTGCGGACCCGGGAAAGTGATCGCGGACAGGCCGTGGTAGGCAGGAAGGTTGCTGTGAGGCCGGCTTCGCCCTGGACCCGCGGAGTGACCTTGCTCAGCCGTCGCCTCCTCAGTTTCCCCAGTTTGTATGATAGAAAGGGGGGCAGCCGAGCCTCGGTCTAGGCTCTGGGCCGGGAATGAATGAACCCGGGCCACGCCAGCCACCGCAGCGGAGAACTGGGGAAGAGGGAGTGGACCCACCCTGGCAAGACTCCGCTCGGAGGGCAGTCAGGGGCCTCTTGAAACTCCTTCGGTCCCTGCGGACCACTCTGACCCTCCCGAGCCCACCCCTCTCTTCATCCCGCTTCCCGAACCTGCTCGGGCTCCTCCAACCTGCGCTGGCTCCAGCGGCGCCGCCTCCCGCGCCCCGAACAGTGGTCCCTTTAAAAACAGACAGCCCACCCTGATCCCGCCCTTTCTCCGCCCCCAGAGAAACGTGTCGCTCAGGTTGCTGCCACTACGGGTACGCCGGGAGGACAAAAGGCCTCTGTGGTCCTGAAGCCAGCGTTCCCACCGGGATCGGGCGGGGAGCCGGGGACAGCGCGAGTCCGACTACGTGCTGGCAACTAGGGGCAAGGAGCCGCTCCTGCCTGGGTTCTCGCACCAGGCAGGTAAGCCCCGGCCCCATTCTAACCCGCAGGGTTTCAAACTTCCCGCTGTCTTGCCAACCTAATTCAAACTCTGCATGAAATATCCAACTCTACGGAACTGAAGTCACAAGAGGGCTGCGCTGAGTGACAGGATTGGGTCGGGGCCGCAGGGGACTGTGCTTCTGGGAAGTCTACTTTGAAAATAAATGAATGAGCTTGGAGGAAGCTCTAAAGCCACAGTAACCATCCCAGTGCCAACTCCTCTCAGCCTCCCAAACCGTAGCCCGCACCTGCTGGGAATGGTCTGTCTGCACCGGGCCTGCGTAATAGCGCTTAGAAAATGACTTTGTTTAAAAGGCAGGACTAGGGCAGATATGTAGGAAGCCACGACATACTGAGTGATAAAACCTGAAGCAGCCGTAAAAGCACAGTGCACAGGTGCTCCCCACCACAGGGCCTGGAGCATCGAGGTGGAGAGGCTTAGCGGAGCAAGTGGTGCTGCTGCTCCGGGGGAGCTTGTGCACAGCCCAGGTCACAGAGGAGAAGCCTCAGAAACAGCCCTTTGGGTGTGCTGGCAGCAACCGCTGCAGGTAGCTTCCTTAGCCCCAAGCCATTGATTTCCAGTCACTATGGATCTGGGGTTCTGGTGGGAAAATAGGGAGGAAATGCAATGACAAATAAAAAAGCTCGAAGTCTTTCTTCTCTGTGCAATGGTTGTGAAAATATTTATTCCTCCACTCTGACATATGCACACATATCCACGGAATACTGTAATGGTTCTGTCATTACACCTTTAATTACATAAGCTGTTTTCAAAAATCATGCCCAGAATACAGATTTTCCAGAGATGCTGGAGTTGGCAGATGGCCACCACAGCAGCTTAGCCCTCACTTTGTGAATGCCCTCTGCCAGCGTGGGGGACAATCTCCTCCATGCCCCCTGCTCTAAGGAGCCAGACAACAGGGGCCCCAAGGCCATGGCAGTGTGAAAGGTAGAGAAGGTAGTCAGCTGGCAGATGTCATCCACAGAGGAGCCTTGAGGATCATACCAAACAGGGAATGGGGCTCCCCTGGCCCTCAGGCATTGAATTGCAGGACCACTGGGGCCACAGTGAAGGGAGAGTTCAGCCTCTCCAAGGCCCTTCACCCATACTGAGGACTGGTTCTTCAGCTCCTCACCTCCCGTCTGCCAGCAGACACCTCTAGGCAGAGCTGGCTGTGGTGTGCCTGCTCCTTTTAAATCTCATTCTCATTTCCATGTTCCCATCCTCCATGAAACACCTGTGTACCATTTCACTAGACCCCAGGGCTTCATGTGACTCAGGGTCTTACAGTTTACAGCTAGCCTGAGCCACTTTGGAGTTGGTTTTCCTGTTCAGGGCTTGACAGATAAAGTCCCCAGCTTCCAGGAGCTTCTGGAGATTCACACCCTTTGAGAAACAAGTTAGAGGATGCAGTTAAGTCACCACAGGCCCCTAACACCGGGAATTAAAAACTGGCTTAAATTAAACTTCTAAGAGGTCCTTTATGATAGAGACCCTTCCTAGCACCCTGAGGGAAGTACTATGTTGCCCCTCTTCCCACAGACAGGGAAGGGTAAAACTGACAGTGGATAATGTGTAACACAGAATGGCTGTAGGGCAAAGGGGTTAAGCAAGTTTTTTCTCTTCAAAACTCCTTTACTTTTATTTTTTTTGTTTAGTAACTAAAACCTACATCTCTACCTCAGGCCAGTGCTCTTTGTGACAGCTCAAGATCATCTTAGTTGGCTAGGCTCAGAGCACAGTGGTTACAGCCAGATACACTGAGACTGGCAGGTTCAAACCAAGCCAGGGCCAGCTAAATAACAATGACAACTGCAACAAAAAACAGCCAGGCCTTGTGGTGGGCGCCTGTAGTCCCAGCTATTTGGGAGGCTGAGGCAAGAGAATCGATTAAGCCCAAGAGTTTGAGGTTGCTGTGAGGTGTGATGCCACAGCACTCTACCCAGGGCAACATAATGAGACTCTGTCTCAAAAAAAAAAAACCATCTTAGTTGAAGACAGGACTTAAGTTTGGGTGAAGGTCACAAGACTGTTTTATCTGAAAATGGGATGAATCTGGGCAGAGGCCTTAAGATTGTCTTGGCCCAAAGTGGGCTTATGGGATTAACTGGAACCTTTAAAAAGCTCTGTGCTTCTGTTCAGAGGGAGAACACTGATTTTTTTTTTTTTTTTTGAGACAGAGTCTTACTTTGTTGCCCTCAGTAGAGTGCAATGGCATCATAGCTCACAGCAACCTCCAACTCTTAGGCTCAAGTGATTCTCTAGTCTCAGCTTCCCGAGTAGCTGGGTCTACAGGCACCCACCACAACACTATTTTTAGAGACCGGGTCTCACTCTTGCTCAGGCTGGTCTCGAACCTGTGAGCTCAGGCAATCCACCCATCTCAGCCTCCCAGAGTGCTAGGATTACAGGCATGAGCCACTGTGCCCAGCAGGACGCTGATATTTTTTTGAGGCAAGAGTCTGCCAGCCTTCTCATTTGCCAGCAAGTTATTTTTATATTATTTTTATTTTAAGGGCTGCCCGCTGGGGGGCACCCCTGCCAGCAAGTTAATGAACTCTTTCCTTCTCAAAAAAACCCACCAGTGAAACACTGGACTGAACAACCATGATACTGAACAAATAAAGGTTAAGACAAACAGGCTGCTTCCGTAATAGTGGCACACCAGCTGCCTGTGAGCTCGTGTCTATCTGGCATCTGGGGTTACCCCTCTGGCTCTCCCTTGTATAAGATGCCTCAATCTGTGTAATGGCTTGTAGTGCCACCTCTAGGGCAGGGATCTCAGTCCTGTTCAGTCCTGCACCTCCAGGGCCTAGCACAGGACCTAACCTATGGAGGTCAAAAAGTGCACATTCAAGTGGGGCCTGTGAGGCCGAGAGAGAGGAGTTAGGGCCAGGCAGAAAACCTCTACTCGTAACAACAGCTCCTACTTGCTGATGTGTATTATGTGCTCAGTTCTGTGCCAAGTATTCCACAGACATTTTTTTTTTCTTTTTGAGACAGAGTCTCACTTTGTCACTCTTGGTAGAGTGCTGTTGCATCATAGCTCACAGCAACCTCAAACTCTTGGGTTCAAGTTATTCTCTTGCCCCAACCTCCTGAGAAGCTGGGACTAGACACCTGCCAATGCTTGGCTATTTTTTAGAGACAGGGTCTCACTCTTGCTTGGGCTGGTCTCGAACCTGTGAGCTCAGGCAATCTACCTGCCTTGTCTTCCCAGAGTGCTAGACATTTTTCTTTTTTCTTTTTTTTTAAAGAGACAGAGTCTTACTTTGTCGCCCTTGGTAGAGTGCCGTGGAGTCACAGCTCACAGCAACCTCCAGCTCCTGGGCTTAGGTGATTCTCTTGCCTCAGCCTCCCGAGTAGCTGGGACTACAGGCGCCCACAATGCCTGGCTATTTTTTTTGTTGCAGTTTGGCTGGGGTTGGGCTGGAACCTGCCACCCTCAGTATATGGGGCTGGCACCCTACTCACTGAGCCACAGGCACCGCTCTAGACATTTTCTTACTTATCTTCAAAACAGTCCTATGTATCGGTGCTATTATTATCCTCAAAGAGATGAAATAATTTTTGTAAGCTCACACAGCCTGGCAAGACTAGGTTTTAAACCCAGTTCCATCCTACCCCAAGCTGCTGCCACCCCACCACCCAAGGCCCTGTGGACTGTGGTGGAGCTCTGGTGGGCTAACTCTGCTCCCTCATTTTATAGAGAACAAAACAAAGGTCCAGAAGGGACTGACCCATTTCAGGTCATGAATCTGATTCCTTTCTCTCCATACACCCTGGTGCTTCCTAGAACCGAACTATCAGTCATACTGAGACCCTGCCCTCCTTGTGCCATACTCATGACCTCATTCAACTACACTTTGTTACTTCAAAAACATTTGACAAAATATCCACAACTCCCAGGCACCCACTCCCCAAGAACTCCAGACCAACCCATCAGCTTCAGTCCTCTGGCTTCAGGCCCAGCCCCGGTCAGTTCAAGGCTGTCACCACCAGGGGGCAGGCGGGCTTACCATGTGAATGCCCAGGCCAGATAGCATATAGACCAGGTCTTCAGTGGCCAAGTTTCCTGATGCCCCCCGTGCATAGGGGCAGCCTCCAAGTCCTGCCACAGAAGAGTCCACAACACTCACTCCCATCTGGAAACATAAGGAAGGTGAAACATGGCCGTTGCCAGGGACCAGAGCCAACAAAGCCAGTCCCTGCAAACCTCCCAGTCATCTATTGCCTGAGGTTCTACAGAAGCGGTTCTCAACCTTCCTAGGGCCGTAGCCTTTTAATACAGTTCCTATGGGCTGTGACCTACAGGTAGAGAACCAGTTTTACAGTGAGAATCATTCTAATTATGCCTTATGATTCTGTTGACGTGAAAAAGACAGTGCTTCTTTTTTTTTGAGACATGAGTTTTACTCTGTTTCTGGATACAGTGCTGTTCTGTCATAGCTCACAGCAACCTCAAACTCCTAGGCCAAGTGATCCCCCTGCCTCAGCCTCCCAAGTAGTTGGGACTACAGGCACCTGCCACGTTTTTGTATTTCTTTAGTAGAGACAGGGGTCTTGCCTTGGCCTCCCAAAGTGCTAGGATTACAGTTGTTTTTTTTTTT
>NW_003852551.1:272046-279516 GCF_000181295.1 Otolemur garnettii
ATTGTTGTTTGGTGGGCCTGGGCTGGATTCGAACCCACCACCTTAGGTGTATGTGGCTGGCGCCTTAGCCACTTGAACCACAGGCACTGAGCCAAGCAATCCTCTTGCCCCAGCCTCCTGAGCAGCTACTCCCCTCCTGAAGTGGTGGGGAGGCACCCAACACAATGTCTGGCTAGTTTTTCTATTTTTAGTAGAGATGGGGTCTCCCTTTGCTCAGGCTGGTCTTGAATTTGTGAGCTCAAGCAATCCACCACCTGCCTCAGCCTCCCAGAATGCTAGGATTACAGGCATGAGCCACCATCCCTGTCCTCACATGATACAATATCTTCAATGACTGATGGAAGAGGCTGATCATGTTCTCTGAGAAATTTTCAAAAAGCAGATCATGAGGACATCAGGTGCCAAGAAAGAAAGAAGCACAAAGAAGCGGGAGTGTCCTGAGTATGGCCAGGGTGAAGTCTGGCCTCAAGCTCATCCTGGCTGTGCAGAAATCCCTTTTACCTGCCAGGCAAGGTCTGTAAGAGGAAGTCACTTTCCTCTTCCTGGTAGGCCAGGAAATTCATGAGCTGTAGGAAAACCGAGGGGCCCAGGCCTGGGTGTCACAGCAAGCCAAGAAATGGAAGAGACCACAGAGGAGCAAACCTTAACCTTGACAACCACAACTCTGAGGAAACAGACCCAGGAAGTAATCTTACCATTGGGCTCAGCCACATGGACTTCTGGAGAAAAGAGGGGGAAAAAAAAGATTGCCGGGGATTGCCATCACTGTCCTAAAGATGGCAGGTAGCCAGCCTCACAGGCTACGACAAGGTTGCCTGTGGTCAGACACCAAGAATGTTTCTTCTATAGGGCCGCCAGTCAATGGCATCACTATTCTGGGCCAGAAGTAAACCCCAAGGGAAATCAAATTTGTGATCTCAGCCCAGTCTTTGGAGAATAGCACCAAAGGCCTCCCATCTCCTGCTTCCCAATGCACCCTTGCACACACTCACTCCTTGTGCACTGTCATAGGGCTGGGGTGTGAGTCCTCCCTGAACCCCACCTCAGTCTTGAGATAGTTTCCTCCTTCCTTTTTCAACAGCTTCATTTCATGTCCATCCCTGGAGGAGTCATGGCAGTGGACAGCCAGGGCATCCAGCCTCGCTCTGTCCTCTTTGCAAATCCTCCCTGACAGCCTCAGCTGGGATGGGGTTCTTTCTCTAGACTTCCTCTCCCTGTTGTATCTGTCGTAATGCAGTAGGATCATCATGTAAATCCCTTGACTGTCTCATTGACAGATGTGGGCACCTTTAGGGCAAGGTCATCATATCTGTGACCTGAAGGTGTTTAAGTGCTGCTGAAAGAATAAATGAAACAAAGCTGTCCTGCTATCAAGCCCTTGGGAGAATGAGCACATGACTTTGATTACCTGCAGGGCCATCAAGGTGTTAGCCAGGGCTTGGCCATAGGTGTCATGGCAGTGGACAGCCAGGGCAGCCAGAGGCACCTCGTGCATGACAGCAGTCAGCATGTCCCTCATGGCCCCTGGGGTGCCCACACCAATGGTGTCCCCCAGGGAGATCTCGTAGCAGCCCATTGAGTACATCCTCTTGGCGACCTGGGGAAGCAAGCAGGCATTTGGAGGACACTGATTCCACCAACCAGGGATCCAGGTGCTTAGAGGCAGGGGATCCTCTGTGGAAGTAGCACAGCTCCATACCTGAAGCACTGAATTCCTGCTGGACCGCAGGCTCCCTCAAACTGAGTGGGAGTGATGCCCTCACTCTGCTGACCAGAGGACTTAGACTAGGGGGCAGGCAGCACTGTGCTTTCCTCCCCACCTGCACCCGTCATGCTCCAGTCTTCACAGCCCCTCCATGCATGCTGCGAGACCCAGCAGTAACATGGATTCCTTTCACATGGTTTTAGTGTCAGCAGTAAGATCTTTGAGACCATGGACTGAGACGCTATCAAAAAATAAAAGTACAGAACTATTTAAATGTTTAGGAAGCCCATACGCAAACCTTTGAAAGTACTACGAAACAGGAGCAGCTTATGCCTCACCTGAGATGCTGTCCTCACTGGACTGCTCGACAAGGTGAGGAAGCATGTGGCAGGGCAAGGGACACCGATAACACTCACCAGGGATCTGCTGGATTGTGAGTGAAATGGTGACACTCCTCCCTGCAGCACCCTGCACATGGAATGAAGCGGCAGTGGCTGCCCTGTAGGAGGTGGTGGGTGCAGCAGGAGGAGCAGGCCTTACAGTCTACTCTGATGTACCTCAAGTGCCAGCTCCAAGACTTGTAACTGTGGCAAAGGACTTACCTTTTCTGAGCTTCAATTTCTGCTCTTAAAAAATGGTGATGACCCTTTAGGGCCATGGCAAGTACTGGCAGCAATGTGAGGCTAAGACCTGGAGCACAGCAGCTGCTGTCAACCAACAGCTGCCACTGTTACTATCCTTCCTTGCTACATGGTTTTGTGGGGAAAACAAGTAGGCTGTGGAGGGAGAAAAAAATGGGGTCTGTGACCTGGTTTCACCATATGCAACCTATGTGGCCAGTTGTTCAGTCTCCAATTCACAGAGTGCTTTTGCAGGATAAATGACATAAGCCCTTGGGTTGCTCAAACTTGATTCCTGCCCTGTATTCTTCTCAGTCTTGAGGTGGTTACTATTGTCAGGGTGTCAAGGGTGGGGCCCCTGGACCACTACAAGGAACTGCAGGAACTCCTGGGTGAGCAACCCCTCACAAGAGGATTATCACCTCAATTGTCACCTGTCAAATGACCAGATTGGAAATTGGAGGCTTTCAGGCTGGGCTAGAGGCCAGGGGCTTCAAAGACTACATGCCCAGCTAGGAGGTGGTCTCCAGGGAGCAAGTCAGGTCTGTGCCCAAAGGGGGCTTAGTGACGAAGCTGGGTGACTGAACGAATCGGTAACCTCTGGGAGAGTTTGGGGAGAGGGACTTGTGTGCTCAGGGCAGACCAGTGGCTGACCCTCACAAAATGCCTGCCCAGACACACACACACACACCTCAGCTACTTTAGCCGGGGAGATCTTCCCTTCATAGGGGCAGCCAAGTGCACAGGAGACGTACCTGTGGGAAAACAGGGGAGGAATGAAGTCAGTGCTCCCCAGATCTCTGGCCAGCAGGGCTGAGGCAGGGTGGCTGTGTGACATACGTTGTCAGTCAGCGCGCTGCCAACACCTGCAGCTGGGCAGTAGGCTGAGAAACTGGGTGAACGGCGACCTCACTGAGGTGGAATGAGAGCAGAAGCAGCACGACCTAGTGCCGGGAAGAGGCAATGGAGAACCCAGGGAGGGTAGGGTGCCCATGCGCCTACAGATCAGGAAGCAGGGGTTGTGTAGGCCTCAGGAGAAGCAGCCAAGGATTAATGATAAGAGGAAGAGGAAGAGAAGCTAATACAGCAACGTGAGTGGGCATGCGGCAGTATGGAGACGAGGCAAAGCAGGCTGACATGCAGGGGGGCCAGGGGCAGCACTTGCTGGAGACCAAGGCCTGGATGAAACCAAAGACCACAAGAGCTGAGGCGAGTACGAATCAGGAATAGGCCTGAGGGCCAACAGACTGGCTGCTCCAGTGAGTTGCCAGCAAGAGTCGTTCACTTATTCAGTTGATGTTTACTGCGTTGCTTACTATGTGCCAGGCACTCGGAATAGACCAGTGAGCAAGACTGCTAAGGTCTCCGCCCTCGTGTAGCTTATTTCAAGTGAGGGAGATAGCCAGTGAAAAGGCAGCCAATTCAGAACCATTTTGGAAAAAAAAATATACAACAGAATTAAGAAAAAAAAAGAAAAGGCAACCAAATAATCAGATGCGATAGTCCCAGAAAGTGATCAGTGCTACATAGGAAAGAAAAGGGAAATGAAATGGGAGCAACTAGAGGCGGCCAGCTGTAGTGAGGCTGGTCCACGAAAGACTGCTGAGGACACTGTTGCTGAGAAAGGGGGAGAGGTCTTTTTTTTTTTTTTAATAAGAGACAGAGTCTCACTTTGTCACCCTCAGTAGAGTGCCATAGCGTCACAGCTCACAGCAACCTCTAGCTCTTGGGCTTAGGCGACTTGCCTCAGCCTCCCCAGTAGCTGGGACCACAGACACCCACCACAATGCCTGGCTATTGTTTGTTGCAGTTTGGCTGGGGCCGGGTTTGAACCTGCCACCCTCGGTATATATCAACCTACCCGCTGAGCCACAGGCACCGCCTGGGGGTGGGGGAAGGTCTTTTGAAAGAGTATTCCAGGCAGAGAACAAAGGCTGGAAAAAGCCCAAAGATGGAAGAATTAGGTATGGTCAAGACAGAACAAAGGACAGACAGCTGAGGCTCAGAGCAAGGGTGAGAGAAGACTGAGCAGAGGTGGGAGAGGCGGCGCAAGCCTGACCTGGGCTCTGGCAAGCTAGCGAAGACGTCTGGAGCTTAGATGCAGACAGCTTCCATCCCCACTGCCCTGTTGGAACTGAGGAGTCTTTAAAACCTTTTATAGTCAAGCAAAGTAAACAGGCACCCACAGCACAGTGGTTATGGCGCCAGGCACATGCACCGAAGCTGATGGGTTCGAACCCAGTTTGGGCCCGCTAAACAACAATGACAACTACAACAAAAAAATAGCTGAGCGTTGTGGTGGGCACCTGTAGTCCCACCTACTAGGGAGGCTGAGGCAAGATAATTGCTTGAGCCCAAGAGTTTGAGGTTGCTCTGAGCTGTGACGCCACGGCACTCTACTGAGGGCAACATAGTGAGACTGTCTCAAAAAAAAAAAAAAAGAGGCAAAATAAATGTTCACTAATTGAATAATTTCAGACTCATAAATGTTTTGAATTCCCCACATTTTCTTCAAACATTGCTGAGCAAGGAAAAGGTAAGAGAGATTTGGAGAAAACAGCACAGGCCCAGCAATCAGGCAGACATGACTTGAGCTACTACCGTCAGTTACTGAGTACCTACTGTATGCAGGCCCTGAAGTGGCGAGCAGAGCACACCAGAGATGTAGGTTTCTCTTCATGGAAAATATAAGTGGAGCCCTGGGGTATGAAGGGGTGGGGTGGGAGAGGATTTAACATAGCCAAGCTATGTTAGAGGATGTCCAAGGGCCTATGGGGTCCTACAGGAGGGCACTGACATCCACAAGAGAACCTGATGTGTGAGCAGAAGTCAGCCCCAAGGAGGAGAACTTAGGAGGAGGGACGCTCTCAGTGTGTAGAAAGCACATGCAGGGCAGTGCCTGTGGCTCGGTGATTAGGGCACCAGCCCCATATACCAAGGGTGGCAGGTTCGAAACCGACCCCAGCCAAATTGCAACAAAAAAATAGCTGGGTGTTGTGGCAGACACCTGTGGCCCCAGCTACCTAGTAGGATGAGGAAAGAAAATCGCCTAAGCCCAAGAGCTGGAGGTTGCTGTGAGCTGTGACGCCACGGCACTGTACTAAGGGCGACAAAGTGAGATTGTCTCAAAACAAAAAAAAGATTTCTTTTGGGCGGTGCCTGTGGCTTAGTGGATAAGGTACCAGCCCCATATGCTGAGGGTGGCAGGTTCAAACCTGGCCCTGGCCAAACTGCAACAAAAAAAATAGCCAGGCACCTGTGGTCCCAGCTACTCGGGAGGCTGAGGCAAGAGAATCGCCTAAGTCCAGGAGTTGGAGGTTGCTATGAGCTGTGACGCCATAGCACTCTACCGAGGGTGACAAAGTGAAACTGTCTCTAAGAAAAAAAAACCAGCACATGCAAAAGAGGGGAGAGTGAGTGGGGCACATAGCAAATGGAAAGACCATCCATCTGGGCTGGAGTGTACCATGCAGAGGAAGAGGAGTCAGAAGAAAACAGTAAACAATAAGGCTGCAGAGAGTGGCAGAGACCAAATCCTACAGGGTCTTGTAAACCACCTTAAAACTCCTGAACTTGGTTAGTCACTGAAAGGTTTTCAACCTGAAGGGATGTGATCAGATGTGAACGTCTGAATGATGACTGGCTGCAATATGGATAGCTGTGTTATGCAGAGGACACCATTCACCCTTCCTGAGCCTCAGCTGTGGTGTCTGTAAAGTGGAGACAGCTCCCTCCCTGCTGGCCTAGTGTGAGGTTTTACACAGATATCACACATACAAAGCTGGGAACTTCTGCTATTAGAGGTGCAATGGTGGAAACTTAAGAGGCCCGCTGGGATCTTTCTCTTGTCAATATTCATGAGGGATCCTAAATCGTTGGAAGTGAAATCAGGACTAAACTGATCTGCACAAACCCCAATTAGTGTCCTGTCTTGCTATATTCCCTTGGTGAAACTGACCCCAAATTCAGGTTTGATGAGAAAATACTTGCTAGGATTTCTTCTGACCACATTTCCTTGGGAAAAGATACCTAGGTGTGGAGCTTAGCTGGCCCCTACCCAGGACAAGGGGCTTGCAGTACCAAGACTGCTTGAGTCAAAGCCTAGCTCTGTTCCAGAACGGCACTGAGGAAAAGGTCCCAGTGTGGTCTGACTCACCCCCGCACAAGAATGCCCTTGGCCTGGGCTGCCTTCATGATTGAATCATATCGCTGGAAACTCTCTTCTATAGAGCTGTTGATGTTCTTCCGGGTGAAGAGCTCTGAGGCAGCTCCGAAGATGGATACCTCCTTGGCTCCCGCAGCGACCTGCCAACATCCAGGTGAACTCCTGTCAGCATTTTTCTTTTCAAGGAGCAGAGACACAGAGTGGCAAAAAACATGTCTTATGAAATGGTGTGGTGTGAAGTGTGAATGTTACAAATGAAATGCGTCTCCTAAGAAGATGCATTGAAGTGCTAACCCCCAGTGCTCAGAATGTGACCTCACTTGGAAGCAAGGTCATTGCAGATGTAATTAGTTAGGATTAGTTAAGATAAAACATAGAGTGGGTCCCTAATCTAGTTTGACTGGTATTTTTAAAGACCATGTGAACATGGAGGCAGAGACTGGGGTGACACACCCAAGCAATGCCAAGGAGTGGGCCACACCAGACACCAACAGAGAAACATGGAACAGACAGGTACTCGCTGAGACAGTCTTATTTTGTCATCCTTAGTAGAGTGCCATGGAGTCATCATAGCTCACAACAACCTCAAACTCTTAGGCACAAGTGATCCTCTTGCCTCAGCTTCCTGAGTAGCTGGGACTACAGATGCCTCCCACCATACCTGGCTATTTTTTAAAGAGATGGGGTCTTGGCTGGGAGCCTGTAGCTCAGCAGTTAGGGCTCTAGCCACATGTACCAGGGCTGGTGGGTTCAAACCCAGCCTGGGCCTGCTAAAACAAACAAACAAAAAAAATAGTCGGATGTTGTGGCAGGCGCCTGTAGTCCCAGCTACTAGGGAGGCTGAGGCAAGAGAATTGCTTAAGCCCAAGATTTTGAGGTTGCTATGAGCTCTGACGCTATGGCACTCCACCCAGGGTGACAGCTTGAGACTCTGTCTCAAAAAAAAAGAAAGAAAGAAGCTTTTTTGCCTAAATACAAAA
>NW_003852551.1:280977-284747 GCF_000181295.1 Otolemur garnettii
GTGGCATCACAGCTCACAGCAACCTCCAACTCCTGGGCTCAAGCAAGTCTCCTGCCTCTGCCTCCCAAGTAGCTGGGACTACAGGCGCCCGCCACAGCAGGTTGCAGCCATCGTTGTTTGGCGAGCCCGGGCTGGATTCGAACCTGCCACCTTAGGTGTATGTGGCTGGCACCTTAGCCACTTGAGCCACAGGCACTGAGCCAAAACATGACAATGTAAGATTCAAACCATCAAGAAGACATAACAATGCTAAGCATTTACACATCTAATAACAGGCCATTGGGTGGTGCCTGTGGCTCAGTGGGTAGGGCGCCGGCCCCATATACCAAGGGTGGCAGGTTCGAACCCATCCCCAGCCAAACTGCAACAAAAAAATAGCCGGTGTTGTGGTGGGTGCCTGTAGTCCCAGCTACTTGGGAATCTGAGGCAAAAGAATTGCCTAAACCCAAGAGCTGGAGGTTGCTGTGAGCTGTGATGCCATAGCACTCTACCAAGGGTGACAAAGTGAGACTCTGTCTCTAAAAAAAGGAAAAAAAAAAAAGGCCATCAAAATTAAACCAAAAATTGATAGCATAGAAGGGAGAAATCTAAAGTTCCACAATCACGGATGAAGACATTAATAGTTTGGCTCGGTGCCTATGGCTCAAGTGGCTAAGGCGCCAGCCACATACACCAAAGGTGGTAGGTTAAAATCCAGCCCAGGCTCGCCAAACAACAATGATGGCTGCAACCAAAAAATAGCCGAGCATTGTGGCCGGCGTCTGTGGTCCTAGTTACTTGGGAGGCTGAGGCAGGAGACTCGCTTGAGCCCAGGAGTTGGGGGTTGCTATGAGCTGTGATGCCACAGCACTCTAGGTACTCTACTCAGGGTGACAGCTTGAAACTCTGTCTCAAAAAAAAAAAAAAAAAAAAGACATTAATAGCTCATTAAAAAATAACAGAAACAAGGTTGGGTGCAGTCACTCATGCCTATAATCCTAGCACTCTGGGAGGCCAAGGCAGGTGGACTGCTTGAGCTCGAGAGTTAGAGAACAGCAAGACCCCATCTCTAGGGGCAGCGTCTGTGGCTCAAAGGAGTAGGGCGCCAGCCCCACATGCTGGAGGCGGCAGGTTCAAACCCAGCCCCAGCCAAAAAACTGCAAAAAAAAAAAAGAAAATAAAGACCCCATCTCTAAAAAATAGGCAGGTGTTGTGGCAGGCAGCTGTCGTCCCAGCTATTTGGAAGGCTGAGGTAAGAGGACAGTTTGAGGTAGCTGAGAGCTAGGATGCCACCGCACTCTACCCAGAGCGACAAAGTGAGACTCTGTCTCAAAAAACAAACAAACACCCTCGGTATCTGTGACTCAAGTAGCTAAGGCGCCAGCCAAATACACCTAAGGTGGCAGGTTCAAATCCAGCCTGGGCTCGTCAAACAACAATGATGGCTGCAACCAAAATATAGCCAGGCATTGTGGCGGGTGCCTGTGGTCCCAGCTACTTGGGAGGCGGAGGCAGGAGACTCGCTTGGGCCCAGGAGTTAGAGGTTGTTGTGAACTGTGATGCTACAGCACTCTACCCAGGGGGACAGCTTGAGGCTCTGTCTCAAAAAAAAAAAAAAAAAAAAAAAAAGAAGGGTGGCGCCTGTAGTTTAGTGGGTAAGGAGAAAACAGAAGACCTGAACAACACCATAAACCAACTAAATCTAACAGACATATACAGAACATTCTATCTAACAACAAAATTTACATTCTTCTCAAGTATACTTTGAACATTTTCTTTTGCAGTTTTTGGCCGGGGCTGGGTTTGAACCCGCCACCTCCGGCATATGGGGCTGACACGCTACTCCTTTGAGCCACAAGCACTGCCTGACTTTGAACATTTTCTAGAATAAATATGTTAGATTACAAATTCAGTCTCAGTAGCTTTTAAGAGATGGATTATCCTGTAATGCATTTTTCTCTGAACACCACAGAATACAGTTTAAAATAAAAGGAGAAAAACTGGTATAAAAAATAAGAAGGCTGGCAGATTGCTGAAACACCTATGGAGGTCCTGGTTACCTTTCTCTGAAAAAGTAGGTACTAACAAGAGCTCTTAGGTCTCAGGTATGGCTCGGTGCCTGTGGCTCAAGCGGCTAAGGTCAGCCACATACACCTGAGCTGGTGGGTTTGAATCCAGCCTGGGCCCGAATATTAAAAAAAGAAATGTCTCAGGTACTACGCCATGCTCTAAATCTCGCTATGCTTGGCAGCGTTTGTGCACACTGTTCTCTGAAATCCTCACATTATGTACGATCATTAGCCCTATTTTATAGACAGAACCTAAGGCTCAGAGAGGTTAAGCAACTTGTCAAGGTCACAGAGTAGCCAGGTCTGTCCCAGGGTCTGACTGGAAGACAAGATGGTCAGATAGACAGACATCCCAGGACAGGGGCCTGAGGCCACAAGACAAGGCAGGGACTCATACCGTAAATCTCATTTCTATAGCCCCACCAACATGCCGTCTTCTTACCGCTGCCTCAAAGCCTTTGAAATTTGGGGTCAGGACTGGGTAGTTGATGCCGGGAAACTTCTTAATGCCCTTCAAGACTTCAGTGTGGTCAGCCATCTAGGAGCAAAGGAGACAGTGCCAAGTCATCACTAGGAGAGGGCAGAGAGCTCAGTTAGAGAAAATCTTTCTATCACAAAATCTCTGTTGTCCAGAACCCTTGGAGAATGATGCCTCCTGCAAAGCTGAGTATCCCTAATGTTTTAATTATATAAAAGCCCTAGGTTTGGATGATGTCCAGTCTTCTCATGTGGCGCATACTGCCAGCTTTGCAGAAGCAGAAAGAGCAATAACAACTACTACCAGCCACTCACTGAGAACACACTCTGAGCCAGGCACTGCATTCAGCTCTGTGTTATCTGACACTCATTTTGAATCTTTATTCCTCCCACTTGGTTGTTTCTGTGAAGTAGGGGCTGTTCCTCTTCCCTTTTTATAAACACAAAGCCACAGACAGGCATAGAGATTCTGGACTTTTAGAGCCAGAAGAGGCCTGAGGGGTCATCTCAAACTTGGAGAAGGAACAGCAAGTGGTTTACTCAGCAAGTGGTGCAGGGTCAAGACAGAGCCCAAGGCTCCCGAATCCCAGGTCATGCTCTTTTCCTGCAACACAGAGCTATGAATCACCAGAAACTTCTCAAGGCTACATACAGACCTAGAAAACTAAGTTCCCTGCTTCTCTTTGCTTCAAGGGCAAATGCAAATCTTCCCAGCCTGAGAAAGGGCTTTCATTGAGGCCTGGGTCTCACCTGGGGAACCCACTTGGGAGACACAAAGCTGGTGGCTTCTATAACTGGAAGTCCTGTTTCAGAAAGCATGTCTATGAGCTTGATTTTCACTGGAGTAGGTACGATATTCTGTAGTGGAGAAACACCAAAAGACAGGTCAATAAAGCCAGTAGTCAAATGGCCACAGAAAATAGTGCCTGTGGCTTATGTAGCTCAGTGGCTAAGGCACCAGCCACATACACCAGAGCTGGTGGGTTCGAATCCATCCTAGGCCTGACAAACCACAGTGACAACTACAACCAAAAATTAGCCAGGCGTTGTGGTAGGCACCTGCAGTCCCAGCTACTTGGGAGGTGGAGGCAGGAGAATCGCTTGAGCCCAGGAGTTGGAGGTTGCTGTGAGCTGTGATGCCACAGCATTCTACCCAGGTTGACAGCATGAGGCTGTCTCAAAAAAAAAAAAAAAAAGAAGGGTGGCGCCTGTAGTTTAGTGGGTAAGGCACTGGCCCCATATACC
>NW_003852551.1:285240-291535 GCF_000181295.1 Otolemur garnettii
CGCCATGGCACTCTACCAAGGGTGATAAAGTGAGACTCTGTCTCTACAAAAAAAGAAAATAGTGCCTTTTAGTTCAAGACTTTTGCTAGAGCAAGCACTTCATGATTTTAACTTCCAAACGCTAACATGAATTCACAGGTAATTCCCATCAAGAGGTGGGGCACAAGGCTTGTCTTAAAGCCCCACAGACAGTGTTTTATAGTACACCAGTGGTTCTCAACCTGTATAGTCACGACCAATGAAAATACATCCTGCATATCAGATATTTAAATTACGATTCAGAATAGTACCAAAATTACAGTTATGAAGTAAGCAACAAAAATAATTTTATGGTTGGGGGGGGTCACCACAATGTGAGGAACCATATTAAAGGGTTGCGGCGTTAGGAACCACTGCAGTAGACGCAGCTTCTTACCTGAAGAGCAGTTAATATTCACATGGAAACATTTTTCTGAAATGCAGACTCTTCCTTAACTAAATGTGTGGCCCCATCTCAAACAAACTAAGAACAATGTTCGATGACCTGAAAGGGCCGAGATGACTAACTCTCTGGGTCCTGGGTTGGGGACTCTAAGTATCACACCCTCCTCTTTCCCATCACCTCGCTTGCATAGGACCTTCATCTTCATGTGCTCAGCTCGTAGCTTCTTGCCCTCCCTCCTGCACCATGACTAGTCATTTGCCAGATTCTGTGATTTCTCTTCCCCAATCTACCATCATTGTCCCATGTACTTTATGTCATAGTCTCATTCAACTAATTCATCCTACACAGGAATCCTCCCAAAACGCAGCCTCCATTATCTCACTTTCTTGCCCAAAACCTTTCAGTGGGGCTCAGTGCCTGTAGCTCAGCGGCTAGGGCACTAGCCACATACACTGGAGCTGGTGGGTTCAAACCTGGCCCGGGCCTGCCCAACAACATCAACTACAACAACAACAACAAAAAAATAGCCGGCGTTGTGGCAGGAGCCTGGAATCCCAGCTACTTGGGAAGCTGAGGCAAGAAAATCGCTTGAGCCCAAGAGTTTGAGGTTGCTGTGAGCTGTGATAACTACAGCATTCAACTGAGGGCAACATAGTGAGACTCCATCTCAAAAACAAACAAACAAAAACCCTTTCTATGGCTCCCTAATACCCCCAGGATTGGATTAGGTAAAATGAATTCTAAGAACTCCAGATCCTTCTTAATTGGCCCTCCCACACGACCCCTCCTCTCCAACTTCTCTCCCACTGCTCTCAGTCCACTCCACCAGTAATTTCTGAAAAACCTTCATGTTCCAGGCGTTGCGTTAGGTGCTGCGGATATAGGGTAAGGAGAACAGGCAGGAGTCTGCCCTCATGGAGCATGAGCTCAAAGACTCTTGTTTCCAGCAAGCACTATTAAAGCTAGGATGGGCATGCTTTAAAAGGAAAAAAAAAAGGAAAAAAAGAAAAACTTTTGCTTATTGAAAAAAGAATCAATATATATTTATTTCAGAAAAACATACCAAAAACAAAAGAAAACTATTTTTAGGACCACCTGCTAATAACACTATTAACATCCTTTTTTGTGACTTTTTAGCTCTGTACAGTCTAACATGTTAGCCACTCACCATGTGTGGTTATTTAAATTTACTTAAAATTATGTAGAAGTAAAAATTCAGTTCCTCGGCCACACCAGCCATACAACTGTGTCTAGTGGTTACCATATGGAAAAGCTCAGGTCTAGAATATTTCCATCTCCACAGAAAGTTCTATGGGACATGCTGGTCAAGATCCTATCCTAGGTAGATGCTCCTGCATTATCTACCTTTTTGTTTCTTACACAAAAGCATAAGGTTCAAATACATACACACAAACACTATCATATAACCTGTTTGGGTTGCTTAATATATACCTTTATTATTAATGGCTTCATATTTCATGCGAAGTCCATAATATATTTGATACAACTTTCCCCATATCGAACACCAGGTTGTTTCCAGCTACTCTGCTGTTACCAACAGGTTTGTAAGGAACATCCCCAAGGCTAAATCTCTGCACTTGGTCTTTAAGACTTCCTCTGGCTAAATCGCTAATCTCTTGATGTGGAATTGACAGACCCAAAGGCATGCTCTTCCCTTCACTACACCAGGGGATATCAACCTGTGGGTTGCAAATCCTTTGTAACAATGAAAATACATCGTGGCATTAGGAAGGTTGAGAACCACTGCTCTACACCATTCACACCATCCCACCAGGCTGTGAGCGGCACTACGCCTGTCGCACCACCATTTTAGATCATTTAACCGTCATAGGTGCCTGCCTAGCCTCCTAGACTAAGTCCGGCACATCTCACACAGCTCTGTCCACCCCCACGACACCTACCACATAGAATACTCAAAGCAGCTGCTTGAAAACCCTATTTTGGTTGATTTTCATCTTTACCTTTTCATTCTGTAGTCCATCTCGGGGACCAACTTCTACGATTTTCACCTGCTTCGGGAAAGTGCCCATAGATGAAGTACTGACCTTTGGGTTTAAAAGAGGAAACATTAGGTTATTAAGAAAACCTTGAAAAAAAGGAAACAAAAGTAACAGGAAGACACTGTCACAATTTCCTGGCGGGGGGGGGGGGGGGATCAAGAATTGATGCATCTTCACTAATAATGAGACAAGAAGCAGTGTTTCTCACTATCTGGTTTACATTTGGTTTGTTTCAGAATTAAGAATAAAAAGAATATTTTACTTAGAACAGGAATGAATAAGAAATTTCCTGCTCCCTGTACAGCAGTGGTTCTCAACCTTCCTAACGCCGCGATGTATTTTCATCGTTACAAAGGGGTTGCGACCCACAGGTTGAGAACCGCTGCCGTACAGGTTCTCCCCAGACGTCTGGACTCACTTCCGACTGCCTAACAGCTGTACTTGCACCTCTCCAATTCACCGGTCCCAAACAGAACTGTTTAATTTCTCCTAAAGCCTGTCTAGCTCTATAAAAGGCATCACATGCACCCTGTGGCTTAAACCAGAACATGACTGATTCTCTTCCCCTGTTCGCCCAAGAGTCTATGGTTTGGCTCCTGCTGAATTCACAACTACTCCAAACTATTCCAGTTCTGCTCCCCCACCCCCCACTTCATGCCCAAGGCTAAGCTCCAGCCCCCAGGCCTTCTCTCCCTTAGCCCCAAGGCTCTCTTTTTACTTTTTTTTTGAGTCAGTCTCACTTTGTTGCTCAGGCTAGAGTGCCATGGTGTCACTGTCAGCAACCTCAAACTCTGGGTTCAAGTGATCCTCCTGTCTCAGCCTCCCAAGTAGCTGGGACTATAGGTGCCTACCCGGACACCTAGCTAATTTTTTTCTCTTTGTAGTGGACAGTTTATAGACAGCTAGTCTCAAACTCCTGACCTCAAGAGATCCTCCCCACCTTGGCTCCCTAGAGTGCTAGGATTTCAGGTATGGAGAGCCACCACAGGGGCTCCAAGGCTCTTTACCTGGCTCTTCTCATACCTTCCAGCTCCTTGTTTAGGAGCAGAGGCCTCCTCTGACCATCCTTTGCAAACCTGGCACTCATCCCATTCCCATTATTTTCTACTTCAGCATTATAAACATTTATTTCAAAGCACTACAAATGTTTTCTCCACTATAATATAAGCTCTATTAGAGACCTTGTCTGTCTCTGCCTTCCCTTGATTCCTAGGGCACTGTACTTGGTACAAAGTTGGGTTGGCATTCATTAACATTACTGAAACAACAAAAAAAATGCGTGGGCCTGTGGGTCTCTGCTGGGCCCAGCCGTTGCTTTGGCGCCAAGATGCTTCAAAGCTTTATTAAAAATGTGTGGGTCCCCATGAAACCTTACTATACCGAAGTTTACCAGGACATCTGTACGGGAATGGGGTTGATGAGCTTCATTATTTATAAAATCAGGAGTGCTGATAAAAGAAGTAAAGCTTTGAAAGCTCCCGCACCTGCTCATGGTCATCACTAACCAGCCTCACTTGGAGTGCACAAGAGATGGACCATCAGTCTGCCCATAGAGCTAAGCAAGCTGTGTCACATGGGAACATGGACTGTCCCTTGTATAAGTATCGTGTACTCATGGCATGAATAAATGTGTCTGTGTGATGCACCACACACACACACACACAAAATGCATGAAGGACACAGCAGTCCCACAGGAAGGAAATCACTGAATGTAGGGAGTCCTCCTGGACTTGGGTGGGGGGGATGTGTGGAATGTAAGAGGGCTCTGTTCTGTTACAATCACAGGCTGAGCGATCACAAGATCGAACCCAAGAGGCAATGACACCCCCAGTAGTTTAAAACATGGAAAAAAAAAAAAAAGCCATGAGTCTCCTCTATATATATAGTCTGCTCCAAATCTTACCCTCCTTTCCACCAAGTGATGCAAGATTTCTGTGGCCTCGTCCTCTACTCTTGATACTGTAACTCTTCAAATTAACTTTCATCTGCCAGATTTAATCTGGATAAGCATCCATACTGGAGCAAAGGGAGAGGTATACTGTGTAATCTAGTAAGGATCCCAACCCCCTGAACCCTTTAAGGCATTCTTGGCTTGGAACTAGCTGGAATTGCAATGACTCACCTACCTGAACTGGCCTTAATTTTAGCCAACAATGTTTCCCAGGGACCAAGATGAGCCACTGCATATTTTTGGAAGTCAACAGCCTTAGCTGGAAGGTCTCTGAAACTTCAATCTCCCTCCAAAAGGGAGATAAACTGCCTAGAATGTAAGTTTCCTAAGGCAGGAACTTTGTTTTTATGCACTGCTGTATTTTCAAGGGCCTGGGATAGAATAGCTACCCAATAAATAACTGTTGAATGTTGTTGAAAGAATGTAAAGCTTCCTTCCAAGCTCCTTTGAAGAGGTTAATGTAACTCCATTTGGGAATGAAAAGGTTAATGTAACTGGATCTTAGAACTAACTCCCCACTCCCCTCCTGGGCAAGGTTGTCCTGGTGGAATCAGTCTATCAGAAAGAGACTGGCTCCCTCTGCTGCACTTCTGGGCAGCCAGTCTGAAAGTGACCGGCTAGCCCCTCCCCCTCCAAATTTTGGGCAAGGTCAATCAGCTCAGAGGGAGGCAGTCTATCAGAAACAGACAAGCAGCCCCTCTCTCTAGAAAGTCCCTAACCATAAACAGCTCAGCCAATAGCAACCCTGCTCAACAAAACACCCCCATGAAACTCCTCTATATGCTTTAAAAACCTCCACTCACTCGTGTCCCTTCAGGGTCGCCCCTCCTTCACTGTAAGGTAGTGACCCAGGCATATGCTTTCATTTGAATAAAAAGCACTTTGTTTTTTTATGTGTGTATGGTGGTCTCTCAGTGGCTAATGAGGTCCTAACACCTTATATTAGAGCATCATAAATTCCCCTTCCTTCCCCATAACAGCTCTTCACATAACAATTCACATTTACTAAACACTTAGTATTTCCCAGTCACATATAAGAGGGCTTTTACACGTTAAACCATGTTATCTTCTCAATGATCTTTATCAAGTAGGAACTATCATAATCGACATTTTACTGTGAGAAATCTGAGGGCCGAAATGATTAAGTAACCTTCCTAAAGTCACATGGCTAGTCAGTGAGGCAATATCTGAATCTGGCAGTGTGGCCCTAGAACTGTGCTGGTCCTCGAGCAACTGTTGCCTCATTACTACCCTTGGCTCACATTCTTCTCTCCAGGTTAAATACCGTACCTGGTTGGGTGTGTTTGCTCATGCCTGTAATGCTAACACTTAGAGAAGTCGAGGTGGGAGGATCACTTGAAGCCAGGAGTAGAAGACCAGCCTGGGCACTAGTGAGACCGTTTCCACAAAAAATAAAAAATTAGGCTCAGTGCCTGTGGCTCAAGCGGCTAAGGTGCCAGCCACATACACCTGAGCTGGCGGGTTTGAATCCAGCCCAGGCCGGCCAAACAACGACGGCTCTAACGAAAAAATAGCCAGGTGTTGCGGCAGGGGCCTATAGTCCCAGCTACTTGGGAGACAGAGGCAGGAGAATCGCTTGAGCCCAGGAGTTGGAGGTTGCTGTGAGCTGTGATGCCACAGCACTTGACCCAGGGCGACAGTTTGAAGCTCTGTCTCAAAAAAATAAAAAATAAATTAAAAAAATAAAAAATTAGCTGGGCATAGTGGCATACTCTGTAGGAGTTAAGCTATGATGACACCACTGCACTCCAGCCTAGGCAACAGAGGCCCTGTCTTAAACAAACATCCAGTTTTTTCTTTCAAGTTCTGCTCAGAGGCTCGGTGCCTGTGGCTCAAGCGGCTAAGGCACCAGCCATATACACCTAAGGTGGCGGGTTC
>NW_003852551.1:293108-303417 GCF_000181295.1 Otolemur garnettii
CAGCTCTTGGGCTTAGGTGATTCTCTTGTCTCAGCCTCCGGAGTAGCTGGGACTACAGGCACCTGCCACAATGCCCAGCTATTTTTTTTGTTGCAGTTTGGCCAGGGCCGGGTTAGAACCCACCACCCTTGGTATATGGGGCCGGCGTCTACTCACTGAGCCACAGGCACCACTGAGTATTGCAAATTCAATGGAGTTTTTTCCTTTCTTAAATTGTGTACACAGCAGACCAGGTGAGGTGGCTCAAGCCCGTAATCCTAACACTCTGGCAGGCCGATTGGTTCAAGATCAGCCTGAGCAAGAGCAAGAGTCTGTCTAAAAATAGCCAAGCATTGTGGCAGACACCTGTAGTCCCAGCTACTTGGGAGGCTGAAGCAAAAGAACCGTTTGAGCCCAAGAGTTTAAGGTTGCTCTGCACTGTGACGCCACAGCACTCTACTGTGGGCGACAAAGTGAGACTCTTGTCTCAAAAAAAATATATATGAATGTGTATATTATTTTTTTTGCACCCTATGTGTATTTTCAACCAGGGACTTTTTAAGAGTACATTAATGCCCACCATCTTTTTTAATTTTTTTGAGACAGAGTCTCAAGCTTGCCCTGGGTAGAGTACCATGGTATCACAGCTCACAGCAACCTTAAACTCTTGGGCTTAAGTGATTCTCTTGCTTTAGTCTCCCAAGTACCTGGGACTACAGGAGCCTGCCACACTACCTGGCTATTTTTGTTGTTGCGGTTATCTTTGTTGTTTTAATTGGCCCAGATCAGTTCAAACCTGCTAGTTTCTGTGTATGTGGCTGGCACCCTACTCATGGAGCTACAGGCGCCACCACCATCTCCTTTAATCTTTCTAACTTTGCATACTGAAATGACCATCTTCATTTTGCAGATGAGCAATTGGTGGAGGTGAGTGGCTTGAACACTAAAATGGGGCGGCACCTGTGGTTCAAAGGAGTAGGAGGCCAGCCCCATATACCGGAGGTGGCAGGTTCAAACCCCGCCCCAGCCAAAAACTGCAAAACAAAACAACAACAACAAAAAAACAACAACACTAACATGGCTTTCTGGGAGGGACCCACTGCCAGCAGAGTGTAATTTCTTCCTCCCCCAAGTGGGTGTAAGTCTTCACCAACATTGATGAACTGCCAGAACAGGGCCCCACCTGGTTATAATCCTAGCACTCTGGGAGGTTAAGGGGAGTTGACCGCTTGAGCTGAGGAGTTCCAAATGAGCCTGAGCAGGAGTCAGACGTTGTCGCTAATAAAAACAGAAAAAACTAGCCCATGGTGGTCCATGCTTGTAGTTTCTAGAGGCTGAGGCAAGGGGATTGTTTGAGGTTGCTATAATCTATTGGAATACCAGGGTACTCTGCCAGGGCAACAGAGTGAGACTGCTTCAAAAAAAAAAAAAAAAAAGGCATTCATGTCAAATGCTTTACCTACATTTTTGCTAATTTCCAGTACAAACCCAAGATAATGCTATACGTTTTACAGATGAGAAAACTGAGTTTAGAGAGAATGTCAGTCTAAAAAGCGGCAGAACCACCAGGACACCACAATCTGAGCTTTAACAAGCACAATGTACCCAACCTTTTATACCAGCTAGGTCTCCTACACTTTGGGAGAGAGAGGAAAACATCAGATTTCACCAGGCCCAAAGTACAATTCCAAGGGATCACACAGCCTGACTCCAGGCGACCCAAGTCCTGCTTGGTTCCATGGGCTAGCTCCCCAAGCGTCTTTCTAAGTAATAAGAGTTGGAAATGGAGGCGGAGGTAGGAGCAACCTTGCTTTTCCCATGCAGAACTTGAAGAGTGTTCGTGATTTTCACTAAGACTTATAAAAAATCTGAAACTCAACTGGGGAAAGAGGCCTGGATCACCAGTAAGGGCCATGGACAGGGAATCAAAACGCCTGGGATGGCATCCTAGGTCTCTAAGACCTGAGCAGGTCGTTCCATCTCTCCGAACCTTGCTTTTTTCCTACCCTTCAAAGGATTTGGGAGGGTTCAAGACTCCAGCACCCTCCCGACTATGGCTTGAAGAGTGTCCGCTTTCGCCTCTCACAGACAAGCTGCCACGGGCCAAGCCCTCGACCCCGACCGTCACGGTGCCTGCTGGACAGCCCCCTCAGCGACCCGGGGCACTTACAGCCCGGAGGGACGCCAAGCCCACCAGTCGCCCAGGAAGCGCTCTCCTCATCGTCGCCATCTTGGCCCAGCTGATCCCGCGGCGCCACGTGACCACCTCACGACGAGGTGGGCGTGGCCCCAGGGTCAGGAGCGCTGCAGTGACGCCCTGAGTTGGCTCTACCTGCATCCTGTCCGTTTTATTCTTTCTGGCCAGTCCGGTCTTGTTCCTTTAGTGTTTTTATGAGCTCTTCTTACAGGCCAGGCCAAATGAGGCGCTAGGAATGTAAAGTTGAACAAAAATTAGCCAAAGTCTGTGGCTTTATGGGTTTGGAGTCTGGAGATGTGAGTACATAGATATTAATGATCACACTACAGTTGTATAATTTCTGTCACAAGAAGCAGCATTACTGTTTGCCACTCACTGTTTTGAGTTCTTTGCACGCATTAACTTATTCATCACGATCTTCAGGGTTCGAATGCAGGCATTCAGCGATGGAAAGGTTAGCATCCTTTGGTTTTTCTTTTTTTTTTTTTTTTGACATTTTATAAATTTAATTGCAAGAAAATGCAAACTCTACTAATAATAAATCCAAAAACAACCTTAAAAAGAAATTTATGATGAATACACGTTAATGAAGCAACATGTTGGTCATCCGTTGGTTTCATACCTTGAAAAATGAATAAGATAGCCTGGCATTGTGGCGGGCACCTGTAGTCCCAGCTACTCCGGAGGCTGAAGCAGGAGGATAGCTTGAGCCCAAAAGTTTGAGGTTGCTGTGAGCTATGACGCCAGAGCACTCTACCCAGGGTGACAGAATGAGACACTCGTCTCAGAAAAATAAAGTAAATAAATGAATAAAATACGGATATCGCTTTCCTTGTAATACTCCCAATTTACCAGTTCAAGTATGTTGAGCCCAGGAATATCGGTTTGTTCAGGATCTGAGAACAGTAAGCCAAAATTGCAGAAGACACCCATCCTTGGTACCTAATCCTTACGCTCTTCTCACCAGTCTCTCTGACAATTTTGCTTGGTTTTCAGTGATAGAGTTAAAAGAAGTCTTCTTTTGTATTCCCCCTGCTCCTGAATCACAAGAATTCTTTGCTTCCCTGCTAGGCGCGGTGGCTCACCCCTGTAATCCTAACACTGGGAGGCCGAAGCGGGTGAATTGCCAGAGTTCACAGTTTCTAGACCAGCCTGAGCCAGAGCGAGCCCCCGTCTCTAAAAAATCGCCAGGCTTTGTGGTGGGTGCCTGTAGTCCCAGCTACTCGGGAGGCTGAGGACTGAGGCATGAGGATTTGCTTGAGGCCAAGAGTTCGAGGTTGCTGTGAGCTAAGATGCCAGAGCACTGTGTCTCAAAAAAAAAAAAAAGGAGGATTTAAGGACTAAAATCAAATGCCAGTTGAATCTCCCAGATATTAAAAATTCTGTTTAGAATTTAAAAAAAAAAATAATTTTGGGTGGCGCCTGTGGCTCAAGGAGTAGGGCGCCAGCCCCATATACCGGAGGTGATAGGTTCAAATCTGATCCCAACCAAAAAAAAAATCCCTCATAAGAGGGAGTAATTTTAAATCATGTAAATGATATTTAAATTGCAAGTGAGACTAATGTTGAATCAAGGCAACGTGCTGTAATTGTATTGAATTTCTTAGCTGCTAAAGGATATAAAGCAGCCCAGAAAAAGGCCCAGATCTTAACTGCCCACTGTCAAATACTTGGGACTTGAATAGTCTCAGGAGGCCTAAAACCTTCTCCCAGGCTGGAGGCTGTAAACCAGGTAACAGCCCCCACCACTCCCCAGAAGCTGCAAGCATTCCTGGGTATGGTAGAGTTTTGTTGGAAGTAGATTCCTAGCTTTGGCCAAATAGCCAAATCTTTCTCTGAAGCCTTAGGAAAAAGAGCTCCTTACATGGACAGAAGCTCTTAGATGTTAGAAGTTAGAAGTTTTTTTGGTTTCCATTTTTTTTTTTTTACTATTAAAGAAAAACTGAGGACTATTCCTATACTGGGCCTCCTGGATTTGTGCAAGCCTTTTGATCGTTCCTTTGAGGAAGATAAGAGGTTGAACTGGGGGGTATTAACCCAAACTTTGGGGGCTCATAAGCAACCTGTGGCAAAAGGATGGCCCACTTGTTTGAGAGCAGTTCCTGCTACCTGTGACATTTTACAAGCTGAAAAGCTTGTCCTTGGACAGCCGGCAACTGTTCATACTGGATGTTATGTTTTACCTCTACTTGAACAGAAGTGGGGGGCTAATTGATGGTTGGCAAATAAGGCTACTGTTAGATAATCCTAATGTAAGTTTGCTTTTTATTTTTATTCTTTTGGAGACAGAGTCTCACTACGTCGCCCTTGGTAAAGTGCTGTGGCATCACAGCAACCTCAAACTCTTGGGCTTAAGCGATTCTCTTGCTCAGCCTCCCACATAGTTGGGACTACAGGTGCCTGCCACCACACCCAGCTATTTTTTTTTTTTTAAGAGACATAGTCTCACTTTATCACCCTTGGTAGAGTGCGGTAGTGTCACAACTCACAGCAACCTCCAACTCCTGGGCTTAGGTGATTCTCTTGCCTCAGCCTCCCGAGTAGCTGGGACTCCAGGTGCTAGCCACAACGCCCAGCTATTTTTTTGTTGTTGCAGTTTGGCGGGGGCCGGGTTCAAACCCGCCTACCTTGGTGTATGTGGCAGGCGCCCTAACCACTGAGCTATGGACACCAAGCCCTAATGTAACTTTAAAGACAGTGTGCACTTTGAATCCTGCCACTTTGCTGCCTTATGGACTCTCCCTCCGGGGTTTATGATGGCATTCAAATTATTGAGTGTATTCTAGCTGCCCAGATTATACTGATCAGCCCTTGTCAGACCCAGATGAGAAATTCTTCATAGATGGGCATAGCTTCATGGAGCATGGACACACAAAGCTGGATATGCTGTGGTTACCAGCCAACAGGATAGGTTGAAGCTTAACCCACAAGGGCTGAGCATCAGTAGTCACTAAGGTCTTTTAAAGGAAATTATTCCTAGGTTTGGACTTCTATCACTTCTCCAAAGTGACAACAGAGCAGCCTTCATTGCCACAATCACCCCAAAAACCAAAGATTTAAAAAAAATAGATTAGAAACTGCATTAATCATGGAGTCTTCAAGGACAACTGAATGGATGAATAATAATAATCATTATTATTATTTAATAATAATCTTAAAAAAACCCAAAAAACTCTCTCCAAAATTTATCAAGAGACTAATTTAACTTGGGACAAAGTGTTACCTCTTGTCCTATTGAAAATTTCAGTGGATCCCAGAAGATGGCACTTGCCCCCTTTAAATTTTATTTATTTTGAGACAGTCTCATTGTGTCACTTTGGGTAGAGTGCAAGGGTCTCATAGCTCACAGCAATCTCATACTTTTGGGCTCAAGTGATCTCTTGCCTCAGCCTCTCAGGTAGCTGGGACTATCGGCAACACCCAACTAATTTTTCATAGATACAGGGTCACCCTCTTGTTTAGGAGAGTCTTGAACACTTTTTTTTTTTTTTTCCTGAAGACAGTCTCACCCTCTCGCCCTCCATAGTGCAGTGGCATCACAGCTCACAGCAACCTCCAACTCTTGGGCTTAGGCGATTCTCTGGCCTCAGCCTCCCAAGTAGCTGAGACTACAGGTGCCTACCACAATGCCTGGCTACTTTTTGTAGGAGTTTGGCTGGGGCCAGGTTCGAACCTGCCACCCTTGGTATATGGGGACGGCACCCTACCGAATGAGCCACAGGTGCCGCCTTAGTCTTGAACTCTTGAGCTCAAACAGTCCACCTGCCTTAGCCTCCAAGAGTCCTAGGATTAGGTGTGAGCCACCATGCCTTCAACCCCTTTGAAATTTTATATGAGTGGCTAGGCTTTATAATCCTAGCACTCTGGGAGGCCAAGGTGGGTGGATTATTTGAGCTCAGGAGTTCAAGATCAGCCTGAGCAAAGCGAGACCCTGTCTCTACTAAAAATAGAAAAATTAGCAGGGTGTTGCAGTGGGTCCCTGTAGTGCTAGCTATTCAGGAGACTGAGGCAGGACAATCACTAGGTCTACAGTTATGAGCCCTGTCTCATGTTATTTTTCTTATTCTGTACAATGGCTAAAGAGAATTAAAAATGTTTATGTATCCTTCTCAAAAACACTGCTTATAACCAAATAGTAAACCTTTTATGAATAATGTTGTAATCCTTCTAAAACAATTCTCTGTCTCTGCCTATATAAATGACATCTTTCTTTCCCCACTTTGGAACACCGACTCCATTCCTTTGGAGCTGGTGTTTCCAGGTAGCTCATCCTCACACTCTGTGCTTGGATAAACTTTTTGCATCTTTGTTCATGAGTGGACAGGGCAATTCCTATATTTTACTCTTGTCTAACTGTGTGGTATCAAAGTTATTCGTTTTATTAATGATTCTTTTTTCTGTTATTTTAAAAACTATGAGACTTCCAGCCTCATTGGAAGTTTTGTGCGACTAACCTGTAAAACCCTCTGGGTCTGGTGTTTTCTTTGCAAGAAGATTGTGCATTTTTGACTCAATTTCTTTTAATGTTAGAGGACTTTCATGTTGTCTATGTCTCCTTAAGCCATTTTGCTTTATGTTACTTTCTAGAAATGTGTTCATTTTATCTGAGTTTTTTTTGCAGTTTTTGGCCAGGGCTGGGTTTGAACCTGCCACCTCTGGCATATGAGGCCGGTGCCCTACTCCTTTGAGCCACAGGCGCCACCCTTTATCTGTTGTTTTTAATCTTGGTGTATAGTATTTTTCATTTCTAAAAATTTTGGCCGGGTGCAGAGGTTTACGCCTATAGTCCCAGAGCTTTGGGAGGTAGGAAGATTGCTTGAGGCCAGGAGTTCCAGTCCAGCTGGGCAACATAGCAAGACCTTATCTCTAAAATAATAATTAATTATTATTATTATTTAATTATTAATTATCTCTTTAACAATAATAATAATGATAATTTAAGGTTATACATTTTCCTGAGGGTACTTTTTTTTAAAGCTACATTTCACAGGTTTCAATAAGTGTTTTCATTACCATTCTAAGTATTTTCTAATTCCTCATATGTTAACTTTTTTAACCAAATAGTTATTTAGAAGTATTTTAAGGCCAGGTGGGGGCTCAGCACCTGTAGCACAGTGGTTACAGCACTGGCCACATACACTGAAGTTGGCAGGTTCAAACCCAGTCCAGGCCAACTAACCAACAATGACAACTGCAACAAAAAAAGTAGCCAGCGTTGTGGCAGATGCATGTAATCCCAGCTACTCAGGAGTCAGGAGGCCAAGGCAAAAGAATTGTTTGAGTCCAAGAGTTGGAGGTTGCTGTGAGCTGTGACACCACAGCACTCTATTAAGGGCAACATAATGAGACTCTGTCTCAAAACAAACAAACAACAAAAAAAGGCCAGGCGTGGTGGCTCATGCCTGTAATCCTAGCACTCTGGGAGGCCAAAGCAGGTGGATTATCTGAGCTCAGGAGTTTGAGACTAGCCTGAGCAAGAGCTTGTCTCTACTAAAAATAGAAAAACTAGTTGGGGCTTGGTGCCCGTAGCACGGTGGTTACGGCACCAGCCACATACACCAAGGGTGGCGGATTCAGACCCCACTTGGGCCAGCTAAACAACAATGACAACTGCAACAAAAATAGCCAGGCATTGTGGCAGGCGCCTGTAGTCCCAGGTACTTAGGAGACTGAGGCAAGAGAATCTCTTTAAGCCCAACAGTTGGAGGTTGCTGTGAGCTGTGACGCCATAGTACTCCACCGAGGATGACATAGTGAGACTCTGTCTCAAGAGAAAAAGAAAAAAGAAAAACTAGTTGCATATGGTGGCGGGTGCCTGTAGTCCCAGCTACTTGAGAGGCTGAGGCAAGAGGATTGCTTGAGACAAGGAGTTTGAGGTTGCTGTGGGCTGTGACAACCACAGCACTCAGCACATGGTGACAGAGTAAGACTGTCTCAAAAAAAAAAAAAAAATTAAAAATTTCCAAATATAGTTTTTTCCCCCCAAGTTGTTATTATCCTTTAATTATGTTGTGGACAAACTATATGGTTTGTGGTACTGCTTCTTTGGTATTTGAGATTTGCAAATATTCCATAAATACTTGAGAAAAACATATATTCATGAAATACTGGGTAAAGATTTCTAAATATATATATATTAAATAATAAAGAAATAGAGAACTGGTGCGCTCTATAACACTACAGAGGCTGAACTGGTAGTCAACTCAGAAGAATGGTACTAGAAGCGAGGAGCACAAAAACCAAAGGAATTCTATTCTTTGTTCAGCACTGAGACTTGGCAAGCTTTCCTTTTTTTAAAAACAAACAAAACAAACAAGCCAGAAATTGATCATAAAACCAAAAACAGTCCAAATTCAAACTAGGAAAAGAAAGCTACAATATATATGCTTTTTGGTAGAAATGACTTGAAATACAAATTTATTTGATCATATTTAAAAGACAGAGCAGAATCACATTCATTTCCTTAAAATGATCAACGCAAACATACTGAATTCTGAAGCTCTTGGTTTGCTTTAGAAATTAGAAAGAGTTGACCATCAGCTGCCTGGCAGGCCTTTTCCTTCCCCTCCAGGCTCTTCTACCCTTTGGGGGAGGAGTGTTGGTGACAACTGATACTATATAGCTTGCCAAATCCTTTCCACTCCTTGAAAAGGCAACAGGGTGATATGGCTTATTCTTTTACTAAAGTCACTGAGTAAGCAAGTAGGCTATCAAACACAGAATGGAGGGAAGGTTCCATTGTAGAGGATTCCCAAATGTAAAAATGGATGGACTCAAGAGTTTAGTTTAGCTGTTTAATCCCTTCTTTGGCTGACCAGATAGAGATACCAGCCAAGGACCTCAGATTTTTGCTTGATTAAGACGTCAATGTAATGCACTTAGTTCCTTTGATTAAAATGTGTTGGAAAAGCCATCTCTGGGTGGGGAAGAAAAGTTGTTTTATTACAATGATGGTACCGTAAGAGGAAATTAAAGCAGCAAACAGCAGGGGGCATTCCTTTCCTCTTGAACTCAAATATCACTTCACGCCTGTCAGCTTTACAGTCCAAGCAAACTGCACTGGAAGAGCAGAGGGTGGCAACTGGGGCAGATTGATGAGGAGACCTTTTATTGGATCTGTGGACCACTTCAGATCTTCCTGGATTCCCAACATCGTTATCTGCAGAAAACAAAAAAGGAATAGAAAAAAACCAGTCATGCCGCTGGGCTTGGTGGCTCACACCTGTAATCCTAGCATTCTGGGAGGCCAAGGCCGGTGGATTACTTGAGTGCACGCACGAGTTCAAGACCATCCTGAACAAAAGTGAAATCCAATCTCTACTAAAAATAGAAAAACAGAAAAACTGAGGAAAGAGGATCACTTGAGCACAAGTTGGAAGTTGCTGTGAGCTATGACGCCATGGCATTCTACCCAGGGCAAGAGCTTGAGATTCTGTTTCAAAAAAAAAACAAACCACAAAACCAGTAATGCATTAATGAGCACAAGATAGAGCCTGAACATGGTGGTAAACAACTATGCTGGGCCAGTGATGGAAAGATAGTCAAAGAAATAAATATGGGGGAAACTTGGGGAGAAAAAGGAAGATGTAGAAAAGGTCTGCCAATTCCTTTAGGAAACGTTATGTCCTGGGACTGACCAAGGCTTCTTACCGTTGTACTTGAGGTAGTAATAGGGAATGCAAGGCTTAAGACTCCATTTTCTGGCCAGTGCAGAAAAATGGCATAAACACATGATCCTTTTGAGGTATACCTGGGAAAAAAGAAACATATTGTCAAAGATACCAGGCTTATTACCCTGACATATAACCTTATGAATTCCCCTTACAATTATCTACCCAAATACAAGACCCCGAATTTGTCACTTCTACTAGTAAGCACAAATAACTTGATACTAATTAAGGTCTATAAAACTCTTTCTGGTGAGATCTTCTGTTTTTCCTCTGTATTGGATTAAGTTTTCTTTTAAAATGGTCTCTCAATGTTAGTTACATGTTTTCACACTAAAGCCATTTTCTCAGATCCTTTTTCAAGTTCAAATTCATGTGAAAATAGAGAATGTAAAAGAGGAAAGATAGGTAATGAAGACAAATTTTTTGTTCTGAGATTTGACCATGTTTCTTTTTTATTTTATTT
>NW_003852551.1:304021-306842 GCF_000181295.1 Otolemur garnettii
AAAAAAAAAAAAAAAAAAAAGAAGAAGAAAATCACTGCTATGGTTTGAATGTCCCCCTAGCCCCAATATATGTGTTGGAAACTTAACCCCCAATTTCATGTGTTGATGGTAAAATATTTAGAGGTGGGAATCTTTGCAAGGCACCTAGGATTAACTGAGGTCTTCAGGATGGGCCCCATGATGGAACTAGTGACTTAGAAGAAGAGGAAGAGAGGCTCATGTGGTGGCCTCATGCCTGTAATCTAGCACTCTAGGAGGCGGAGGCAGGAGGATGGATCATTTGAGACCAGAAGTCTGAGACCAGCTTGAGCAAGAGTGAGACCCCATCTCTACCAAAAATAGAAAAAATTAGCTGGGTGTGGTGGTGCTTGCCTATAGTCCCGGCTACTCAGAAGGCTGAGACACAGGAAGATCGCTTGAGCCCAGGAGTCTGAGGTTGCAGTTAACTCTGAGGATCCCACTGTACTCTGCTCACAGTGACAGAGCGAGATTATGTCCAAAAAAGAAAGAAAGAAAGAAAGAAAGAAAGAAGAGGAGGAAGAGAGACCCAGGCTGGCATGCTCTTGCCCTCTAATCATCCAATAACTCCTACCATACCACGACAGAACAGAAAGTCCCTCATCAGATGAAGTACCATGCTCTTGGACTTCCCAGCCTCCAGAGCTAAATAAACCACTATTCTTTAGAAATTACTCCGTCTGCGGTATTCAGCTATAGCAACAGAAAACAAAGATAATCACTAAATAGAAATTCATCCAAAACAGAGTAGGATTCAGGTGCTTTCCTTTGTTATACCAAAGATCTTTGGTATAACAACAGCAGTTAGCTTTTATGGAACACTTAGTATGTGCTTGGCACTCTGCTGAGTGCTTTACATATATTATCTCATTTAATCCCACAACAACTCTATAAAGTTAAATATCATCACTCCATTTTGCAGTTAAAAACTAGGGCCCAAGATCAAATAACTAGATTCAGAAGCTCAAATAGGAATGGAAAGAATTTAGAATGGAGCCTTGTACACTGGAGGTGCAATGCAAGGATTAGCTATTACTATTTTTTGGAGGCAAGCTACTAATCTCAACTAAATTGACTGATGCTTTGTAGCCCCTTCCTTTAAGCTTACCACCTCCTTCACTAAAGATATCCCAGTAGGCCAGACATAACTCAACTGGGGCACAAATTTTATACGAAAAGAACAGCTTTTGGGTTTCCTCAAGGCGACTTCCTGCCAGGCTTGTTCCACTGTGGATTTAAGGATATGCCAATTGAGGATGGAACAGTCTTGTTCCTGTACATAATGGAAGAAACAACTCACCATACAGATGTCATGTTCTCCAACTGCACCCTCCACGGTTTGGTGGCATAGATAGCTTCCCCATTGATGCTCAGCCACTTTCCAACAGCAAGAAGCCTTTCTTGGAAGATGGGAATAATCAATCCGTCTTTAGTTGGGCCGATGTTCAGAAGATAGTTGCCTCCCAAACTTACTGTCTGAATCAGTTCCTGGAGAGAGCAGAAACAGTGACAGCCTAGCACGGACACCAAATCTGCCATCACGCTTGGAACACAGAGATACTAAAAGAAGAAAAGTAAGCTAGGCCACGTTCCCTGCTTTGGGAATATCCTTTACCATTTTAAAATTCTATCTTTTTTTTTTTTTTTTTTTTGGTCATTATGAAAGTAGGGGAGGCTCATATGAGAAAACTAAAGAATCCTACTATAAGATGAAGAAATGCATTAACTCATATTCCAGGGATTGGTCGTAGGCACTTTTTGGGAGACTGCACTTAGGATGGAGTAGGAAGGGTCATATCTCAGAAACAAAGGGTATGAACAGGGAAGCTGAGACAAGAAACAGCAGAGTGTGACGGGTTCACGGGGAGTGATGCAGAGAAAATGTGATGGGTTCACGGGGAGTGACGCAGAGAATACAGGGATTAGAGAGGAGACCGCTTGAGCAGCTACCGAAGAGACGCTGGCAGCTGGAAGAGTGTGAAGAATTTCAGACCACTCACTGTCTTGGGCTATAGGAAATGCATGTGCTGCCCTTTGGGGAAAACTGAAGCAAAGAGATATATTCTTTAAGGCTTCTGGAGTGGAAATTGGGGGTGTATATGTGTTTACTGTGACCTTGAACCGATAAACTTCCAGGCAGCTCAGAAAAACTAAGGCCATATACAGAAAAACGTTAAAAGGAGAATCATGGCAGGACTACAGATTCCTTTGGCTCGTTAATTTCTCATGTCTCCCAGTCCTTTTCCTAGGCAGGTAATTTCATATAGTTGCAATAATATGTAACTGATTTTTTCACTCAATGATTAATTATATGGCATTCATCAACATTTTTACCATTAAGAAAAATCCTCAAGTCTATCTAATTATCCCTCTGTGGTTGCAAGAAATTTGAGTCAACCCACATGTCCAATTGAAAATATGATCTTGGGAAGAACCTCTAGGGTACAACTTCCCTCTGTAACTGTAACCACTTTCTTGGGATAGGTTTGTTAGTATGTTCAACAACCCTCATGGGTCCTAGTGACCTGACTTTCACTCAGAGAGCTATTCTTACTCTCTGAAGGCTGGTTGGAGGTCAGTAGGTGCTCTTACCTTAATGATCTGAGATTCTTTTACCACCTCAGATATCACCATGTTGCGACGATAGCCCCAGGACAGCTTGTCAATGCTGGTGCACATCTCCCACTTGTGACTTGGCAAGCTGTGTGGCATGTATTTATCTTGACAGTTGTAGAATCCTCCATGGTGACAGGAAGTGTTCCGACCCCATCGGTCATTCACTACCACGTCATCCTAAACGGGG
>NW_003852551.1:309190-310758 GCF_000181295.1 Otolemur garnettii
GCTGAGACAAGAGAATTGCTTAAGCCCAGAAGTTGGAGGTTGCTGTGAGCTGTGACACTACAGCACTCTACCAAGGGCAATAAAGTGAGACTCTGTCTCTAAAAAATAAAAAAAAACCACTTGACTGTAACCACACGGCAAATGACATGGGTCCATGGGTATATACTCTGTACAGATATGTAAAAACCACTTCAGAGAAAAATAGGGGTGTCAACAATTCTAATTTATGGTTTAGTACCCGTCCATTTATTCAATAACTGTTCAACAACTACTATGATATTCATACTATGGCAGGTACTGGGGTATCCAATGTGAATAAAACACATTTCTTTCTTTCTTTTTTTTTTTTAATTGAAACAGAGTCTCACTTTGTCACCCTTGGTAGAGTGCCGTTGCATCTTAGCTCACAGCAACCTCAAACGCTTGGGCTCAAGCAATGCTCTTGTCTCAACCTCCCTAGTAGTTGGGACTACAAGCACCTGTCACAATGCCCAGTTATTTTTTTGTTTTGTGTTGTTTTGTTTAGCAGGCCCAGGCTGGGTTCGAACCCACCAGCCCCAGAGCATGTGGACAGTGCCCTAATCACTGAGCTACAGTGCCCAGCTATACAACACATTTCTTGCCTTCAAAGATCCAGCAGAGACAGAAATGTGGGCAATTACAACCTGAGATCACCACTGAGATCAACCAGAATTTATTCCCTAGGGATAAACTGTGCATCTGGGAGTCCCCACTCATTTAGCAATGTCCAGGAAATCACTCTTAACCTGTCTTTATCCGTTACATAGGACCTGTTTTGTTTTTTCCTTCTTTCATTTTCTGGGTTTAAGTCTTAGCCACCCAATAACCTCCTTAGAGGTTTGTGAATCTATCAAGGTACCTCAGTTCAAACTGGTTTTATACTTAGGTACAGACAACACCGACAGCCAGACGGCCACTGAGCAAGCTGATTTGTAGCTTGGGACGGACCCTCGGGCAACTCATCTGCAGGTGTTAGTTGTGGAGAGGGAGCCCAAGCCCATGGCAATCCCTAAACATCGTTATCCAGTACTTCCCTCACCGGTATGTTACAGTCTCAATAAATAGGGTGGTGCCTGTGACTCAGTGGGTAGGGCGCCGGCCCCGTATACCAAGGGTGATGGGTTTGAACCTGGCCCTGGCCAGCTTAAACAGCAGTGGCAACTGCAACAAAAATAGCCGGGCATTGTGGTGGGTGCCTGTCGTCCCAGCAACTTGGAGCCTGAGGCAAGAGAATCGCCCTAACCCAAGAGCTGGAGGTTGCTGTGAGCTGTTGATGCCACAGCGCTCTACTGAGGGCAACAAAGTGAGACTCTGTCTCAAAAAACAAAACAAAAAAACAGTCTCAATAAATAGCTACTGCAGAGGTTGCTTGGGGTTACCATGCACTTAGGGTTAGCCTGCTTCTTGCAAGTTTGTACTTCTATCCATGTCATGCCTATTTCCTTCATGTGATGATGGGGACAGGGCGATAGGGGGCGTGACACTTAGATTTTCCTTAAAAGTCTACAATGAAATCTAGAATATGTAAAAAAAAAAATTTTTTTTTT
>NW_003852551.1:314312-316777 GCF_000181295.1 Otolemur garnettii
AGCTTGAGGCTGTCTCACAAAAAAAAAAAAAAAAGAGCAGTGTTTCATGGAAGTTAAAAAGAAAAGGTGGGGTGGTGCCCATATACCGAGGGTGGTAGGTTTGAACCTGGCTCGGCGAAACTGCAACAAAAAATAGCCGGGCGTTGTGGCGGGCGCCTATAGTCCCACCTACTTGGGAAGCTAAGGCAAGAGAATTGTCTAAGCCCAAGAGCTGGAGGTTGCTGTGAGTTGTGATGCCACAGCCCTCTACTGAGGGTGACAAAGTGAGACTCTGTCTCTTAAAAAAAAAGGAAGAAAAAGAAAAAGTGGTGTCCCAGAACCTTAAGACTAAGGTTTTGCTTTTAAGATTTGTTAAGAGGCCTTAGTGCCTATAGTTCAGTGGTTAGGGTGCTAGCCACATACACGGAGACTGGCGGGTTCGAATCTGGCCCAGGCCTACTAAAGAACAATGACAACTGCAACAAAAAAATAGCCGGGCATTGTGGTGGGTGCCTGTAGTCGCAGCTACTTGGGAGGCTGAGGCAAGAGAATTACTAAAGCCCAGGAGATGGAGGTTGCTGTGAGCTGTGATGCCACGGCACTCTACCAAGGGCAATAAAGTGAGACTCTGTCTCTAAAAAAAATTTTTTTAACAACTATCCCAAAATTTCTATTGCAAAGGATCTATAGAAACCATGTGAGCCCCACTTGTACCTTTTCCGTATTGTTACTCTGAGCCCCATAAGGGGTGTGTGTAAATATATATGTATATACCTATTTGGTAAGTATTATTAACCCAGTTGTAGTAGCAAGAATTTGAGGCTTAGCAGGGCAATTTGTTTTAGGTGACAAAGCTTTTAAGTAACAAGAGCTGGGACTCAAATACAAATATGCCTAATGCCAAAGTGTATGCTGTACTCATAGGTAGGCCAGCAAGTAAACTCTAGGAAAAAGATCACCTGTCTGAGTGGCAAGATGTAACACGGTCTGTGTTTTACTATGTATGAGAAATTGTACTAGGCAATTTATATTCATTACCTCATTAGTTCTTACAACTCTGGTGTATTATTATCCCCATTTCACAGAGAAACTGATCTCTTGAAAGATTAAGAAGTTTGTTCAAGCCACACAGCCAGCAAGAAAAAATACTGGGACCTAAGATCCAGTAATGTCTAGATCTGTTCAAGACTAGCTAGTCTCTTATAACCATATACTGTTTCCCTAGAGAAATCATTTGGGTAGAATCTGGGTACATGGAGATTTTTTTTTTTTTAGTTGTTGTTCTAAAGTGAGAATCTAGGCAGCAGTTTCTTAAACTTTATGGGTCTATCATCCTCTGTGAGTCCCCAGATACAGGAAGGACAACCTAGGGATAAAACATAGTAAAGACCAGCGACAAATCCCAAAGTCAAAGTGATCATTTCAAGAGTAATGATCAGGCTCAGAGCCTGTAGCTCGGTGCTGGTAGCTCAGTGGCTAGGGCGTCGGCCACACGCACTGAGGCTCGTGGGTTTGAACCCAGCCCAGGCCTGCCAAACAACAACGACAACTACAACAACAAAAAAATAAAATAGCCAGGTGTTGTGGCAGGCACCTATAGTCCCAGCTACTTGGGCGGCTGAAGCAAGAGAATCGCTTAAACCCAAGAGTTTAAGGTTGCTGTGAACTGTATTGCCATGATACTCTACCCAAGGCAACATAGTGAGACTCTGTCTCCAAAAAAAAAAAAAGAATAATGATCAATGTGGTGACTGAGTGACTGATATCTATAATCCCACCAGCACTCTGGAAAGCTGAGGATAGCTTGAGGCCAGGAGTTTAAGGCCGGCCTGGGCAACATAGTAAGATCATATCTCCACAAAAACTAGAAAAATTTAGCTGGGTGTGGTGGCAGACTTCTGTAGGCCTAGCTACGATCACTTTGCGCCCAGGAGTTTGAGATTCTATGAGCTAGGCTGACACCACAGCTCTCTAGCCTGGGCAACAGAATGAGACTCTGTCTCCAAAAAAAAAAAAAAAAATGACGTCTATATGGAAGGCATTGTTAGGCCTATTGTTAGGCACCGTTATCCCACTTTACAGAGTCAGTCAGAATCATCTGAGGCACAGAAGGGGTTTCTGTTTAAGGTTGGTAAGTAATAAAAGCCAGAAAACAAACACAAATCTGCCTAATGCCAAATCCTGCACAGGGTTTATTAGATCATACTGCCTCCTCCAAGGTCCTGACATAGGGATACACTCTGCAAAGAGGGAACTGAAGTTTTGACCTCATTCTGGGTTTCGTAAGATGGTTTCAATTTATAAAAGCAGTATGACCACATTATAGAAGTTTTTTGTTTTTGTTTTTTTGGAGAGGCAGAGTCTCACTTTATTGCCCTTGGTAAAGTGCTGTGATGTACAGCACACAACAACCTCCAACTCCTGGGCTTAGACGATTCTCTTGCCTCAACCTCCCGAGTAGCTGGGACTACAGGCACCTGCCACAA
>NW_003852551.1:318861-321584 GCF_000181295.1 Otolemur garnettii
GAATATAGGTTTTGTTTTTAATTTATCTAAGACTTGGGCGGCACCTGTGGCTCAAGGAGTAGGGCGCCGGCCCCATATGCCAGAGGTGGAGGGTTCAAACCCAGCCCCGGCCAAAAACTGCAAAAAAAAAAAAAAATTTATCTAAGACTTACTAATAGTTCTTAACATACCCTAAATTAAATGTGGTTAAAGTGATCTATTTTCATATACAATGAAACTTGTTTTGGGTTAAGGATTGTGAGTGTTACAAAAATGCAATATGTAATAATGTAAGTAAGAGGCAATGATACAGATAAGAAGGAATTGTAGGGTTTCATCCCATGACCTGAGGACTAAATAAAGAGGTAAAAATCGCTCTTCTCCACGGACTCCGCCAACATGGTGTTCAGGCACTTCGTGGAGGTTGGTTGGCCGAATGGCCTATGTCTCCTTTGGGCCTCACACCGGAAAGCTTGTAGCGATTGTAGATGTTATTGATCAAAACAGGGCTTTGGTTGATGGACCCTGCACTCAGGTAAGAAGACAGGCCATGCCTTTCAAATGCATGCAACTCACTGACTTCATCCTCAAGTTCCCACACAGTGCCCACCCGAAGTATGTCCGGCAAGCCTGGCAGAAGGCAGATACAAATACAAAATGGGCAGCCACAAGATGGGCCAAGAAAATGGAAGCCGGAGAAAGGAAAGCCAAGATGATAGATGTTGATCGTTTTAAAGTTACGAAGGCAAAGCAAATGAGGAACAGAATAATCAGAATGAAGTTAAGAAGCTTCAAAAAGCAGCTCTTCTGAAAGCTTCTCCCAAAAAAGCGCCTGCTAAGGGTGCTGCTGCTGTTGCAGCAGCTGCTGCTAAAGTTCCAGCAAAAAAGATGACCACTGCGGGCAAGAAGGCTGCAGCCCAGAAAGCCACAGGCCAGAAGGCAGCACCTCCTCCAAAAGCTCAGAGGGGTCAAAAGACTCCAGCCCAGAAAGCACCTGCTCCAAAGGCATCTGGAAAGAAAGCATAAGAGGCTATAATGAAAGTAATGAAGGTTCTTTTTGACATGTTGGCAAAAAAAAAAAAAAAAAGAGGTAAAAATCATGTGTCCTAAAGTCCAGATCTAATCAACATTTCAGAGTTTACAGTAGGACTACAAGCAAACCACAGCACTGGGAAACTGAACATTGAACAGGGGACAGAAGTCAGCAAACTCTTAGAGGTCCAGATAGTACACATATTTTAGGCTTTACAAGGCATGTGATCTCTATCTCAACTCTCCAACTGTAGCCTGAAAGCAGTCATAGACAATGCACAAAAGATTAGGCATAGCTTACCATGGAATACTATTCAGCCATTTAAAAAATGGAGACTTTACAGCCTTTGTATTACCATGGATGGAAGTAGAACACATTATTCTTAGTAAAGCATCACAAGAATGGAGAAGCATGAATCTTATGTACTCAGTTTTGATATAAGGACAATTAGTGACAAGGGGACAGGGTGAGCAGAGAGAGGAAGGAGGGAGGAGTGGGAAGGGATTAGCAGAGAGAGGGAAGCGGGGAGGGAGGTGGGATCTTGGTGTGTGGCAAACCTTTTGGGGGCAAGACACAATTGTAAGATGGACTTTACCTAACAAATGCAATCAGTGAAACCTGGTTTCTTGTACCCTCAATGAATCCCCAACAATAAATTAAAAAAAAAAAAAAAGAATAGGCGCAGTTGTGTTATAATCAAACTCTATCATTTATGGAAATAGGCAGCCAGCCTACCCCACACTGGGATTACAAAATCACAGCCAAGCTGAGGCTGGCAACAGGAGAAATACCACCTTTCCTTCTTATAGGTAAACATACTTAAAGACTGTAGGGTTCAAAGCCAGAACACCTCTCTGGGTTCAAATTCCCTCTCTGCCACTTCCTACCTCTTTGATTCCTGGAAGTTACTTCCTACTAACTGGCAAATATTACAGAGCATTAATTACAATCAACTGTGTACTTTTCTATATCACTTTATGCTGCCTTACCTGCCTGTTTCAGTCACCTATGTGACCTGCCATCTATTCAAATCTTCCCTGAATAGAAGCTATGTGCTGATAGCTACAGAGGACATAAAGGGGAGAGACCTGGTCCTTGGTCTCCACCAGACAGTGGAAAAGGCCCTGGGTTTTAAGCCTTCCCAGAAGGAGTCCTTCACGGGTGCAGACAGAACTTCATGGCCTATGCTATGTCTCCTTTACCTAATGAGACATGGCCATGAACTCCTCTGATGGAGTCACATTTGGTCATGTGACAATTAAGCATCAAAGCCTACTTATTCAAAAGCCAGAAGCCCTTCAGGTAACTTGCTAACTGCAAACTTCTAAAACACACAAGTAGAGAAGGTATGGAACTCTGGACAGCTAGATCAAAAGAGAAGACAGAGCGACTGTCCGTAGACACACACCTCTTCCGGAGAGCTGTTCCCAGTTCACCAACCAAATCTCGATGGGGCCCCACATCCTTAGAATTCCAGTTCCAAGACACAGGACTCGGCCAGTTTGTGAAGCCTTCGTGATGCTTTGTTGTCAGGACTACATACCTGTGGACAATAAAACCACATGAGCAAAGGAGTAAACAGCAGGGAGGAACTTGCTAAGCATGTCTGAGGCTTTAAAATGTCTGGGAGAGGCTCAGCGCCTGTGGCTCACGTGGCTAAGGCGCCAGCCACATACACATAAGGCGCGGGTTCGAATCCAGCCCAGGCCTG
>NW_003852551.1:321718-323451 GCF_000181295.1 Otolemur garnettii
CAGGAGTAGTTGGAGGTTGCTGTGAGCTGTGATGCCAGGGCATCTACCCAGGGGACCAGCTTGAGGCTCCGGCTAAAAAAAAAAATGTCTGGGAGAATCTGACTACAGAAAATATACTTGTGTGAGTGATTCTCTTAGGTGCAGACTCCGCTCGAGTACTGCTCCAAGAACGGAAGCAAACTTGAGCAAGTCGCAGACCTTAGTTCCCAGCCATGGAACTTACCAGAGGGAAGGAAGGAGTAGGTAAGGGAAAACAAGTGAACCTTAGCTCTCTGACTCTTCAACTCTTCTGGTATCATTAACTTTCTTTAACCGGTTTCCCTGAAGGAGAAAGATCTCTGCTAGAAACAGCAGATGATAGAAAAGTATGCTGGGTTGGGCGCTTGTAGCTCAGGGGTTAGAATGCCAGCTCTGTGCACCAGGGGTGGTGGGTTTGAACCCAGCCCAGGCCTGCTTAACAACAACAAAAAGTATGCTGTTTTGTTTTAGGAAGCCTATATGAATGCTTTCTCATTTACAGTGGTGACAGAAGACCCAAAGAACTGGTAGAAAAGGCAAATGTTGAAATAAAAACCAAATCATCCAACATTTAATTTGATTTGATGGCAGAAAAATAGATAATACCTACACATGTTGTTTTAACTACTGGCTTTTGTGGGGAGCTCCAGAACTTTAAGAGCCAGATAATGTTTTAGGCCATAGGTCACATAGCATATTCTTTTCTTTATTTAACATCCTTTAAATCTTTTTACAATCCTTTAAAAATGTAAGAACTACTGAGTAAGGTAGCTCATGCCTGTAAATGTAGCACTTTGGGAGGCCAAGATGGGAGGACCATTTAAGGCCAGGTATTTGGGATCAGCCTGGGCAACATAGCAAGAACCTATCTCTCAGAAAACAAAAAAAGCAGGCTGGGCGCAATGGCTCACACCTATAATCCTAGCCCTCTGGGAGGGCAAGTTAGGTCGACTGCCTGAGCTAACCAGTTCAAGACGAGCTTGAGCCAGAGGGAGACCCTGTTTCTTAAAAAAAAAAAAAAAGAAAAAATAGCTGTGCATTGTGGTGGGCACCTGTAGTCCCAGCTACTTGGGAGGCTGAGGCAAGTGAATCACTTAAGCCCAAGAATTTGAGGTTTCCGTGAGCTACGATGCCACGGCACTCTACCAAGGGCGACTAAGTGAGACTCTGTCTCCAAAATAAATAAATAAATGAATAAATAAAAATAAATGGGCTGAGGTGGGTGGATTGCCTGACCTCACAGGTTCAAGACCAGCTTGAGCCACAGCAAAACCTCGTCTCTAACAATAGCTGGGTATTGTAGCAGGTGCCTGTAGATCCAGCTGGTTGGGAGGCTGAGGCAAGAGAACCACTTGAGACCAAGAGTTGGAGGTTGCTGTGAGTTATGACGCCATGGCACTCTACTGAGGGTGACAAAGTGAGCCTCTGTCTCAAAAAAAGAAAAAAATAAATAAATAAATGCCAGTTGTAATTTTTCTTCAGTACAAGAAAACCTAAAGTTCAAGAGAAACTGTTAAAATCTGGCAGATGACTGAGGAACCAGGGTACGGCTATAAGACCGCTCTAAGCAGGAGATGAGGAGACCTCCCTGCTTCCATTTTTTTTTTTTATTTTTTATTTTTTTGAGACAGAGCCTCAAGCTGTCCCCCTGGGTAGAGTGCCATGGCATTACAGCTCACAGCAACCTCCAACTCCTGGGCTCAAGCGAGTCTCCT
>NW_003852551.1:323471-328228 GCF_000181295.1 Otolemur garnettii
GCTATTTTTTGGTTGCAGCTGTCGTTGTTTGGCAGGTCTGGGCTGGGGATTTGAACCCGCCACCTTAGGTGTACGTGGCTGGCGCCTTAGCCGGTTGAGCTATAGGCGCCAAGCCCTTGCTTCCGTTTTTAGAGTCTCACTTTGTCACCCTTGGTAGAGTGTGGTGGTATCATAGCTCACAGCAACCTCAAACTCCTGGGCTTACGTGATTCTCTTGCCTCAGCCTCCCGCTCTGGGACTACAGGTGCCTGCCACAACGCCCAGCTATATTTAGAGATGAGGTCTCGCTCTGGCTCAGGCTGGTCTGGAACCCGTGAGCTCAAGCAATCCACCAGCCTCAGCCTCCCAAGAATTACTGGTGTGAGCCACTGCGCCCAGTCCCTGCTTCCATTCTTAACCTTCTCCAAGCAGCCATATGACTCCTTCTAGAACAGCAGTTCTAAACCTGTGGGTCGAGACCCCACTGGGGGGGTCGAATGACCCTTTCACAGGAGTCGCCTAACACCATCCTGCATATCAGATATTTACATTACGATTCATAACAGTAGCAAAATTACAGTTATGAAGTGGCAACAAAAATAATTTTATGGTTGGGGGTCCCCACAACATGAGGAACTGTAAAGGGTCGTGGCATTAGGAAGATTGAGAACCACTGTTCTAGAAGCTGAGAGTAACCATACCCTGACTTAACACTTGACAACATAAAGCCCTCAATGCTTAAGGCTCACTCCTTTGGTTTAGGACCCTACCTTCCAATCTCTCACCTGGTCCCTGCCCCAGCACTCTCCACTCTTTCAGTTTTCTGACCAACTACTCACAACCTCCAACAGTTCCCAAAACGATTCATACTCTGGGAGGCTGAGGCAGTGAATAGCTTGAGCTCAGGAGTTCAAGACCAGCCCCAGCAAGAGAGACCGGTGTCTAAAAGTAGCTGGGCATTGCGGCAGGCAGCCGTAGTCCCAGCTACACAGGAGGGCTGAGGCAAGGGAATCGCTTTGAGCCCAAGAGTTTGAGGTTGCTGTGAGCTATGACACCAGAGCACTCTACCGAGGGTGTAAAAAAAGAAAAAATTCACACTTTCTTGGGCACTTTGTATATGCAAGGCACCAAGCAGGGCAGATGAATGAGAATCTGTACAGTTGCCCAAACACCCAGCTTACCAGAACGCCTTTCCTTTTCATCTTAGAGACATGAGACTTGAAAGGAACTAATACGATCTCTTTCTGTAGGCACTGTCCAAGTTCGCAGTTGAACTCAGACCAGACGCCATACCACTGATAAAAATCCTGGAGTCCTGATTCATTTTGTCGACCTAGAAGGGACATTGGGTATCGCCTTATTCGATCCTCTGGATATACAGATGTAAACAGCGAGGGCTTTGCAAACCCACTGGACCGGGAGTATCTTTAAGTCAGCCGGGCCCAGCCCCTCACCTCCTCTTGCTCCCGTCAGCCTAGCCGGGCAGGGGCACCGCCGCCCGCCCCCGAGACGACACTCACTTGGCCCCAGCCGCCTGGAAGAGGCTGGCCCACTCCTCTGGGTGATAGAAGCGCGCCGTGAACTCTGGCCCGAAGTCTGCGTAGCTGAAGCCAGGCGGGTAGTTTTCATTCATGAAGCTCTGGTATGGGGCCAGCCCCTCGCCTTTCCAGTGCCACCAGAACCACTCGCTGCCCCAGGCTGGCACCGAGAACACGCCCCAGTGCACAAACACCCCGAATTTGGCCTCGTCGTACCAGGCCGGCAGCGGCCTCGAGTCCAGGCTCGGCCAGTCGGGGGTGTAGCGACGCTGAGACTGGGTCGGATGTCGAGCCCGAGGCGCCAAATCGGCCACTCCGAGGACAAGCAGTAGCAGCAACAGGACACCCACCGCCTCCGACCTCGCCCCTAGAGCCGGCATTTTTCTGCCCCTGGGTTGCCACCGCTCGCTCCTAACGCGCGGGCAAGGGGCGCGCGGCTCCGCCCACTCTGGCTAACGATTGGCTCGGAAGGAAAAGGGGCTGAGTCAACTGAGTCTTCCTCTTTGGGTCGGTGTTTCCAGGAGCGCCCCCTGGGGCCCACAAGGGGAAAGACGCAAGAAGGCGTTGACTGCGCTACGCTGGTGCAATGAAAACTTTAGAAGGGACTCAGCGGAGGGGTTAAGATGCGTATAAGCCGTGATTTATATGAAGGCCTAGTCATTAGGACCTAGGGGTGTGGAGAACGCACACATTTAAGCAGTCCATTGGGAGCAGTCTATTTTGCTGCCGCAATCCTGCAGGGTAGTCAGATTACAGGTTTTATCTAGTGATAAATTAGGAGCCATAGGGGGCTTTTAAACTGTCCTGTGGAAGAGGGATCTAGTAGCTCTACGAGGTTGGAAGGGTATTGTCACAGAACAATAATAAGGGAGGAAGCATCAAGAGGGGAGAAGAACAAAAAAAGCAGACGCTGAAAAAGGAAGAGCAGATTTGATCATTCTGTCTGTCCAATATGTATTGAGCTTGCTTTGGGAATTCTGAGATATTCCAAAGAGTTTAGCATCTAACTAAAAAACAAAAACAAACCATGCATAGGTTGCCACAGAGAAATATTTTAATTTAATTTAATTTATGGAGAGACAGAGTCTCACTCTGTCGCCCTGGGTAATGTGCAGTTGCTCACAGCAACCTCAAACTCCTGGGCTCAAGCAATCTTTTTGCCTCAGCCTCCCTAGTGGCGGGGCCTACAGGCATGCACCACCACACCAGGCTAGTTTTTCTGGTTTGTGTGTAGGGGGGGAGGGTTTGCTGTTTTTGGCCAGGACTGGGTTGGAACCCTCCACCTCTGGCATATGGGGCCGGTCCCCTACTCCTTTGAGCCACAGGCACCGCCCAATTTATCTGTTTTTTTAGTAAAGACAGGGTCTTGCTCTTGCTCAGGCTGGTCTCGAACTCTTGAGCTCACGAAATCCACCTGCCTTGGCCCTCCCTGAGTGCTGGGATTATAGGCATGAGCCACCTCGATCAGCCAGAAGAACACTTTTAAAATACCAGGGCCAGAAAAATTGGGATCCAAGAGACACCAGGCTCAAGGAATATCTGTGTGAACCTTGCCTGGCAGGGAAGTCACTGAATCCTGTTACAATTTGTACATGCTGTATATGGTCAATCAATCTGGCATTGATAAGGCCATCAGGGTGGGAAGCATGCAAGTCAGAAGTCTCATGATCTCACGTGGCACAATCAGTCCCTACCTATCAGTAGGAAAATGACAGCACATCAGTGTTAAAAGGAACTTTGGAAATCCTCAGCACTGTCCCTGACATTTCCTGCAGAGGAGGAAAAACTGAGGACCCGTGAGGAGGGGAGGGAAGTTACTCGAGATCACGCCACTACTGGGAGGCTGAGGCGGGTGGATTGCCTGAGCTCACAGGTTTGAGATCAGCCTGAGCAAGAGCAAGGCCCTGCCTCTAAAAATAGCCAGGCGTTATGGTGGGTGCCTTTAGTCCCAGTTACTTGGGAGGCTGAGGCAAGAGAATTGTTTGAACCCAAGAGTTTGATGTTGCTGTGAGGTGTGACACCAGAGCACTCTACTGAGGGCAGTAAAAACAAGACTATCTCAAAAAAAAAAAAAATCATGCAGCTAGTATGGGTCAGAGGTAGGACTAGAATCCAGGTCTCCAGATATAAAATCTATATACCTTTTCCCACACCACTTCTCTCTTGCACCCTGGGAGGAGTCAGGGCTTGTGTGGACAGAACCAAGCACTTCCTCATTCTGACACTGATAAGGAAAGACCATGGCTATTGCTGAATGAGCAGCTAGTTTCTTTATCTTTTGTGAGCAGCTAGTTTCTTTATCTTTTGTGATTTTTCCTCTGCATGATTATGTTGTTGTTTTTTTTAGACAGAGTTTCATTATGTCACCCTCAGTAGAGTGGCGTGGCGTCACAGCTCAGAGCAACCTCCAGCTCTTGGACTTAAGCAATGCTCTTGCCTCAGCCTCCAGAGTAGCTGGGACTTCAGGTGCCTGCCACAATGCCTGGCTATTTTTTTGGTTGCAGTTGTCATTGTTGTTTAGCAGGCCAGGGCTGGGCTCAAACCCGCCAGCCTCAGTGTACACGGCCAGCGCCCTAGCCACTGAGCAAAGGCGCTACCCCCCTTTCCTTATGTAAATGAGAGCAATTCTCAGTGCTATCCAGGTTCCTTTTGATCCCTTGCTGTCTCCTCTGTAAACTCTGCTTTTCTACTTTTATCAAAGGTAGAGCATAATTTAGTCACTCTAGTCATGTATAATCCAACTAACTGCAAAAGGACAAAAGTAGAAAGTATAGAAGTACATTTAATTAAAATATTTTTAGAATCTACTTTTGTGACACGGTGGCTCATGCCTGTAATCCCAGCACTCTATAACTCCAAGGCAGGTGGACTGCCTGAGATCACGAATTTAAGACAAGCCTGAGCTAGAGCAAGACCCTGTCTCTAAAAATGGCTGGGTGTTGTGGCAGGCTCCTGTTGTCTCAGCTACTTGGGAGGCTAAGGCAAGAGAATTATTTAAGCCCAAGAGTTGGAGGTTGCTGTAAGCTATGATACCATGGCACTCTATCAGGAGCTATAAAAAAAAAAAAAAGAATCTACTTTTGTTCATTCAACAAATATTTACTGAGTGCCAATTTGTACTAGGCAGTTGGGTATTTTCTTTTGCTAAAATAAGAAAGCCCGCCCAGTGAATAAAAATGGAATGATCCAAATTTAAGGAATCATAAATATGTGAACATGGAAAATCACTTTTTTTTTTTT
>NW_003852551.1:328589-331864 GCF_000181295.1 Otolemur garnettii
GTCTTGCCTCAGCCTCACAAGTAGCTGGGACTACAAGCACCCGCCACAACACCCAGCTATTTTTTTGTTGCCATTGTTGTTTTAGCTGGCCCAGGCGGAGTTTGAACTCACCAGCCTAGGTGTTATGTGGCTGGCACCCTACTCACTGAGCTACGCCCACCACCCAAGGAAAAGCACTTTAAAAAATTATACCTTGGCTCAGCACCTGTGGCTCAAGTGGCTAAGGCTCCAGCCACATACACCCAAGGTAGAGGGTTCGAATCCAGCCTGCGCCCACCAAACAACAATAACGGCTGCAACGAAAAAATAGCCAGGCGTTGTGGGGGGTGCCTGTGGTCCCAGCTACTTGGGAAGCTGAGGCAGGAGACTTGCTTGAGCCCAGGAGTTGGAGGTTGCTGTGAGCAGTAATGCCACGGCACTCTACCCAGGGGGACAGCTTGAGGCTCCTGTCTCAAAAAAATAAAAAAAATGTATACCTTGGGCACTGGCTATGGCTCAAAGGAGTAGGGCACTGGCACCATATGTGGGAGGTGGCAGGTTCAAACCCAGCCCTGGCCAAAGACTGCCAAAAAAAAAATGTATAAGTGCGGTGGCTCATGCCTGTAATCTTAGCACTCTGGGAGGCCGAGGCAGATGGATTGCCTAAGCTCACAGGTTTGAGACCAGCCTGAGACCTTGTCTCTAAAAAAAATAGCTAGGTGTTGTGGCAGGTGCCTGTAGTCTCAATTACTCGGAGACTGAGACAAGAGAATCGCTTGAGTCCAAGAGTTTGAGGTTGCTGTGAGCTATGATGCCATAGCACTCTATTAAGGGTGACAAAGCAAGACTCTATCTCAAAAAAAAAAAAAAAAGGTATGCCTGATGTGTTCCTGTAGTCTCACCTACTTGGGAGGCTGAGGCAGGAGAACTGTTTGAGCTCAGATGTTCAAAGCCAGTCTGGGCAAGACAGTGAGACCTTGTCCTTGTCTTTCAAAAAAGCCAGAAAAATCCCCCCAAACTAAAACAAAACAGCAATGATTTAGGCCACTTCATTGCCTTACCAAAATATAGGTATCTAGGTTAAAACATAATTTGATTCTGTAAAACGCACTGAAGGGTTTTCAGACAGTTCACATCCACAATATTGATCAGATTCCTTCAGAGTCTGCTGTGTCCTCACTGAACACTGGCATATGGAGGCAAACCCAGAGCTTATCTTGTGGGATATCCTAACCTAGTGAATGCTGCTTAACACAGCCCAGAAGCTGGACTTTTTCTTTTGGGTCTGTACTGAGTTCAATAGTATCCCCCAAAACTTCATATTTACTTGCAACTTGTGAATTTGACCTTATTTGGAAATAAGGGCTTTGTAGATGTAATTAGTTAAATTTAGATGAGGTCATATTAGATTAGGGTGCTCCCACATCCAGTGATTGGTATCCTTAAAAGAAGATACCAAGAGACACAGGGGCAGAAAGGCCATGTGAAGACAGATGGGAGTTACGTTGCCCCAAGCCAAGGAATCACCAGTGACCATCAGAAGTTGGAATAGTCAAGGATCCTCCTCTTGAAATTTTAGGGGAGCATGCCCCCACTGACACCTTAATTGGGGGCTTCTAGCCTTCAGAATATTGTGAGAAAATAAATCTATGTTGTTCAAGCCATTCAGTTTGTGAAAATTTGTTAGAGGAAACTAATACAGGGGCTTGAAAATTAAGTATGTTGAGAATCAATGAGGAGTGAAGGTTGCAGCGATCTGATGTTGCAGAAAACTAATATTCCTAATGAGAAAGGCCAGGAGTTCATGGTTAAGAGGGCAGGTTTTGGAGTCAAACAGAACTAGTTTGGAAACCATAGTTCTGGTGTTTACTTGCAGTGTGACCTCAGGCAAATGACTTTGCCTCTTTGAGGTTTCCTCATCCCTAAAATGAGCATAACCAAGACCCTCTTCATCAGGTTATTGTGAAAACTAAGTGAAATCAGGCATTTACAAGTCCTTAGTCCAGTGTCTGGCACATAGTAAAGGCTCAATAAAAGTCAACCAGCACAAACCAGCACATATAACCACATCTCATAGTGGGTCTACCCTACCTGAAGTCACCCTATCACATGACCCTGCCTATTTCCTTCATCATACCATTGTAATTATCTTCTTTATTTACTTACTGGCTCTCTTCCTACAGGAATGTAGATTATAAGCCCCCAGACAGGGGCAGAGTCTCATTTGTGGTTGAATATTGAGGACCTAGCACAGAGCCTGGCATGTATTAAGAGATGGATGAATAAGTGAATGGTTAGTAGATACTTTGTCTTGAAAGAATTAAAAGAAGACATGTTTAATCCATATCATGCCTTTTATTCTACCTGCAGTCCCAAATAATTGCATTAGCGTTTCTCTGCAATTCTCCCCGCTACCAGCAATTTCTCTTGCCTCCTGTTTTAAGCCCCCATGGGACAAGGGACAACCCAGTCTCCTTGACATGTAAAATATGGATCCTCTGGGATCTTCAAAAGCACAGAGCTGTGTTCCTGTTGGGGAACATGGATTGTGGAATGTCAGCCCTGTGCCTGGTATATGGGAAGGGAACTGGCCCTCCTCCTATTGTAACCCAGCCCACTTTCCCCTGCCCACTCCTGTTATCCTGTCTCCCCTCTCTATCCCATTTCCCTCCTCCTCCCTCCTCCCCCCAGAGTCAACTCAAGGAACAAGGCAAGTCCCTCCTCCCCCCAGGATGGCCGAGAACGTGCTTCCCAGCCATGTTCCCAGGCCCCCTTCTTCCCCCTAGGGTTGCCAAGAACAAGCTTCAGGTATAAGGAAGAAAAGTCCCAAGTTTCACAAAACCCCCAAGTTCTCAGTAGATGAACAATGGTGGAAAACTCACCTAGACTTGATTAATTACTGTTGTATAACCATAACCATTGTGATATGAGATGTATCCATTGTCAACCGAAGTTGTATTAATTATTGTTCCATTGCCATATCCATGACTACCTGAGTTGTAACCCCCCCCCCGTAGCCAGCCACGTTTTGCTTCTGTAATATGTTTGCCCAAAGCCTATAAAAGGCAACTCACTCTCACACCTGGGCTGCTGACTGTCTCTTGGAGCAGTAGCTCCTGCAGCAGGTAAAATAAATTACCAATTAATTAACCTAAATGGGGGTCCGATTCTATTTTTCCAGGTCTCCTAAGTTATTTCATTTGGAGGCCCCAGCGAGATCCTCACCCTCGGAACCCCTGCCTGGACCCGCCACGGGCCGACAGCTCCAGGGGAAGGCCTCAGAGAAGATGTCCCTC
>NW_003852551.1:332528-333847 GCF_000181295.1 Otolemur garnettii
CCTCAGCCTCCCAAGTAGCTGGGACCACAGGCGCCCACCACAACGCCCAGCTATTTTTTGGGTGCAGCCATTATTGTTGTTTGGAGGGACCGGGCTAGATTCGAACCCGCCACCTTAGGTGTATGTGGCTGGCGCCTTAGACATTTGAGCCACAGGTGCCGAGCCTGCAGCTCTTTATTAAACTGGCATTAGCAGTCTTTTTAGACTGTTTGGATTTGCAGGCTAGTTCTGTTCTGGTAAATGGCAGACTCCTATTCGGTTGTCTTGGGTTTCTGCAGTCAATTGTGCTGGTTCTGGTTTGTGTGTCTTTTATGTTTTAAGTTTTGTATAAGTGAGTGAGTGAAAGACTTAAATGTGACTCCGTGTCTGACTAATTTCTGCCTGTTGAATTCCGTTTGTGTTTCCTGCCCTGTCCACTTGTCATTTTACTTTATTGGTTTATTTGTTTTTTATAATGTTTTGTATTGTAGTCTTTTCTTCCACTTAGTGATTTGCTCAAAATAAGACAGAGTAATTTTTAAAAGTGCTCTTTCAGTAACTTTTTAATTTCAGCCAAATTCACCAAGAACAACAGTAACAAAGTGCATATTTTCTGTAAGTAAAACTAATTAGCTTAACAAAGAGAAACTAGAAATTTCATATTTTCAACTTTAAGAAGTGGGCACCTACTTGGTAAAATATTAACTTGAGTCTATAAATCATGGGGGGTGCGGTGTATAAAAAGTAAAGACTGTGCCAAGAAAAAGTTGCGATTTAGGCAGTCCCATGAACTTTATGTATTAGTAAATTGTGTAACACCTGTTAGTCAAGATTGTATTTAATTTATCAATCCCGGTGCTTTATTCAGTGTCCTTTCAAGGTGCCTTTAGGGAACCTTGTGAGCTTCTCTTAGATTTCAATCCAAGGAAAGTCCCTGTAGGAAAGTCCCTGTGTTTTCCTTCCTCCTCTTTTTCCTGGTAAACTGTTACTATCCTTGAGACAGGGCATCACTTTGTTTCTATATACACCTTCAATTTATGAGTTTAAGTCTCAATATTTCTGTTTTATGTACAATTTATTTTAACCCGTACTGTGGCCACTGAATGTGGCTGGACTGATTAAATTATCTTCTCTCTCTGACAATTAAAAAGTTAATACAAAGTTTATTAAAACTGTTCCTCTTCTGCCTACAAAAAAAAAAAAAAACTATTGTTACTATGTAACAGATAGCTTTAAAATAAGGTGCCAGCTCTCAGCAAGAAACCCAAGATCAATTGCTCATCTGAAACTAAAGAAAAACAAACAGTCCTCTTTACTTCTTCTTCTTTTTTTTTTTTTTT
>NW_003852551.1:333984-336082 GCF_000181295.1 Otolemur garnettii
TTTTTTTTGGTTGTAGCCATCATTGTTGTTTGGCAGGCCCGAGCTGGATTCAAACCTGCCATCTTAGGTGTATGTGGCTGGCGCCTTAGCCACTTGAGCCACAGGCACCTAGCCTACTTCTTAAAACAGTAACCTAACATCACTCTGGTTGGCATATATTCTGCCAATCCTCAGATGGTCTCTGAGGGGAGCAAGCTGTGATCCCTTAGAGGGGAGACACCCCCTGAAGACATCCCAGGGCCCCTAAAAAGCCCAGAACCCACCTACAGAGGTAAGCCAATTTGATATCTATTTTTAGCTGGTGTCTACAAACATTAATTAACTATTAACCTCCAAGGAAAGGCCAATAAGACTGGAACTTTAAACAGGGACCTCGGGTTACCGGGCCATTAACTTGTGGGAACTACAGCCCTACTGTCCTGTCAGGGACTCCCAGAAAAGAGCAAGAGTCCAATCAACCCCTGAGGTGTTAGATCACTCACAAGCCTGTTAAAAGTGTATAAGAATGTGTTCTGGTTCTAATTCTAAAAATACAAAAGTGTGAGAATAAATGTGGACTATTAGACATTATTTACGTCAGGGTCTATGCCTGCCTTGTCTTTTTATGACATTTGTTCGGTGTTTACTAGAAGATTGGTCTCGGCCTGAAATAAACGGTCTTGAAAACATTTGTGAGTGGATTGCAGATCTTTTCTTTCAAGGGACCCTTCAAGACTTTACCCCTTCTGAAACTGCCTTGCTTACTTATTTACTTTTATGTGTTCTATACCCCTCACCATCTGGTGCCTCTTTGGCCTGGCAGTCATTGGTGTCTTCATCTTTATTACTGGTATTAGGCTTAGTATCCCCCTAACTCTTTGATGCCCCATCATCACCAAACTTTGGGGCCCCTCTTTTTTTCTGTGTAACATTTACCTGATTATAATACTCTTAGTTGCCAACAGTCAAAAAAGGGGTAATCAGGTAGATTTTTATAATAACTGATTAGTACATATTTTGTCATCTGATCACATTTCTTGTTGAACTTTCATTCCCAGTTGTGCAAATGACAGGGTTGCCACTGGCAGCAGTAGCGATGACTGGCTAAAAAATTCAGACATAGTAAAGTCAGTTTTGATTCCTTTCAAACTTGCCTACTCCTTTCGCCTGGCTTTCCCACCTCACTGCCTCTACTTTGCAGAATTTAGCTATTTATGGGAGATGTCAGAGAAATGGCATCATGCCCAGCCATTTCAGTAGAGGCTCCAAAAGTGTGGCCCACCGGGTTCCCCAAGCCCTGAAGGGGCTGAAAAGGGTAGAAAAGAAACAAGAAGGGGGGCTGCAAATTGACACCTCAGGAACAGAGAAATCTAAACAGAATTGCCGGATAGGTGCCAACAAGAAACATTAATGCTGAGTTAATAAATCGCCTCATTTATAAACAGAAATATGCCTTTACAAACTGAATGGGTATTCTAACAAATGAATAAATACAGCCTCGCATCTTAGGCAGGGTTATTAAGTTTTCACAGTTTTTATCTGGAAAAATTATGATGTGTACTTCCTACTCAGAGTAAAACCTTCCAAATATTTAGAATTGCTTTATTCATAACCTTACTAGGACTCAAAGAGTATAACCTGCAATGTGTTTGTGCCTGGAAATAAAAATTTGATTTCTAAACTTACCTGAGCCTAAAAAAAATAAAGATCTCCTGTTTAGCTCTGACTGAGAAAATCCTGTATCAATGTTATATTTCATAAAATGTCTCTCATTTATAAAATGTAATAATTTAATTGCCTAAAAAACTGGGTCTTTATCAAAAATTCTTGCCTTGTAAAACTTTCTAATTATCAGTTTGATAAGTAAATAGTTAACTGTAATCCTGTTTTAAAGGAAATAAATTTTAGGGAGTAAGAAAAATTGGACAAAAATGACATTGTATAAGGAAAGAATATTATGTGATTTTAAAAAAAGGTAAAATGTAAGACAAAAGTTAAACTCATAAAAAAGACTTTGTGGCTCGGCGCCTATAGCTCACCCGGCTAAGGCGCCAGCCACATACACCTAAGGCGGCGGGTTCGAATCCCCAGCCCGGGCCGCCAAACAACAATGACGGCT
>NW_003852551.1:336410-340221 GCF_000181295.1 Otolemur garnettii
AAAAAAAAAAAAAAAATTAGACTTATTTAATTTGTTAGAAGTGTATAAGAAGCATTGTCCGATGTGAAATAGTAATTAATTTTGTGTAAATTATGGTTTTATATATATATATATACATATATATATTCTGACATTATAAAACATTAGTCTGTCCTAACATGTACTGTCAGTAATAATTTTAATTCGTCTAAAAGGAAAGTGTTTTTTATGTAACTAAGTTCAAAGTTCATTCTAAAAAAGAAAAATATTTTAAAAAGCTGAAGAAGTCTCTCAAATTCAAATTCCTAATGTTTTTAAAAATTAAGTACCTTTGGATTTCTAAAACTTTCATTGAAAAGTTAACATGTCTATAAGTATTACTAATCTAGTTTCAAACAGAACAGAAATCAGTTACGTGGAACTGAGCTAGTTTATTATAGCTTTTTGTTTAAAATATTGTTAATTCTGTCTGTGTTCTGTTTTCCAAAGGTCAAGAAAACGATTTTCTGTCTTTTGAGCTATTTGTAACATTTCAAGCAATGTATATGCTTATAAGCAGAGTTTAAAACATATTTTTTCTCTCTCCTTAATTTCTCCAACTCTACAAGCCATTGATAAATATTCTTAATTTCTAACAATACAGTTATTTGCATAAGTTCAGTAAGAATCTGTTTTGTTCTATAAAACATAATAAAGACACTGGTTATTTTACCAAGGCTTTGGCTAGAATAGCATTTCTGGACTGTGTTAAGGAATTAAGGTTGACTTTATAAAGCCAATAAAAAGCCCTCTGGAAAACTAGCCAGATATCCATGAATAACATTTCCTGATCTGTAGTAAGCAATGAAGGTAACTCCCTGACAGGTCTGGGGGTCGAAATATGCTTGGAAACCTCAAAAAAGAATTTACCCAATGCATATAGGTATCTAATGGCACAGATAAAATCTGGGCTCATAAGAGGCCTTTAAAAGGTCTAACCTAAAAATTCCTTATAAAAAGTTCCAGCAAAGCCAATTTTAAAAAGAGTCCAGATAATTAATAATTATTCTTATTGCACTTTATGCAAATAATCAGTATACTGAAGGTACAGTTTATCTTAACAACTAAATTAGTTCTGCTATAATTTGTCTTTAGTAAAAAGAGAAATTGAAGAGAAAGAGAAATAATTAATTCAAAAAAAAAAGACTGTAACTCACCTATATTAAATCCCAACCTTGTCTGTACTAAATCTATTAAATGAGACTAAGGAACTGGCCTCAACAAAGGTCACCTGTTAAAAATTTATAATGTGTATAAACAAAATCATAAGAGCAAGAAACGAACTTTAATTAAATATAAGCCTTGCCACCAGTATTATTCAAAGAAAACTTCATCAATCCTCTGCTAACAGGAACTCCTAAAAACTAAGAGAGACTGAATTTTTTTTTTTTTTTGAGACAGAACCTCAAGCTATCCTGGGCATCACAGCTCACAGCAACCTCCAACTCCCCGGCTCAAGCATGTATCCTGCCTCCACCTCCCAAGTAGCTGGGACTACAGGCGCCCGCCACAACGCCCGGCCATTTTTTGGTTGCAGCCATCATTGTTGTTTGGCGGGCCCAGGCTGGGGATTCGAACCTGCCACCTTAGGTGTATGTGGCTGGCGCCTTAGCAGCTTGAGCCACAGGTGCCGAGCCAAGAGAGACTGAATTAAATAACTACTTGAGTAATTAACCACGTTCTACTGTAGCAGCTACACAACCTCCAACCTGGAGACCAGACTTAACCAATAAAGTCAAAGAGAAGACCATCATCTTCAATTAAAGGTTTAATTTGCCAAGAAGAGGAGTGGGAAATGTTGTAACCCAGCCCTCTTTCCCCTGCCCACTCCTGTTATCCTATCTCCCCTCTCTGGCCTATTTCCCTCCTCCTCCCTCCTCCCCCCAGAGTCAACTCCAGGAACAAGGCAAGTCCCTCCTCCCCCCAGGGTGGCCAAGAACATGCTTCCCAGCCATGTTCCCAGGCCCCCTTCTTCCCGCTAGGGTTGCCAGGTACAAGGAAGAAAAGTCCCAAGTTTCACAAAACCTCCAAATTCTCAGTAGGTGAACAATGGTGGAAAACTCACCGAGACTTGATTAATTACTGTTGTATAACCATAACCATCGTGATATGAGATGTATCCATTGTCAACCGAAGCTGTATTAATTATTGTTCTATTGCTGTATCCATGACTACCCAAGTTGTAACCCCCCCTTAACCAGGGAGTGAAAAGACTTCTGACTCAAGTTGTTTAAAATTGGGAGAGAACCCTCAGTAGCACTCAGCATTAGGGGTCTTTGGAATCTGCCCATGGGGTGATTTTCACATCAGCCTCTGTCTCAGTGACTGAGGACCTTGGGGTTTCTTTTTTGCCCTCAGGCCCAATGCCCCTGAAGCACTTCTTCCAGCGGACCAGGCAATGATGGGCAGAGGAGCGGATCTCCCAACTCCGAAGGGCATAGATGACAGGGTTGACCATGAAATTGACAAGGCACAGCATGGAGCAGAAGGCAAAGACCTTCTTGACCTGGTTGCTGAGCGTGGTGGCCAGGCTGTGGACTATGAGTGCCAGTACTGGGAGCCAGCACATGAGGTGCACAGCTAGCACCAGCCCCAGGGTCTTGGCCAATCTCACATCCAGCCTCATTCGGGCCATTCCTGGTACCTGCCTGTCCTGGTGCTCGGCCAAGCTGGCTACATGCTGATGAGCCTTCCAGAGGACATGCCCATAGGTATAGATGATGCCAGAGAAGAGGAAGGCAATGAACAGGAGCCAGCCCAACAGGTAGTCATTGGAGATCAGTGGGAAAAGCTCAGAGCAGGGCCTGGGACAGCAAGTCCATCCCATGAGGGGCAGGTAGGAAACCAGTGCCGAGAGGACCCACACAATGCCCAGGGTCACCAGTGCCCTCTCACGGGTGAGGAGGGCTTTGTATGCAGGTGGGTAGTGTAGACAGAGGTATCGGTCGATGGCGGTCATCAGTATGCTGCCCACAGAGGCCGTGAAGGTCATGGTCACACTGCCAAGCTTCAATAGGAAAATAGCCTTGGAATCTACACCATGGAAAACGTGGAAATTGACAAAGTTGCACGCAAAGATCACGCTGGCCAAGAAGTCAGCTCCAGCCAAGCTGCTGATGAACAGATATGAGGGCCTCTTGCGGAGCCGTTGGGAGGTCAGGATCAGATAGAGCACAGCTAGGTTCTCCAGAGCGCTTAGCAGGCCCAGAAGAGTGCACAGCACCGCAATAGCTATCTGTTGGGGACCGCTCAGGATCATGTAATCCTTCATGGAGTTGAAATCCAAGCCATCCTTGGAGCCATTGGCTGTCTCCATCACCCAGCATCCCTCCATGAGGCGGGTCCTTTGGCTTCCCCTGGGCTTGCCAAGAAAGCTTGGCTGCAGTACAATGAGAAGAAAAAAAGAGAGTCCTTTGAAATCAGCGCAATGATGATCTCACCTGATAACTGACTCTAGCCAAAACCTTTACCTGTGTGGATGGAGTATACGTTGGAAAATCAATTCATATTTTATTCCCCTGTATTTTGCACTTTTTCTAGCCAAGTGCCTGCTTCAGGGAAGATATGTGGGAATGCATCAAGCAGGAATGATCTGTGTAATTTTTGATGCTCAAAAACTATTTAATTAATAAAATTAATTAAAGGCTTGGTGCCCGCAGCACAGTGGTTATAGTGCCAGCCACATACACCAAAGCTGACTGGTTCAAACCCGGCCCAGGCCAGCTAAACAACAATGACAACTGCAACAAAAAATAGCTGGGCATTGTGGCAGGTGCCTGTAGTCCCAGCTACT
>NW_003852551.1:341009-341495 GCF_000181295.1 Otolemur garnettii
AAGTATTTAAGTAAATTGATGTAATACATGGAGCTGTTGTCCTTGTCGTTGTTATTAGAAGCAACTTCAAATGGAGGATAATCTACCTACCTGGTGAAGTTGTTAAGAATAACGTGCTTGGCCCATTGTAAGAACTTAATAAATAGCAGTCATTATAATCCAGCAGTTTCCAAATGTTTAGGAGAACAGATGTGTTTTTTCAATCAATAGAGTTACTAATAAAATGAGTAAAATCTAGTTTGTATCGTCTATATTAGGTGTCCTCAAACTACAGCCCACGGGTCACGTGTGACCCGCCTAGGACATTTATCTAGCCCGCCGGGTGTTTTTGCCACTGCTGCCTGTCCTGCTTAGTAGCCGACTTGTCCTGGGGCCCACAGTCCGGCCCTCCAGAAGTCTGAGGGACAGTGAACTGGCCCCCTGTTTAAAAAGTTTGAGGACCCCTGAATTCTATATCCATCTTCAAAGCAACACAAGTTCCTCCAG
>NW_003852551.1:342376-344345 GCF_000181295.1 Otolemur garnettii
TTCTTTTTTTTCTTTTTTTTGAGAGAGCTCAACCTATCACCCTGGGTAGAGTGCCATGGCATCACAGCTCACAGCAACCTCAAACTCCCGGGCTTAAGTGATTCTCTTGCCTCAGCCTCTCAAGTAGGTGGGACCACAGGTGCCCACCACAACGCCCAGCTATTTTTTGGTTGCAGTTGTCATTGTTGTTTTGCAGGTCCAGGCTGGATTTGAACCTGCCAGTTCTAATGTATGTGGCTGGTGTCTTAGCCGCTTGAGCCGCAAGTGCCAAGCCGCCTGATGACTTTCATCAGAGATTTTTAACCTGGGTCATGGTTGGGCTTTTTTTTTTAAAGACAGAGTCTTACTTTGTCACCCTCGGTAGAGTGCCATGGTGTCATAGCTCACAGCGACCTCAAACTCCTGAGCTCAAGTGATCCTCTTGCCTAACTTTTTCTATTCTTAGTAAAGGCAAGGTCTCACTCTTGCTCAGTTTGGTCTTGAACTCCTGAGCTCAAGCAATCTACTGGCCTCGGCCTCCCAGAGTGCTAGGATTATAGGCGTGAGCCACAGCACCCGGCCCCATGGGTGGGCTTTGAGGGGGTATCAGTCCTTTCAAAGTGTATCTATAACTTTATGTCTATGCATTTATTGGGGGAAAGGTTTGTATTCTTTTTCAGTGTGTCAATAGAGTTTCACATATTAATTTTAATTTTTTTTTATTGTTGGGGATTCATTGAGGGTTCAAAGAACCAGGTTACACTGCTTGCATTTGTTAAGTAAAGTCCCTCTTATAATTGATAATTGTATTGCACCCCCAAGAGGCGTATCACACACTATGACCCCACTGTGCCTGGCTTGGGCTTTTTTTTTTAGAGACAGAGTCTCAGTTTATCGCCCTCAGTAGAGTGCTGTGGCATCACAGCTCACAGCAACCTCCAGCTCTGAGTTTCACATATTAAGAACCACCAATGCGGGTGGTGCCTGTGGCTCAGTGAGTAGGGTGCCGGTTCCATATACTGAGGGTGGCGGGTTCAAACCCGGCCCTGGCCGAACTGCAACAAAAAACAAGAACCACCAATGCATAGAAAAACATTTCGTGATTCGACGCTGTACAAATGTAAGATTAAAAGAGAACCAACAAACCAAGTCCTTTCCTCACCTGCCAAAGCCCAGGAACCACGGGACACTCTTTCCACAGGGAGCCTGTCCACGATGGGGTTGGTGGGGGGCTGCAGCTGAGAGGCTAACTCATGCGGAGCCTCTGGGAAGGGAACCTTGAGGCCTGGGAGACTGTTCAGGAAAAGGAGTGCCCAGGGAGTTTTCTGACCTGAAGTGAAAATGTGAAGTGAAAGAATCCTGTGCTCACAGCTGGCCCCGCTGCTGCTGCTGTGTTTAGTCATCTCAGAGCTGCAGGCGTGGGAGAGGATAACTATTGAACCTGCAGTGGGAAGCTGAGATTTGATGTCTGACTGGGACCTGGAGACCTAGATTCCAGTCCCTGTCTTGCCACAGAGAGACTGTGGGCAGAGTGACTTCTCCCCTCAGCCTTTCTTTTCTCATCTGCAAAGCAGAAGTGTCAACGGGGTGATTCCCAGTGTCTCCTCCAGGGAACTTGGAATGTTGGATCTCAACACTGATCTCAACCATGTTGGAATCAGACCTCTCTGAATTCAAATCCAACTCGGCAACATATGGGCCGTGTGACTTTGGGCAAGTTACTGCACCTCTCTGATCCTCTGTTTCATGCATTTGTAAACTGGGAGAAATACTACCCATAGCACAATGTTGTGTAGATTAATAATACTTATGTACTAAATTCATAGTGCTGTGCCTGGTTTACAGTAGGTGCCTAATCAAAGACAAAATGCTCAGTAGAGTTAGTTCATAGGATTCTTACAGGATTCTGTGCTCAAGTCATGCTCAACCTTTGTCTGAGAGCTGATGCAGATGGAAAGATCCCCACTTACTCCCAGCTGACACTTTACCA
>NW_003852551.1:344950-346620 GCF_000181295.1 Otolemur garnettii
TCTCCACCTCCAAAGAAATACTTGGTAAATTAATTGACTAATTTGAAATCTGCTCATAGGACAGTTTGAGTCTTTTCCAATACCATCTTCCTCTCATACTTCAGCAACTTTCCTTTTAGAGAGTGGAATAGTGCTCACATTCATAATGTCCTTCACAACTTACCCAGCCTGGGAAAGCTCACGGCTATGAGGTAAGGCAGGTAGCAGTCCTTGAACCAACAGATACAGAGGGGGCAAGTTACTCACCCCCAAATCCACAGCAAGTGGAGGGCAAAACTAGGCCTTGCATCCTTGTGTTATTACAAGGTCAGGTTAGTAGAGAGGCAGTTTGGAGTGCCTAACCCTGCCCAGGGTGAGGGGCCCTGACAGTGGACAAACACGACCTTTTGTCTTTATTTCCAGGGGCAAATCACATCTCTTTCCCCTCTTTTTGATTTTTTTCTTCTTCTGACCAATGCTTCTCACTGATGCTTCCATTGCTACTATTAGCTGGCACTAGATTTTGCTCTTGTCCCTAGCAGCCTGGTGGAGTTCTGAACTTCTTATCCCTCCAAAAGTTGCCTGTCAGGCGTTGGGCTTTAGAGCCAAACAAATCTAAGTTCTAGTCTTGGCTCAGCCAAGTATTATTAGTTTTGTGCCCTTGAATAAAGTCATTCAATTTATTCACACTTTCCCTCAGTTTCCTCATCTGTAAAATGGGTATAACAAATGGTACTTGTTTCATCAGTGGTGGTAAGCCAAGGGGATTAACTGAGGTAGCATTATGCCTCATTCAGTGCCTGCCACACACTAAGGCCTCCAATTACAGGCAGCTTATATATATAGAAGGTGCCAAAAATATGTATACACATTTTATTTTATTTATTTTGAGACAGAGGCCTACTCTGTTGGCCTGGGTAAAGTGCCATGGCATCATAGCTCACAGCAACCTTGAACTCTTGGGCTCAGGTGATCCTCTACCTCAGGTTTTCATTTTTAATAGAGACAGGGTCTCACTCTTGCTCAGGCTGGTCTTGAACTCATGAGCTTAAGCAATCTGCCTGCCTCAGTCCCTCATAGTGTTAGGATTACTGGTGTGAGCCACTGCACCCGGCCACCTGTGGTTTTCTATATATACATTTTAAGAGAAAAGGCTATTCATGCCCATCACATGGTGACACTAGCATTCATTTGATTAATACCACCTTTTGTGTGGACATCACACTACATATTGCTACCATAATTCAATTCAACTTTGAAAAGTAATACACAGATAACAGCTCTTAACATTTGTATACTTTTTTTTTCTCTCACATTTTTTGGCTGGAACCGGGTTTGAACCCACCACCCAAATTTGTATACATTTTTTGGGTACTCTTGGTATATACAGTAGTTCATATGTGTACAAATTTTAGCTTTCCCCTCACTTTCTCACGTTCTTTGTTTTTGTTTTTGTTTTGCAGTTTTTGCCCGGGGCTGGGTTTGAACCCGCCACTTCCGGCATATGGGGCCAGAGCCCTACTCCTTCGAGCCACAGGCACTGCCCACTTTCTCAAGTTTTTTGCTGGTTAGCAACTAATGAAAGTGACAATGTCATCTCTTTTGTGCCTTTGGGCTGCGGGGGAGGGAGCAAAGAGGGAGGTGAGAGGCTGGAGAGCAAGTGGCATAAAAACAGAGGGCCTGTAGCTCAG
>NW_003852551.1:350015-350487 GCF_000181295.1 Otolemur garnettii
TATATATTTAAGGAGTATAAAACAATGTTATGATACATGTATCACAATTGATAAAAGAGTAGATTTTAAAGGTTCTCAGCTCAAAGAAATGTGCAGTCTGTGCTTGGAGGTGGATGGTCTTATTCTCACCATCTTACTGATGAGGAACATGAAGCTCAATGAGGATGAACTGCCCAGGGCCACCCAGTATGTAAATGGCAGAGTCAGAATTCAAACCCAGGCTGCTGTGATGTACCTGGTGCCAGACCCCGTCCCCAGAAGGAGGCTGACCCAGGTGGAGGGGTAGGGCTCTCCTTCCTGGTCTCTCTTTTTCTTTATTTTTATTATTATTATTTTTGAGACAGAATCTCATTATGTTGCCCTTGGTAGAGTGCTGTGGCGTCACAGCTCACAGCAACCTCTTACTCTTGCAAGTGATTCTCTTGCCTCAGCCTCCCAAGTAGCTGGGACTACAGGCGCCCACCACAATGCC
>NW_003852551.1:351776-353733 GCF_000181295.1 Otolemur garnettii
TTCTTCTGATCCAGGGAATGTCACTGTCATCCACTGCCCTTTACCTTCGTCTTTATAGTAGGAATTAAAAGGCTTATTTCCCTCTTTCTTTTTTTTGAGACAGAGTCTCACTATATCACCCTTGATGAGTGCCATGGCGTCATAGTTCATATCAACCTCTAACTCTTGGACTCAAGTGATTCTTTTGCCTTAGCCTCCCAAGTAGGTGGGACTACAGGTGCCTGGCCATTTTGTTGTTGTTGTTGTTGCAGTTGTCATTGTTGTTTAGCCAACCCGGGCCAGGTTCAAACCTGCCAGCCTGGGTGTATGTGGCTGGCGCTGTAACCACTGTGCTATGGGTGCCAAGCCTATTTCCCTCTTGCAAAGAAAGCCTCCTACAGATTTTTTTTGAAGGGGGAACAGAGTCTCACTCTCTTGCCCCAGGCTAGAGTGCCAATGGCCTCAGCTTAACTCACAGCAATCTTAGACTCCTGGGTTCAAGCAATCCTCCTGCCTCAGCCTCCCTCCCACAGTGCTAGGATTGCAGATGTGAGCCACTGTGTCCAGCCTCTGTGACAGAAAATTATTTAATATGAGTGATCTCTTTGATACAAAGCAAGGTATTATTATAGGCGTGAGCCACTGCACCTGGCCTATTTATTTATTTTTGAGACAAACTCTCATTATAACTAGATGGCTTCTCTGAACAGCAGGAGTAGGACGTACCATGTTTCCCTGAAAATAAGACACTGTCTTATATTTATTTTTTCTCAAGAAGACACGCTAGGGCTTATTTTCAGAGGATGTCTTCCTCTCCACAACAAAATGTATCCCATCACTAGGTCTTATTATTGGGGTAGGGCTTATATTTAACATAGAACTCCTGCTACGGCTTATTTTGGGGGTAGGTCTTATTTTCGGGGAAACGCAGTAATGAACCATGGGTTGGACATTTTGAATCACCTGCAATTTCCCTCCAGGTTGCCTTGCCTCTCTCTGGTTTGGCTAGATCCCAAATGGTGGGTTCCCTTGCCCTAGCCTTTCTTCTGCAGTCTGACTCCCAACCACGAGAAACTGTATTAAAAGGTCACGGCCTCAGGCAGGTTGAGAACCACTGTGAGACTTTGTTTATAGAGTTGCAGTGGGGAGGAGGACCTGCAATTCAGGCAAGTTCCCAGAACAGAGGCGGGAAGTGGTAAAGCAATGTGGAGGCTCAGCTCTTAAAATACTTGGGTGTTTATGACAATTACAGCAACTGACATTGAATGAGTGTCTCCTGCAAACCGTGTGCCAGGCACGTTACACATTACACATTACTCATATATCCCATGTTAACAAGTCATCGAGGAGGACAAGGATCACTCTCATTTTATAATTGAGGAAGCTGGCACCAGCAGAGATTCTGACTTACCTGGCTTTGGCTGCTGAGATCTGTGAGTGGTGGCAGAGGGCTAGAGGGGACCCAGGGATGGCTGGGCAGAAACTGATGGATGAATTGAACCCTATGTGGGCACTTAGGCCGTGGAGAGATGAGGAAAGGCCAGTCGTGGGCCAGAAATCTGGGGAGTTGATCCTCCTGTTCCTTCCATCTACTGCCTTGTAATAGAATTAATTACTGTGTATTGTGGGTCTGTTTGGTTTGGGCCTCTGGGACCGTGAAGAAGAAAGTGTGTTATGAGTTCTGGCCCAGGATTTGGGATGAGGCCCAGCTGTGCCATACTCACAACACGACCTGAATATCTATTTCCTGTTCCTATTTTATGTAGAGCACACAGATTCACAGTTGGTTCTGAACTTATTCTCAGAACATCCGGCTATTTTTTTGTTGCAGTTGTCATTGTCATTGTTTAGCTGGCCCGGGCCAGGTTCAAACCCGCCAGCCTTGGTGCACAAATGTACTATTTTCAATAGGTGTATCTTTTTATAATTTTCTTGAAGGCCAGCTTGATGGCTCACATCTGTAATCAGAGCAATCTGG
>NW_003852551.1:356124-357033 GCF_000181295.1 Otolemur garnettii
AGGGAGGTAGGGGAACCACAGAGGGAAGGGGGGCTGCTGGGAGGGGCTGCCTCTGACTCACTGTGTGAGCAGAAGATCAGAGGCCTCCCCTCTACACAGGGGGAGCAGGTGAGGAGGAGCGGAGAAGCCACAAACTCATAAGACGCCCACCCACAAAGTCACTTCTGCCTGAGGTGACATAGTCAAGACAACACATCCTCCCTGTCTGGATGAGATCCCTGCCTGCTGGGGAATCCTCCTCTCTGTCTGGCCTTAGCCCTACCATGGGGTCCCTCCCCCTATCATCTACCCCACTAATCTGCCCTTATTTGCCATTTTCTCTCCTTGACATTTGAGGTCTCCACTGCATGGGGTGGGGGCAGATACACCCTTTCTTTTCCCAGGAGCTGGAAGGAAGAGGGAGTGGGCTCTGCTGGAAGAGGCCAGAGATCTGGTCTTGGCAGGGTTGCTCCTCTGGGTTCCCACTTGAACCCCTTGCTCTTTAGCCTTGGAAGGCAGTTACTCTCCCCAGGCCTCCTTTTTAGCTTCCTTATTTATAGCTTGAAGGCAGAGAGAGAGAAATGCCTTTGCAGAATGGAGGTGAGTGGTAAATTAGATAATACCAGTGACAGCCCTGAGCACAGGCAGGGAACATCTGTCAGAGATAACTGTGGAAAGGGGACAAGGTTTGGAATCTCAGGGCTTGGGGCGGAGTAGACATGGAAAGCCGGTTGGATTGGATCGTGCAGTTTGGGAAGGGGAGCGAGGCCAACCATATTCATTATATGTGCCCCGGCAAAGGTTCTCGGGTTCTTCTCGTGCTGTGGCATCTGAAACACAGCACTGCAAGCGACATGGTAAAGACACCAACGATGACAGTTCCTTGAGCCGGGGCTGCACCTCTGTGCTGATGAGGCACCCTGCGCACCC
>NW_003852551.1:357132-360182 GCF_000181295.1 Otolemur garnettii
ACAAATGTGGGCAGTGGGTGGCACCTGTTGCTCAGTGGGTAGGATGCCGGCTACATACACCCAGGCTCGGGGGTTCAAATCCAGCCTGGGCCAGCTACACAACAGTGACAACTGCAACAACAACAACAACAAAAATAGCCAGGCAATGTGGTGGGCGTCTGTAGTTCCAGCTGCTTGGGAGGCTGAGACAAGAGAATCGCTTAAGCCCAGGAGTTGGAGGTTGCTGGGAGGTGTGACGCCACAGCGCTCTACCGCGGGCAGCATAGTGAGACTCTGTCTCAAAAAAAAAAAAAAAATGGGCATCAGTAGCATCTCCCTCCTGGGCTGTTGTGAGGGTTGAATGAGGCCAGGTCACAGAGTTTGAGTGTGCAGTAAATGTTTGATCCATGTTAACGCAAGAAAACATAAGCACCCCTTTGAGGTAGACTGGGGGGGGATGTGACTATGGCTTCCTTTTTAGAGTTAAAGAAACAGTTTCAGAAAGGTGATGCGACTCGCCCAAGGTCACTGGACTGATTGGTGAGGGAGACTCGAGGCTTCCATTGATTCCATGAGATTGGTGATTACAAGCACAAGCTCTGAGCCCACAGAGTGGGGCTCCTCTCATACCAGTGCCACCACTCCTTAGCCATGTGACTCTGAGCAAATCATTATTGTCGCTGAGCCTTGGTTTTCCTTATCTATGAGGTAGAACTGCCTATCTCCTCTCAAGGAAAGGAGATGGTTGGCCTCACAGAATGCCTGCCCCTTGTATCTGCTGGCTTGGGGATTTTTTTGCCCAGCTATTTGAGGACAACATTTTTTTCTGTTCTTTGTGAGAAACTGAGCTCAGCGAGTCACATCACCTTAGGCCAGGTGAGTAGGAAAAGAAGAGCTGGCATCTGCCATCCACAGCCAAGAGAGGAGACATTGCCCCAGACTGGGAGGGGACTCTGCTCCCTGAGGAGATGGCGGGACCTCTAGGGGAGTCTCCAGGTGGCACATCCTGGAGGGTGAACACAAGGCACAGTGTTTTCAAGTCTTGGCAAAGAATCTGGACTCCAGGGGTGATAGAGAAGTAGGCGAGGATGGACTCTGGGGGTTCCAGCCAATTTGGACAACGGTCATCCATTGTAGTGGCAGCCAGATGGGGCTGGGAGTGAGGGAAGCTCAGTGCACATTGAGGTTCAGTTTCCCACTGGCCCAGTAGGATGAGGGCTCAGAGTCCTACTGAATGTGATTAAATCAGAATGAATAAAAGAACGCTCTGTGCCCATGTGAGGGTGTGCAGTGAGAGTAAGAGGCACAGTGAGATGAGGAGGGAAGAGAGGCCGGTGCAGAGGCTTCGTTTAACTGGGTCAGGCTGCCTCCTTGCCCACCTTCTCTGCCTTAGGCTGGCTGTGAGTGGCCAAAGCATAAAGGACGCATTTCACTGGGCCCTGGGCAGATCAGGGGGCCACCTCCCATGAGCCATAGGTAGTTACAGAGCTGGGGCCAGGTCCCTGGGGTGCTGCTTTCCCGGGCCTCTCTGAATGCCTCCCTGGCCCTCCTCAGCCTCAATCCTGGCTTTCATGTCCCCAAAGCTGCTATATGCCATTCATTCTAGGGAAGAACAGCTCGCAGCCTCATTCCACCCTCATCTCTGTGTATGGCAAGGGCAGATACGGAGCAGATATGGTGCTGGTCAAGCTCTTTCATGGCCGTTCAGTCTAGTTCGGGTACCTACCTGTCCCTCTGCCGCATCACTCAGCCGACCCTCACGACAAGCCTTTGACCCATACGTCTCAGAAGAGGATGCTAAGCAGGAGAAAACTGGGGGGCTTTGCCTTGGCTGGGATTCAAACCAGGCACCGACCCCAGGGTGCACTCGTACACACTGCTCTTCCACTGAGGAGACCTCTACAGAAGCCTACGCCTTCTAGATCCCGGGTCCCCTAACACTACAGGGCAGTTTCCCCATCTAGAAAACAAGGGCGCTGGATCCACCAGGTGGCCTCTGAGGCCACTGCCAGCCCTGGTCTTTTGGAGTCTTTTCCTGGCTGCCATCTGCAGTTGAAGCCTGCACCTGGGAAGGCAGGACAGCCTGGGGGTTGAAGGGTAAATCACTCAGCCCCCGTCTGTAAAGTGGGCACTTACTACACACAGTTGTGAGGATTACATAAACCAAACCACAAAAGGCCCTTGGAGTGGTGCCCAGCACACAGTAAGCCTGCGGTGTGTTTGTGAGGATTGGCTCTGTAACGAAATGAAAGCCCAGACCTGATTCTTGGTCCTGTCTAAGGAGGAGGACGCCACCAGCCCTGGACATTCCTGCAACTGGCCCCCCCCAAACCTCAGGTGACCAGAAAGGATATCAGTCCCCTGCTCCAAACTGGCCCATGTGGCTTCTTATTTCCCAGGAGGGAAAGGATAAGATAAGAGCACAGGTTTTCTGGAATGAGGAAGAAGGCTAAAATAAAAGAACAAAAAATATCTACTCACACCTCTGTGACTGGGCACCAGGAACCACGCAGGCTGAGGGATCCTGGTTGTTCTGTGTCCACTCTGAAGGCCTGGCCGTGGGTCCCACTCGGAGTCCTGTTGAGCGGCTGCCCCCACACTGGCTTTCTCTTGCTTTCACACTTTCTCACAGATGAGTGAGTGTGAGCAGGTCTGGCCTTCCGTCCCTGTCACCACTTCCCCTCCAGGTCCCCCGTGCCACAACATTCTTGCCCCTAGGTTGTTTCTCACGAGGAACTGTGGCCAGGGTGGGGCCCAGGCTCAGGCCCTGCAGTCAATAGACTTGGGTTCTTATCTATCTTAGAGGTTAGGATGTTGAGCAATTCACTTGATCACCCTACTGCTTGGTTCCTTCATCTGTAAAATGAGGATAATGCGCCAATCTCGTATAGATCACCTAAAAGAATATTTCATTCTCATGTGTCTGTCTTCATCCCTGGACCAGGACTTTGAACTGCAAATGCTTACAGTTAGCACGTAGATAACATAAAGGGGTGATGGGTGCTGCTGTGGGCAATGTGAAGTAGTGGGGACTGTGGGGAAGAGGGGAACACAGAACCCAGCTAAATGTA
>NW_003852551.1:361667-364377 GCF_000181295.1 Otolemur garnettii
AACAAGAAAATAGCTGGGGGTGTTGTAGCAGGCACCTGAAGTCCCAGCTACTTGGGAAGCTGAGGCAAGAGAATTGCTTAAGCCTAAGAGTTTGAGGTTGCTGTGAGCTGTGACAGCACAGCACTCTACTGAAGGTAACAAAGTGAGATTCTTTATTAAAAAAAAAAGTATTTGAGACATAAATATACTAAAAATGACTTGTTGCTTGTCTGAGATCAGAATTTAACTGGACATCTTCTATTTTACTTGGCAGCCCTATCTAGAGGGTACACTTAGCCGTGTCTGGAGGCATCTTTGGTTGTTGAGACCTGGCAGGGGTGGGGTGGCGCCTGTAGTTCAAAAGGGTAGGATGCTGGTCCCATATGCCGGAGGTGATGGGTTCAAACCCAGCCCCGGCCAAAAATTGCAAAAAAAAAAGACCTGGCAGGGGATTCTACTGTTATCTAGCAGGCAGAGGCCGAGAATGCTGCTCCACACCCTGCAATGCACAGGCCATGGCCCTCCAACAGGGTGTTGTCCCACTTAAAAAGTTAATATGCTGGGCGGCACCCGAAGCTCAATGGGTAGGGCACTGGCCATGTACACCAAGGCTGGCAGGCTCGAACCCAACCCAGGCCAGCTAAAACAACAACAAAAAATAAATAAATAAAACATAAAAAGTTCATATGCTGAGGTTAAGAGACCCTGGTCTAGACTTGGCCCTGGGCCTTTCGGTGCAAACCTGGAGCTGGGCAGGACTTTGATAACTTGTCCCTTTGGGATAGGAAACGGTGACAGCTTTCAGCTCTGTACCTCTCCTAAGAACAAGAAATGGACAATGAGGAACAGGATAGAGAGCCCTGGGGTGCTGAGAAAAAGGAAAGAGAAGATCAGGGGGAACTGGGGGATGGTAGCACCCTGCAGCCCACGTCAGACTTCCATCTGGGTTGGAATCGCAGCCACAGGGTGAGCTGGAAGAGATCCAGCCGAGGCTTCTGTGACCCCGAATCCTAGACCCCTGCTCTCAAGGAAGCCCCACAGGGTGAAGAGAGATGAGGCTGTCCCCAGTGCCTGGCTCTCCATTGCAGCCCAAAGCGTGTAAGGGCAGGCCGAAGGCATGAATGAGCGGAGGAATGAACATGCAGAGAAAGAAAGGAAAATACTTAAAGGCCCAAGTGGGAAGCACACGGACCAGCCAAGTTCTCTGTGGTCTCCGCCTCTGCCTAGTAACAAGTTACTTCCTGCGTCTTAATTTCCCCTTTCTTGAAATGAGGAAGTTGGAGATAATAGGGGCTTCTATAACATCCTGGTGAATTGGAATCAACCAGAGGGGTTGTTATAGCACATATTGCTGGCCAGGCGCGGTGGCTCCTACCTGTAATCCTAGCACTCTGGGAGGCCGAGGTGGGAGGACCTCAAGATTTCAAGACTAGCCTGAGCAAGAGTGAGACTATATTTCTACTAAAAATAATTAGAAAAATTAGCCAGGTGTGGTGGCAGGCACCACCTGTAGTTTCAGGAGGTGAGGTAGGAGGATCACTTGAGCCCCAGAGCATGAGGTTGCTGTGAGCTAGGTTGATGCCACGGCATTCTAGCCTGGGCAATGCAGTGAGACAACGCCCCTAGACTTCTGGTCCCACCCTCAGAATTCAGATTCAATATTCGGGGGTACAGCCTAAGAATCTGCTCTTCTAGCAAGTTCCCAGGTGAGGCTGCCGCTCTGTTTCCCCTGGGAGGGCCAAGTGCTTTTGCAGCTGAGGTTCCAGGAATTGCTTTCCTCAGCTGGCTGAGCAGCGCTGGCTGCACTGGGAGACGCTGCCATCTATTGGACGCATCTGCTCGGTGCATTCCCAGGAGGTAGGAGGTATATTTTTTCCTAACTGCCCCCAGAGAAGCAGTCTTTATACCAGGGGTCCTCAAACTTGTTAAACAGTGAGCCAGTTCACTGTCCCTCAGACCGTTGGAGGGCCAGACTGCTGGCCCCAGAACGAGTTGGCTGCTAAGCAGGACAGGCAGCGGCAGCAAAAACACCCGGCGGGCCGGATAAATGTCCTCAGCGGGCTGCATGTGGCCCGCAGGCCGTAGTCTGCTTTATACTGTCTGAGCCAAATGACCCTTCAGATGAGTCAGGTTTCCAGTGTAAATGTTGGTGCCTGAATTGACCTGGGAAAATAAAAGCAAAAGGCACCTGCAAGTGTGTGGAATAACATCTCTTCACTACTGTCACTGTATAGCCCGGCATACAGTTATCGTTTTTTTTTAAGAGACAGTCTCACTTGGTCACCCCCAGTAGAGTGCTCTAGCATCATAGCTCACAGCAACCTCAAACTCTTGATCTCAAGTGGTTGTCTTGCCTCAGCCTCCCAAGTAGCTGGGACTACAGGTGTCTGCCACAACGCCCGGCTATTTTCTGGTTGTAGTTGTCATTATTGTTTGGTAGGCCCAGGCTGGGTTCCAACCCGCCAGCTCTGGTGTATGTGGCTGACGTCCTAGCCACTGAGTACAGGTGCCGAGCCACCCCTCCGTTTTTTAATATGCTAAACACAGACGCGAGTGGTGATCTTTGTATGGAAAAGGATATGTGTGTCTTTACACATTTTTTACTACAGGTCCCCTTTAGATGGTTCCATAAGCCATACTTAAAACACGGCAATACACTTATCAAATTAGGCAAAAAGGAAAAAGAAAACCAATAACATTGGGAGCGTGTGAAAAGAGAGACAGAGTCTCT
>NW_003852551.1:365641-373893 GCF_000181295.1 Otolemur garnettii
TATTGTTTATTGTGGGTAATGGGGTTATGCCAATTATTTTCATTTAAGATAAGGGTTAACATAGTTTTTGTTTTGAGCTTTTGTGTATAAAGCTGTGGTTTTGGAAATGGAAGAACACTCTGGGAGAGGCTACTCTCGCTGTTCTCCAGAATTGCTGGCCTTCTGATGAATAAAATCTGGTGGACTTATCCTTGTCTCTATACATTCACTGACAGTGACAGGTGGCTGGATCCTCTTCATCTGGAAACAAAAGGGTCAACTTACGACAAACTTACCAAAAGTTCCCCCTCGAAAATGCAACAATTCTCATTTCAGACATGTTGGAATTTTTTAAACAGAGGCTCACTCTGTCACCCTGGCTAGAGAGCAACAGTGTCATCACCGCTCATGGCAACTGTAGGGTTTCAGGCAGCTGTCTGCATCCTTGGTTCTCGGGGTACTCTTGGTTGAGGAATGACCAGACGCCCCCAAGTAAGGCAAGCATGAAACAAAGTTTATTGAGGAAGAGAAAGATAGGTTTACAGGGTAAAAGTAATATATAATATGCTTACAGAATATAAGCCTTCATCATAGACAATGAACAGACCTCCATTGTTGAGACAAGAAAAGCTTTGGGACTACATTATGGTTCAGAGATCACCATGGAAGCAGAGTCTTTCTGCCCATGTGGACTTCTCATGAGCCTCTCTGAAAGCCCATGGAGGGGCAGTGTAGATTTAAACTGATGACATGATGCTGTTCTGGGTCATCTTGAAGACTCCACTATAATTACACAGCTTGGCCTATGGGCTACAGAATCCTTTGCTTCATTTTGCAGGTAGCATGCTAAGTTCTGATTGGTGGATTTGTAGGATGTTTCCCCCCCATATGACCAATCACTAGAGACAGGATCAAGGTGAGATAGGGTCCTGGAGGCTCTGTGCCTGTAGCACAGTGGTTACGGTGCCAGCCACATATACTGAGGGTGGCGGGTTCGAACCCGGCCTGGCTCAGCGAAACAAGAATAACAATTAGAATGGCGCCTGCGGCTCAAAGGAGTAGGGCACTGGCCCCATATACCGGAGGTGGCAGTTTCAAACCCAGCCCTGGCCCAAAACTGCAAAAACAAACAAACAAACAAACAAACCAAGAATAACAAATGAAACAAAAAAATAGCTGGGTGTTGTGGCGGGCGCCTATAGTCCCAGCTACTCGGGAGGCTGAGGCAAAAGAGTCGCTTAAGCCCAAGTGTTTGAGGTTGCTGTGAGCTGTGACATCACCACTCTATGAAGGGTGACATAGTGAGACTCTGTCTCAAAAAAACCCCCCCAAACCTATACATTTTGGGGCAGTACCTGTGGCTTAATGGGTAGGGCCCTGGCTCCATATGCTGCAGTTGGCAGGTTCAAACCTAGCCTCAGCCAAACTGCAACAAAAAATAGCCAGGCGTTGTGGTGGGCACCTGTAGTCCCAGCTACTTGGGAGCCTGAGGTAAGAGAATGGCCTATGCCCAGGAGTTGGAGATTGCTGTGAGCTGTGATGCCACAGCACTCTACTGAGGGTGATAAAGTGAGACTCTATTTCTAAAAAATAAATAAATAAATAAAGTGGTCCTTAGCATTAAAAAAAAAAGAGAGAGAGATGGGGTCCTGGGCCTCCTCAGATGTCCTTACTCCCTAGGAGAGATGGGTTTCTAGCTATCTACCTGACACAACCTCAAACTCCTAGGCTCAAGTCATCTTCCTACCTCAGCCTCCTGAGTATGTGGGGCTACAGGTGCCTGCCATCACATCCAGCTAATTTTACTATTTTTTGTATAGAACAGTGGTTTTCAACTATGGGTCACAACCCACAAGAACTGTATTGAAGGGCCACAGCATTAGGAAGGTTGAGAACCACTGGTATAGAAAGAGTCTTGCTCTTGCTCAGGCTGGTCTCCAAATCCTGAGCTTACGTAATCCTTCCACCTCAGCCTCACAGGGTGCTAGGATGACAGGCAGGAGCCACTGTGCGTGGCCACATTTTGGAATTTTTTTTTTTTTAATATAAGGAGGAAAATAAAAATGCTTCCTGATCTTCCCACAGGGAGGTCGCCACTGGTCAATTTCAGATGTGATTCTTCTTTCTGGGCTGCCACGAGTCCAGGCTATAGGTTTTAAGGGCCTCAGCCTACCTGTTGGTTCCACGAGAACAGAGGAGAGAAGACAGTTGAGATGATTAGTAGAGCTGGAATTTGGAGCCAAACTTTGGGCTTCCAGTATCTGAAAACAGCTGGGACCGAGTATTCAGAGCTGCCCTTTGCCCTGCTGCATAGCCCAAGCCCCAGCAGTAAACAGTCAACTCTTTAAATAATCACGTGGGTGCTAAGGGCAAATCTGAGTCCGCCAGGCAGGGGACCCAGGGCACTTAGCAGTACAAGCACAGGCTGATGCCAGGCAGCCCTGCGAAACCAGACTGAAGCAGGGGTCTTTGGTAGCAGAAAGTTAGATTTGGAGAAGCAACAAAATGCAAGGGTTAAGAGTCTGGGCCCTGAAGCCAGACGTACCTGGTCTTCCGTCCTATTCTGCCACTGGACAGCTATTTTCTGTCTACTGATACTACTTAGCAATTAAATTGGGAAAAAATGGAAAACACCCATAAACACCAGGAACTGATACAAACACAAGATAAATAGGGTAGATACAGATGCTTGAAAGGGGTTCGGCAGTGTACCCAGAGACCAGCCAGGAGAGGCTCAGGCCCAGTTTAATAAAAGGCAACAAAAACCAGCCTAGACAAAGATGGCAGCTGTACCAAGAGTGGTTTGGGGCTTGTGTTTATACTGGGCATGCGGGAGGAAGATCCCCCAGGTTGCTGGAATCTTCCACAGTTGCTTTGGCAGGCTAGGGTCTTTCTGGCTGAACTCTTATGGCGAGGCCAGGTAGGCCTTTTGTTTTAAGAGGGGAGATTGGAGAAGGGTTTAGACCCCTAACAATCCTGTCACTGATAAACACTCTCTTTGACCAAACTTAAGCCAGGCTCCTCTGGCCTGTGTGGACCTTGGCTCTGTCCTATCTTTTGCCTACCCAGTAGTCTTTTTTTTTTTTTTTGAGACAGAGTCTCACTCTGTTGCTGTGCCATAGCCTAAGCCTAGCTCACAGCCACCTCAAACTCCTGAGCTCAAGTGATCCTCCTGTCTCAGCTTCCACAGTAGCTGGGACTGCAGGTGCCTGCCATGACGTCCAACTAGTTTTTCTATTTTTATTAGAGATGCAGGTCTCATCCTGCTCAGGCTAGTTTTGAACTCCTGAGTTCAAGTGATCCTTCTGCCTCAGCCTCCCACAATGGTAGGATAACAGGCTTGAGCCACAAGCACTGGCCCGGCCCAGAAGTCTTAGCAAAGTATTCTGCTAAGTCATGCCCTCACCCTTGATATCTGATTGAGTTCCTCACCCCTCACCTTTGGGATAAGAAGCCTTACAGCCCGCCTTTAGCAGGAATCCTGTTAGGTTTAGCAAGAATCCCTCTAACCTGGGTGTCTCAGTAATGTCAGATAAAATTTACAGCTGAGCTCCTGCAGTGGGCCCAACAGACCAAAATGAAGGGGAGGTGCTCATGCTGAAACTTCATGCCACTGAGTCGAAACTAAGTTGTTTCTCTGCCCTTTTGGGAAATCAGGAGAGAGAGAAGTTATAGCCAAATCGCCAAACAGCTCAATTTTAGCCAGTGTGGTAAGGAAGTCCCTTCTGCTTTAAACTTAATAAGGAAAGTAACTTCGAAATGACCAATCCCTTTTTTGTTCTCTCTTTCTGCTTTTCTCAGTGCTTTTCTGTCTATAAAGCCAACCTCTTCTGCTCAGCCCATCAGAACCCTCATTCTACTTTATAGAATGAGGCATTACCCAGTTCTAGAATCTCAAATAAAAGCAAATTAAGTTTGTTGTAATTTTGTCTTTTTTTTTTTAAGTTAAAAGCGTGTCGCAAGAAGATAAACAAAAACAAAAAAGGAAAAATGGGATAAAAGGTGTGTCAGCATTTTTTATTTTTACTTTTGTAGAAATGAGTCCTTGCTATGTTGCCCAGGCTGGTCTCAAACTCCTGACTTCAAGTGACCCTCCCATCTCAGCCTCCCAAAGTGCTGGGATTACAGATGTGAGCCACACTTGGCCTTCTAATTTTTCACCCACTGACCTTCTCATTCTGCTCCTTGGCTATTAATTTCCACTGGTCCTTGTATTTGCAGTTGAGTTTGATCTTTGTCCCCTCTTGAAATGCCCCTGTTGTGATCATCTTAAATAAAGTCTTCCTTACCATTTTTATAAGTATCAGAATAATTTCCCCTTCATATCCCCTACCTGAACAAAAAATATAAAAGTGAACCCAGGAGAAAATACAAGTCAGGCAGTAAATACTACACTTTCTTTTTTTTCGAGACACAGCCTCAAGCTGTTGCCCTGGGCAGAGTGCTGTGGCATCACAGCTCACAGCAACCTCCAACTCCTGGGCTCAAGTGAGTCTCCTGCCTCTGCCTCCCAAGTAGCTGGGACCACAGGTGCCTGCCACAATGCCTGGCTATTTTTTGGCTGCAGCCATCATTGTTGTTTGGCAGGCCCAGGCTGGATTCGAACCCACCACTTTAGATGTATGTGGTTGGCGCCTTAGCCACTTGAGCCACAGGCACCGAGCCCACTTTCATTGTAAATTCCATACTATCCCATTACCTGGCATGAACATCCAACCTCTGCTAGGCCCTCACAAAGTATTTGTTAGATGAATAATTGCTGAGTGTCCTGGGGATGACTTAATAAAATAAAAATAAAAATAAAAACAAAAAAACAACAGGAGCCATAGTATCTGGGAGCTGGGTCTGTTGTTTCCCCCAGTGCAGGAAGGTGACTGGTATGGAGAGACAAAAGACTGGGGGTCAGAGTCAAGTCCAAGCCTAGCCCCACCCCGGCTCTATCCGAACCCCAGTCCCCTCATCTGTAAAATGAACAGACTGGCTTTGTTAAGAGGTTTAATTTTTTTTTCACCTCTTACCCCAATCCATGAAAGATTCATTTTGTATTATAGCTCAACGCATGAAACATGTAACACTTTTATACTGTATATAACATTCAACATCCATTTTACGAAACAGTAATAATCCTTACCACGTGGGATACATTCTGATATTTTCCTTTCCATTTTATTCTCTTCTAATGTATTCTATTTCATTTTTTAAAAAATGCTATTTGTAGCTAAATAAATCGTTTTGATTACTCAACCAGCGGATTGCAAACTGAAATTTGAAGAATACTCATTAGAGGGCTTGCATTCTAGGTCTGGAATTCTAATCTGCCTGCCTGTTTCTGCCTCCTCACCTTTGATCCTCCCAGCCTGCACTGCCCTCTGCCTCCAGCTTAGAATAGTTGACCACCACCCCCACCTGCACTGACCACCTCCTTTAAGTTAATTTTCATAGAACGGACAGGCACCACATGTGTGGATCAGTACAGTAGGCCTGGTTCTTTGTGTTTACCACCTCCATATGTTGACCAGTTTGTGACAGTCCATTGGGTGGTTGGTCAATGTACCGAGGTTCTACTGTATTTGGTTTTGACTCCTCTTTCCAGGCCTAACGCAAATCCTTCCTCCTACCGCAAGTCTCTCCTTATCACAAGTCCCACCTCTCAATTTTTGTTTTGTTTTATTTCCTTAAGTTGCTGTATCTGTCAGTTAGATGATAGGTATTTATTTGTCTCCTTACATGTCCAAACCTGTTCTTGGGCCCATGGAGGAGTCAAAAAAGTGTAAGATACATCAAGGGCCCCAGGACTGAGCTGGAGTGATCAGCATGACACAGAGAAAGGAGACTGGGGGTGGGGGTGGGAGTGTGTGTGACAACCTCCTGAAAATCAATCGCTCCTTTCACTCCCCACTTCTACCCCGGCAAGAACTCAGGGGGGTGCAGGTAGGACAAAGCAAGTTAGGGCTGAGGATAAAACCAGAGCCCAGAGAGCAGGGAGCGGCAGAAAGAACAATTTCCCAAACCAAGAGAAGCCAGGTCCAAGGCTAAGATTAAAACAAATGGGTCAGAGGGAGGCTCTTCCTGCTGTGGAATGGCTGGGTCACCAGTGATTAAGCAACCACTGCCATGCCCCGCAGCTGTGGTTTCCACTCTGAGCAGCTAGCTGGTAGTATGCTAGCTGACTCAGAGTTGGCTCAGGCAGCTGTGGGTCAGCTTATCTCAAACTTTCAGGAAACGCTGACTGAACTATTTCATGGTTTGACATCATAGGCTATGTAGTGACGAAGATTCTCTCCTTGACCAAACCATACTCGGGCTACCTTGAACTTTTCAACTAGGCCTTGACTTGTGGATTTTTGCGTTCATCTCAGCATCGGTCCATGTCATCAAGAATCCTGCTAAGTTGGGTTGAGCTAGAATCCCCCGTCCTCTGTAACTGATCCCCTTCAGTGTCTGATCTGGTTCTTTATCCTCCATCTCCTTCCAGGTGATGTCTGATCATAGCATGAATCCTGTTACGTTGGTTTAGCTAGGATCTCCCTTCCCCTTAACCCCAAGGTTTCCTCTTAGCAATTTTTCATTCACTGACCCTCACCCTCCTCCTTGGCTATAAATTTCCACTTGCTGGTGCTGTATTTGGGATTGAGTCCAATCTGTTACTGACTGCAAAACCCCATTGCTATGGCCCCATACCTATCACAATGCCCCCCCCCCCTTGAATAAAGTCTTCCTTACTATCTTTAACAAGTGTAATGAATAATTTTGTCTTTAGCAGTACTTTGCAGAACCCAAGAAAGGGCATAGGAAATACTCAACAGACAAGAGATGATGGGGGAATATTGGGAGGATGAGATAGCCATGGCTGGAGAAAAGACCCCAGCAGGGACCGAGTTCTTGTTCTGGCTCTGCCTCATTCCGGTCTTGTGATCCTGAACAAGTCTGAGCCTTGGATTCTTTTTTTTTTTATTTTGAGACAGAGTCTTACCATGCAACCCTCAGTGCTGTGGTGTCACAGCTCAAATTCTTGGGCTTAAGCAATTCTTTTGCCTCAGCCTCCTGAGTAGCTGGGACAACAGGCACCCGACACAACGCCTGGCTATTTTTTTTTTCTTGGTAGTTGTCATTGTTGTTTAGCAGGCCCCGGTCCGGGTTCAAACCCACCACCTCTGGTGTATGCGGCCAGCGCCCTAACCACTGAGCTATATGCACAGAGCCTGAGCTTTAAATTCTTCTACAAATTAGAGGATGGGACAGACCATCCTGCCCAGAATTTGTGTATGAGACCTTAGTAGATATAACCTCTGCCTTCAGCGTGTTTAGAGTCTAGCTGGAAAGGAAACAAGCCTTGTCTGTGCTGGGTCCTGACATCACTCAGCACTTTAGCCCCAGTGGCTGGTTCTCACTGTATAGTCTATGCTTTGTAAATGTCTACTGAAGAAATGAAAGGAAAATAATAATAGCCTCCCTAAATAGAACCCTCTCTATGTACCAGACAGTTAAACTTTTCACAAATATGTTCTCATTTAATCCTCACAACTCTTAGCAGAAAGGATTATATATCTATGTTACATTACATATGGAAATATGTGCAATAATCCCCAAGAAGGAGGCAAGGGGAGGTCCAGGTTTGGGTAAGGCAAGGCCTGCCTTTCTTTGTACCCTGGACTCTTACCTTCACACGGTCCTATAGGCCAGGAGGCAAGTCTCCTCCCATTTTCCACCCCAGAATTTCCTGTTCCCTGACTCATTTTACATTTCTCCAAAACACTTCTCATCACATGACATCCAGCACATACAGGGTGTCCATCAAGTTCACGTGCAATTTGAAACCACACACTATTTTAAATTGCACACGAACTTTATGGACACCCTGCATTTCACTTACTTGTTCACTTGTTTCTTTCTCTTTCCTACAATATAAACTCTGTGAGAGCCGGGGTTTAGGTCTGGCTCGGTCACTTCTACATCCCTGGGCCCTAGAACAGAGTTTGGTACATACCAGGTCCTCAACTAATATTTGTTAAATGAGCAAATGAATAGATGAATGAATGAAGTAGGGGAGCCTCAGAGAAGTTAAACAAAGCAATTTATCCGACATTACTCAGCCAGCAAGTGGCTGAGCTGAAATTCGAAACTAGACTGGGGGAGCCCTAGAGCCTCCATTTAACCACTAAACCATAATTGTCTCATTCCTTTAACAAATATTTGTTGAGGCTCGGCGCCTGTGGCTCAAGTGGCTAAGGCACCAGCCACATACACCTAAGGTGGCAGGTTCGAATCCAGCC
>NW_003852551.1:374176-377339 GCF_000181295.1 Otolemur garnettii
ATAGCAATGGCTAAAAAAGACAAAATCTTTGCCCTTGTGGTGCTTGCATCTTAATATCCTCCTACATGAAAAGAGATGCAACTTGTGAGATTGGGAGGCAAGGCCCACATGCCAGTTAGGTGTCCAGGGCAGACATAACTAGTCTATCAATGACAACTAGGCTGTCATTCCTGCTGAGCACAGATACTGCTCATGATCCTCCTCAGCACAGCAATTCAGGCTGACACTGTCAACTGACTGGAGCTGGTACTGACATAAATGAGATTCGTCATGTCTGATTTGGTGTTGTCTCATCAGTAAGGGCGTGAATCCCAACCCTGTGCTATGCCACCAGAACCTCTGGGAGCACCAATGGGGTTGGCATAAGACTTGGGGTCCCTTCCCACTGGCCCTAGACAGTATCTCCCTCATTCCTCTCCCCAGCCACTGCCCTGCCCTAGGGGAATGAAGGGCAAGGTTAACCAAGGCAAAACCTCAAAGGCCCTAGAAACCTTCAGGTTCAGGTCATGTTGATCCTGGGAGTGTAGCCTTTGAAGGAATAGGCACAGAGCCTGGAATGGGCAATTATGGATTCAAATCACGACTTCTTTATTCATTTGTATAACTTTGGACAAGACACTTGTTAAATGTGGGGATTATGCATTTACTTCAAAGGGCTGACATGATGATAAGGTGAAATAATCTATATAAGGGCCTAGTTTGGCATGTATCAGGCACTAACCAAGTGTTGGATGAGTGAACAAATGAACACCTGGTTTGCTAGAGTGTTCTAGCAGGAAAGCAAACATAAAAGCAAGTCTGGTAGGTTGTTTGGTCCAAAGACAGTCTCAATGATATCTCTCATCCACACAACTTTGAGAAGTCTTCCATGGAGAGATGAGGTCTTTGTTCCCCCCACCCTTGACATTGGGGAGGCTTCTGTGGCCATTTCAACCAATAGAAAAGAGTTTCTATAAACCAAAGTAGTGCCGTGTGCAAAGATCTGGAAACATCTTAAAAGTTATTTGCAACTCCTTGATAGAACTATCCTGTTCTGCCTTATACCTAGTTCATCTTGTTTCCCGACCCCATGTCTTAATTCATCTCTGCTCCTGGCATAGTGCCTAATCCAGGGCCAAAGACTGGATTGGGGCTCAGAAAAAAATTTGAGTAGACTGGATTCCTCTTTTAAACCAAAGCACTAAGACAATAATACCTACTTAGAACAACATAATGAAAACAGGAACACCTCTAAAAACACACTTGAAACATTCTCAACATTTCCAAAACGCTTCTAATGCCACCTTTCTATTATGGGCTTTTAAACCCCACTCAGCATTTTTTTTTTTTCCTCTTGAGAGTTTGCAGATGTGGTCACAAAAGAAGGGCAGGAAAGAGAAGCAAAGAGTCCCTGTGACTCCATCAGACACCCCCGACATTCCTCCATTCCTCCCGGTGGGAAGGAGGCTGTCCACTGATCAGCATCAGAGTCTGACTGGGGGGAAGTGGAGGTGGAGCTATTTGAAAGCAGAACTCTCTCGGGACAAGAGGCTCCATGGAAACTTTTCACAAAGTTCTCTGTGGCCAAGAAGCTCTGGGGAGCTTTGAGAGAGATCTTGATGTTAGGAGGCCCACGAAATTAGATCCAGAAGCCCGTAACATCAAAATCGTTTCTCATGCAGGAAGAAGGGAAATTCTTCAACGTGGTTTTGTTTTTCCTTTTCCACCACGGGTAGCAAACTTCCATAGCAGGTTGACATTGAACCAAAATAGGATTTCTCAAGTTCATTTGACTAAGGCTAAATACAGCTGAGAGAGCACATTCTTTCACTGGTGAGCGGTCATCTGAGACTTCTGCAAATCACAAAGCTAAGCTCGAAATGGTCCTTCTGAGACATGGAAGCAACCACGTGTGGGTAAGTAGCACAGTGGTTATAAGCACAGCTTCACGGTTGGGCAGGCTGGGTTTGAATCCTAGTGCCATTATTTTGTAGCTGCCGGGGCATAAGTAAATTGTTTAATCTCTGTAAAACTGAATTCCTTCTGTTATGCCCGAATAATTTCCCCAAGTAGCCCCAGCAGACGAATCCGAGACACACTCCGATGTAAAAGCACGAGGTGAGTTTTATTCAGACCCGGGTCTGGTCTCTCCTGGCATGCAAGCCGAGGAAGAGCCTCGAACCCGGGGTGGAGCAAGTTTTTATGAGAAAGCAAGAAGGGTAGGGTCCGGTATGAGTACACTTTTGATTGGTGGTTGGTGATTTCATTAGTAAAGGAGGAAGTAAAGGAGGATTTGCATTGGTAGCTGATGATTTCACTAGTAAAGGTGAATTTGGATTGGTACAGGTGAGGGGTGGGGGTCCCTTAACTGGGGGCTAGAGTTGGTGCAGCCTGATTACCTGTATTTCAAGGAAATAGAAACTTATTGTTTATTATAGCAGCTGTTTGCCTAAGGTGACTCAGTTTACGGCTCAGTGGCTGTGCAACCTGGGGTGGGGGAGAGGCAGCAGGGAGTGGCCCTGCAGGTTTCACTGGCAGAGGTTGGGGCGGAAGGGCTAGGAATGGAACTTATGCTTTAAACAGCCAGGAATGGGGCTTGTGCTATAAACGGCCAAGAATGGAGCTTGTGCTGTAAACAACAAAATGGAGCTAGTTTGGCTCTCACATTTCTATTACAAATTAGGCATCATAATACTTCCAGATTCTCAGGGTTGTTGGGAAGATGTAATGACCATCCACACATCTGCGTCAGTATATTAAGTCCTCCATAAATATTAGCTATTGGCGTTGGCAGTTCCTAAAATATCTCCCAGTGATCCCTGCCTTTCAGTATTCACATCCTTTGGATAATCTCTTCCCCTTGAATTGTAAGGAAGACTTAGTAACTAGCTTCTAACAAATAGAATATAGCAAAAGTGATGAGATTGCCAAAGAATAAAGTTTGACCCTTACCTAACATTATATACAAAAATTATGTAAAAATGGATCAAAGACCTAAATGCGAGGGGTAAAACTATAAAATTTATAGGAAAACATAGGGCAAAAGCTTGATGGCTTTAGATTTGGCAATGATTTGGGGGCTATAACACAAAAAGCACAAGTAACAAAAGAACAAAATAGACAAATTAGACTTCATCAAATTTATTTATTTCTTTGGTTTGAGTGAGGTTTTTTTTTTTTTTTT
>NW_003852551.1:377955-383043 GCF_000181295.1 Otolemur garnettii
AATAATAATAAAAATAAATAAATACATAAATTTTTTAATTTCAAAATCTTAAGAGGGTACAGATGTTTTTGATACATAGTTTAAGTCAGGGTTGTAAGTGTGCCCATCACCCAAATAGTGTTCATTATATCTGTTAGGGAGTCTTAGACCCTCCCTGTTTGATGTCCAGTAACTTATACTTTCCCCTGTGCACGTATGTGCCCATCAATTAGTTCCAATTTATTAAGCACCTCAAACTCTTAGGCTTAAGTGATCCTCTTGCCTCAGGCTCTTGAGTAGCTGGGTCTACAGGCACCCTTCACAATACCTGGCTAGTTGTTTCCTGAGCTCAAGCAACCCATCCATCTCCATCTCCCAGAGTGCGAGGATTACAGGCATGAAACACCTCATCTGGCCTTTTTCTTTCTTTCTAACATGTGATGAGAATATATGTGCAGATTTACTGGGCTGATGCTAGCCTGGATCCAGAAGAGTGGCTACCTCCTACTCCAGGGAAAGCTATCTTTCGAGTACTTCCTAGAAATAGGGACCTCTTGCCTATAATCCTAGCACTCTGGGAGGCCTAGGCAGGTGTATTGCCTGACCTTACAGGTTTGAGACCAGCCTGAGCCACAGCGAGACCTTGTCTCTAAAAAATAGCCAGTGTTGCAGTGGGCACCTGTAGTCCCAGCTACTTGGGAGGCTGAGGCAAGAGAATTGCTTGAGCACCAGAGTTTGAGGTTGCTGTGAGCTGTGACGCCACAGCACTCTACTGTGTGGGACAAAGTGAGCGTCTGTCTCAAAAAAACAAAAGAAATATGGACCCTGAAGAGTAGGTCTGTGTAGCAGAGTGGCTAAGAGGATAGATTTTGATATCAAACTGGCCCAGGTTCAAATTCCATGTGTATGAATGTGCCACAAGTACCTTTGGGCAAGGCCCTCGACTTACCTCTCTGAACTTCAGTTTTTTCATCGGTAAAATGGGGATAACAATACAACTAACCTTGGTAGGGCTATGGTGAAAATTAAATAAGATAATGTGCATAAATTGCTTAGTACAGTGTCTTGCTCATAGCAATGTGTTCAATTCTTATTGTTATTATCTAATGAGCAGTAGATTTGTAATATGCAAACAGAACAAGATATACCAGTTAAGGGCAAGATGATGGTGTAAAAATTCAATCATGGTGAACTGGAATCAGGAGATCAGATTGTCCTCGGGCAAGTTACTTCACCTCCTCATGCTTTATGACACTGTGGGCTAATGAAGATGTCCTTGTGGCCTGTTGTTCCCAAGCATGGAAGTCACATCATGGTATTAATGAGGTCAAACAACTTTAATCCTCTATTAAAACTATGTCAATCTGTTTTTCTTCTGCTGTGGCAAAAATATAGGCTCTTGGGCCATGGAAGCTTGACTCATCGTTTCTTTCCAAGCCCAAGCAATCAGCCGGAGGACAAACTTTGGCCTGTCTGAGTCAGTGGAAAATTCCAGATGATTGTAGCCTATTAACTGCCAAATTGTCAGCTATGGAGACTGTTGATCGTGATGAATAAGGAGACCTTATTAGCTCCATGCTCCTCTGAAGAAAGAGCTGTCCCACGGGCTCATTTTATAAAAGGGCCATTAAAAATGTGGTGTTTAAGAAACCTTTTAAAAGGGCTTGGTGCCTGTAGTTCAGTGGTTATGGCACTGGCCTTATACACAGGGGCTGGCAGGTTCGAACCCGGCCAGGGCCTGCTAAACAACAATGACAACTACAACCAAAAAATAGCCGGGTGTTGTGGCGGGCGCCTGTAGGCCCAGCTGCTTGGGAGGCTGAGGCAAGAGAATCGTTTAAGGCTTGGCACCTATAACTCAGTGGCTAGGGCGCCAGCCACATACACTGGAGCTGGCAGGTTCAAATCCAGCCCGGGCCTACCAAACAATGACAACTACAACCAAAAAATAGCTGGACACTGTGGCAGATGCCTGTAGTCCCAGCTACTTGGGAGGCTGAGGCAAGAGAATTGCTTAAGCCCAAGAGTTGGAGGTTGCTATGAGCTGTGATGCCACAGCACTCTACGTAGGGCAACAGCTTTCTCCAAAAAAAAAGAAAATTGTTTAAGCCCAAGAGTTTGAGGCTGCTGTGAGGAGCTGTGATGTCACTGCACTCTACAGAGGGTAACTTAGTGAAAAAATACAAAAATATAAAAATAAAATTTTTTAGACTATTTCCCTTCTATAAAAATTCACCAACTCCTCCGGCAGCTCCAACATCAGAGAAGCAGCCACGAACAAGGAGGAAGAACAATATCTTCAAAGCCAGATGGATTGGGACTGGCCTTCAGCCTGATTTTCAGAGTGTATATGGATGCATAATTTCTGGAAAGTATTTGATAATATGTATCAAAAGTTGGGCGGTGCCTGTGGCTCAGTGGGTAGGGCACTGGCCCCATATACCAAGGATGGCAGGTTCAAACCTGGCCCTGGCCAAACTGCAACAAAAAATAGCTGGGCATTGTGGTGGGCACCTGTAGTCCCAGCTACTCAGGAGGCTGAAGCAAGAGAATCACCTAAGCCCAGGAGTTGGAGGTTGCTGTGAGCTGTGATGCCACCGCACTCTACCAAGGGTGATAAAGTAAGACTTTATTTCTAAAAAAAAAAAAAAAAAAGTATCAAAAGTCTTACCTATATATTTACCTCATAACCTAGTAATTTCACCCTTAGGAACTGCTAAAAGGAGTTTACTTAAGGCTATTCAGCTCAGTATATAATAACAAAAAATTTGAGATAGTGGATAATAGTAAAATTAATGACAGATGATCATAACATAAAAAGCTGTTAACAATAACATAGGTACATGTTTATATACATGGAAAGATGCTCACAATAGTTTGAGTTTAAAAAGTAAAACAAAAGTGACACAAATATATCATTTATTACCATGTTTGTAAAAACAATAACAAAAACCTCTGAGTAATAAGTACTTCAAAAATGTTGACTTACTTCATCCTTCCACTATACGTTAGGTATTGAAATTATCTGCAGAGAATTGAACGTCATGATTACAGTAACATGAAGAGCAGTGGTTCTCAACCTTCCCAATGTCACGGCCCTTTAATACGGTTCCTGTGGGTCTCAACCCACAGGTTGAGAACCGCTGATGTAGAGGATTGAACATCATGCTTACAATAGCAGTCCCCAGTCTCAGAACTCCTCTGAGGAATTGCTGAGAGCAAGACATTCTCCTGGCAAGCCTTGAAATCTCACTGATTCTTTCATGTGGTCACGACAATTATTCCCATTTCACAGATGGGAAAACTGAAGCATCACAGAATGTGAACAGCCTGCCAAAGTTAGTCATATGCTAGAAGGCCACAGAGCTCAGGTTTGAACTCTGGGCAGGCTTTGGAATCTGTGTTCTTATCACCACTCATACAGCCTCTCAGTGCAGAAAAAAACAAAAGCTAGACATTCCTTTGAAATAGTAATGATGGTAGCACTGGGAAGTGAGCTGTTGAGTCATTTTGACTTTACTTTTTATATGCCCTTTCTCTAGTTAATATGTCACTTATAGAATAAGCCAAATCTCCAGCGAAAATACAAGATCTCTGTTGCAGACTTGAACTTGCCTTCCTGAGCCTCAGTTGTTTGATCTGGAGAATGACCATCCTTTTTATCTCGAAGAGCTCATGGTAGGATTGAATGAAACAATAAATGTGAAATGCTTTGATTTGTGTAGTTTTAGAATTTGTTAAAAATGCAAGGTGCTATTACAAGAAAAAGTAGAAAGTGGTAAAGCAATTCAGGGACTGTCGCTAAGCAAACAGGGCATGGAGCAACACGCATTATTCAGTGGTTTCATATCTCATTTAATTCTCTTTAGAATCTCTTATTTCTGAGCTGGGGATGGCATGTCTCTTCATTACGTTACATGTTGGGACATGGGTATTGTCATGGTCTTACACATAAGTAGATGGCTTCTATTACTTGGGGGGAGCTGAGTATTGGGTATTCCTCTACCAATTCAGCAGCTAGTCTGAGCCTGTTTTGCTCATTTGTTCTCTGTTCAGCCAGCCTCTGGCCTGAGGACTGATGCTCACACCAGAGTTGGCCAAGAATTGGAGAGCTGGGATCGACAGATTATGGCTGAGTCTGAGAGTCCAGACTGTGTGAAAACGCTATTGAAATAACCCTGGGTGTTCAGTAGCTAGTTTCTCATTTGAGGGGGTTGTTCGGCGTGAATGCTAACTTTGAGAATTCCATAGGAAAAGGGGATCTCTATGCATACACCTCCACACTAGAGGATCACCCTTAGAAAAACTTGGAGCAGTAGTTCTCCGCTACAGTGAGACAATGGAATTGGCTGGATTGCAATCCCCACACAGTCATCTTCAGAGATTCTGATTCTATGACGGGGTTCCCACATCAGAGATCTTGAAAGATTTTGAAGGTTGAACCCCTGGAGCAGAGTCACAGAAGGCGTAGGAGTTTAGCATTGACTTCCTGTGCCCCATTTAGTAGTTAGACCGAAATGGCTGCAATGGTTGAGAAGAGATTTGCAACTTCTCAGGAACGAGTGCTCATGTAGGGGTGGGCAGCAGATGCTTCCCCAGGAAACAAATTCATGGTGCGGGGAGGACTGTGTTTTGATACCAGTTTGGCAACAAGATCAGAGGCCCGAGGCACATCAAAACACTGGGCAGGTGTTCCATTTTACTCTCTGGCAGGTTCCAAGAATTTGCTTGCCTCTTCTAACTAAAATAAACCCTCAGCTGACAGACCTCCATGCGTTCAGAGTTGACTATCTGAATTCATAGATGAGCTTGATGGAAAGAAGAACCAAACCAGTGTTTGTTTTGAAATGAACACACTGGCAGCGCCCGTAGCTCAGTGGATAGGGTCCCGGCCACATGCACTGAGGCTGGTAGCTTTAAACCCGGCCCAGGGCCAGTTAAAACAACAATGATAACTGCAACAACAACAACAACAACAAATAGCCGGGCCTTGTGGTGGGCGCCTGTAATCCCAGCTACTTGAGAGGCTGAGACAAGAGAATGGCTTAAGCCCAAGAGTCTGAGGTTGCTGTGAGCTGTGACGCCATAGCCCTTCTACCCAGGGCAACA
>NW_003852551.1:383227-389344 GCF_000181295.1 Otolemur garnettii
GAAAAGAAAAGAAAAGAAAGAAAAAGAAATGAACAGACTGGGAGTCAGGGAGGATGAAAGCTAGTTGGTCCTATCAGACTCTTGTTCCAAGGGTCGGTGGTCACCCCACCCACCCTGGCACCCCACCCTGTGGAATCTAAAGTAGTGACACCACAAGCTTCAGCCTACAACGTGCTCATCTTCCAAGGGCTTTCAGAAACACCTTCTTTTTGCTCCACTTCTTACAGATTAGGTAGATGGTGTTCACTTAACACCATCGTGATTTCACTATCGTGATTTTGGTTCCCAGTGTGACATAGTTTGCCCCTCCTTTTCCATTTTTTTAAATTATTATTATTATTGTTTTTTGGTAGAGACAGTCTCACTTTGTCGCCCTCGGTAGAGTGCCGTGGCATCACACAGCTCACAGCAACCTCCAGCTCCCGGGCTTAGGCAATTCTCTTGCCTCAGCCTCCCGAGTAGCTGGGACTACAGGTGCCCACCACAATGCCCGGTTATTTTTTTGTTGCAGTTTGGCTGGGGCTGGGTTTGAACCCGCCACCCTCGGTATAAGGGGCCAACGCCCTACCCACTGAGCCACAGGCACCGCCCCTCCTTTTCTACTTTTTTTCTGCAGGGTTCAGGCACCATGTGTGAATCCTGTACCTCCTTAGTAAGGTTGGCAGGGGAAGAACGTTAAAAATCAATCTGTCCCGACACTAGTTTCCCTCTCCGGTAAATAGTAAAGGCAACCCGGTTTTTGAGTTCCTTTAGAGGCTAGATGGAGGCTTATTCACCGTTGTATCCCCAGGGCTTGGCCAAGTGCCTGGCACAAAATAAGTAGATGACAAATCTTTGCTAAATGTTTTGTTTTAAACACTCACGCATTTATTATACATTTGGCTCCCAGTACAGGTGATCTATACCCTGCGAGCTGTTTGTTTGCATCAACATTCTCCTCATTTGAATTGAGAACCACTAATTGGATTGTGTTGGTGGAACCAATTTAAAGACCACATGCAGAGAAGGCAGAAGCTTTATCAGATAGATGTCCCAGAGAAGGTATTGTTTGAACTCTCGCTCTCCATTCTGACTTGCTGTGGCACTTGGTAAATATTAATGAACGATGAAGTTGTAACCGTATTAACGGGGGTACTGGGGACCCCTGGGATAGGATTAAAGCTTTAACAGTGCTCTCCCAAGGGTAGTCTGACTGCGACCTTCTGGCAGAGAAACTGGTTCAGCCAGATGGCAGGATGGAAGCTTCCTACTGTTCGAGTAGCCCAGGCAACAGTCAGTCAGTGTCTGCTCTGGGTAAAGTACGTTTTAAGGGCTGGGGAAGACACAGATGCTGGAAGAAAGATGGAGGCTGGCCCCTGTAGTCTTAGTATGTGACTTTCAGCTTTAAACTGAGCCTTAGATTCTTCGTCTGTACAGTGGAGATCAAATTAGCAGCTACCCCATACAGTTATTGTGAAGATTAAATGAAATTATGTAAGCAAAACAATTTAAGCACAAGGCAAGGGGGGCAGAGTGCGTATTTGTTATGTATATAAAGTCAATGTTATGTGTATGTCTATACAGGTAAGATTCAGAGGGTGGCCGAAGAGTGAAAGCCTAATTCCAGATGTCAGTGTCTTTGAATAATTTGTTAAATGTTTAGAGATTAGGTTTTATTATAATACACGGAGGTGTTTTATAAAAATGCAACACCAGGGCTGGGCACAATGGCTCACGCCTGTAATCCTAGCACTCTGAGAGGCCGAGGTGGGTGGATTGCCTGAGCTCACTAGTTCAAGACCAGCCTGAGCAAGAGAAAGATCCCATCTCTGAAACAAACAAACAAACAAAAAAATAGCAGGGCATTGTGGCAGGTACCTGTAGTCCCAGCTACTCGGAGGCTGAGACAATAGAATCACTTGAGCCCAAGAGTTTGAGGTTGCTGTGAGCTATGACGTCAGCACTGTACCAAGAATGACAAAGTGAGATTCTGTCTCAAAAAAATAAAAATGTAATACCATTCAGAACCTATTAAATAAAGCCTGGCTATCACTTGGCCGGATGTGTAAGGAAGATGCTTGAATGTTTAGAAAACAGATTACGCTTTCACTAAGACAGCTGATGGCTTACCCTCTACATCTTACTTGACTATGATTAACATCAGAAAGTCCCCATCCTAAATAAATCTCTCTGTATTTTATCATATTAGATTAACAAACTGCATCTTTTAAGATGCAGTGACTTTTGTTAAGATCCATGGCTAGGCTTGACAGCCATATACACCAGAGCTGGCGAGTTAAGATCCATGGCTAGGATGCCAGTCATATACACCAGAGCTGGTGAGTCTGAATCCAGTAGGGGCCTGCCAAATATCAATGACAACGACAACCAAAAAATAGCCCGGTGATGTGGCAGGTGCTTATAGTCCCAGCTATTTGGGAGACTGAGGCAAGAGAATTGCTTAAGCCCAGGAGTTGGAGGTTGCTGTGAGCTGTGATGCTATAGCACTCTACCAAGGGTGACATAGTGAGACTCTGTCTCAAAAAAAAAAAAAAGAAGAAGAAGAAGAAGAAGAAAGAGAAGAAAATCCATGGCTAGAAGAACACAGAAGTCTGGGTTAGACTGGTAAGTGAATGGAGCAGGCAAACAACTGAAGATCAGAAAACAAATTAAGTGAGATTTATAAAAAGTTCGTATACATAAACCCTGCGATGATAGTTTATGTATATGCGTGTATAACCTGTGAATGTTAAGTAATGAGATTGATTTTGGATCATTAACCCCTGAATTATTCACATTAATTAGTGTTCTCTTAAAACATTCACCTTGAGGGCTGGGCGCCTGTAGCTCAGCGACTAGGGCCCCAGACACATCCACCCGGGCTGCTCGGTTAGAAACGACCTGGGCCTGCTAAACAACAATGAGAACTGCAACAAAAACATAGCTGGGCATTGTCGCAGGCGCCTGTAGTCCAAGCTACTTGAGAGGCTGAGGCAAGAGAATCGCTTAAGCCCAAGAGTTGGAGGTTGCTGCGAGCTGTGACACCACAGCGCTCTACCGAGGGTGCCATAGTGAAACTGTCTCAAAACAAACAAACCAAAAATCCACTTTAGGTTGCTTATACATTTACTCCAAAGATACCGCCCTTTTCCCCTTCCCTGCACCTCGCTGACATCATCAAGTGAACAATATACTCTTTCTTTCCCTTTTCCCCCCCACTTACAAATGGGGCAGAAAGGGGAATAAAGGGCGCAGCCCTGATTCTTTCAACAAACGTCCGGTGCACTTGCAATGTGCGCGGTGCTGTGCCGGGGAAAATAAAACCTGTCCCCCATGTACGGCGAAGGGATGAGCGGCGGTAGATATATGCACAAGTAGTAAGAATCTGGGGTGATAAAGGGCTCTAGTTTAAAGACCAGTAGGGACACAAAGGAGGAAGTGATTAACTTGACTCGCGTGTGTCCGAAACGCCTTCGTGGGGCTGGAGGGTGGGGAGGACAGGTTGGAGCCGCGGAGGCGTCCGCCAGCCTTGGGGACACGAAGTAGCTGAGAAATAGAATCAGGGGCTTGCCAGAAGCAAAATCTGGACTGGTGGGCAGAGGTCTGACAAGGCGGGGAAGGAACTTTTTTTTAAAGTATCTTCCATCTATAAAAATAGGTCCGCCCTCCGGTCACCCCCCAGGGAGTTCTAAGGGCGACAAACCGCCAGGGCCTCGCGGCCCTGCCGGGGTGGGTACAGTCCGCCGTCCCGGGGCCGCGCCTCGAGGAAGCGTCAGGAGTTAGTGGAGGGGCCTTCGTGGGCCAGCGGCTCGGGTCATTCTAATGCAAAGATGCCGGGTGACCGCAGGGCAGTGACGGCTGCTCTGGACAGGAGCAGTTATTCCCGACATGCTCCTCCCGGGGGGGATTTCAAAACCTCGGAAACAACCACCTCCCCCACTTCGCCCCCCGCCCACCCCAGCAACAGGCGGCGACCGGCTTCTCATTGGCCAGGCTCAGCGCCGTCGTGTTTTGATTGGCCGCAGAGCCTCCCGGCCCAGCTTCTGCGCTCGCTACTGCTTCCATTTTGTCGGTAGAGGCTGGAGGAGGAGGTCGGCAAGGAGCTCTCGGGTGGTCAGCAGCCAGCTCATCGCTACTTGTGGGCCTCGTTCGATCCGTGCCTCGTTTCTCCCTGGAAGGGGAGGGAGGCTTCGACATTGAGAGGAAGCCGCCGCCTCCGTAGTTCCGAGCTCGAAGTCGGTGAGTGGAGGCGGCGCCGCGGGTGCGGCCATGTTGGTGGCCGCGCTCCCCATTGTTGGGGGAAGCGGCGAAGAGGGAGCCCCGGACTCCGGGCGGGGCGGGCGGGCGGGCGGCCGGGAGCACCCGGACCCCGGAGCGGGCTCGAGCCCGACCGCATCCCTCGGACGCCTAGCCCGCGTCGGAGGAAGCGAGTTTTCCGGGTTCGGGTTGTGAATGACTCAAGGTCCGAAACTCGTAATTTACCAGGGTTATTAAAACTGGAAGGTCGCCTTACTCTTTTGAAAGGAAGGGGGTTAACTATTTCTTTAGTAACTTGGTGTATCGGACCGTTAAATAAAAACGAACTTGAATGTTAATCTGTTCGTTGTAGGGAGGCATTTTAATATATATAAGGTGGATCACTGGCTCAGGTTAAGGCTTGTGAAGACTTCTAAAGTGGGGAGGAGTCGAGGGTGTACATAAGCAAAGGAAGCGTTGCGTGATGTTGTCTTGTTCGGGGAGGAGACTGAAAACGGGTACGTGGTGTCAAAAACACTGGAAAATTTTGGTGGCATTTTAGAAAACAGGGTCTCTAGGAAATCAAGTTTAAGCCAGTTTCCTGGTATGATTTTAATGCTTCCCTAGTTTGACTTAACATTTTGGTCAAACTGAAAGGTCTTAGAAAAAAGAAAAACAGAAACTTTTTGTAGGACTCACAGACACTTTTCCAAAGATTCCATAGGGGTTCCTGGGCCTCGAGGATGGAAAAAGTTCTTAAATGATGGGGGGTTTATCTTCAGAGGACTTAATTTACCTTTTGGTTCTGGAAGTAGCCATTCTTTACAGTCAGGTATATCTAAACAATCACTTTCTCCTGTTTTTGAAGTAATGAAATAATCTTCCTTTTCTAGCTAGGGCTTCTCTCAAACTTGTGTGCTGAGGAGACTCAGATGTTGGCCTCAGCTCCTAGGCTGGACTCAGCAGATCAGCCCATGAAAACTTCTGGATTGAGACAAAGGAAAGGATCCTTCAGAAAGCAACACCTATTATCCTGGGCTTGGCAGCAAGGAAGAGAACAGGTAGTGGAAATCCTACAATCGGAAAAGCAGACTGAAAGGTATAACACAATTCACATCATAATGGGGCAAACATTTTGTGATTGACCTTTCCTAAACCAGTTTTTAAATTTTTGCTTTAAGTTTTTAAGTAGAAGATAATTCAGATATTTGGGGCTTTCTCAGGGAACGAAATAGACTGTACATACAATGAAGTGTGAACAGCTTGCTTTAATTTTTGAGTTAAAGCAGCTGAATGTTTTTTTTTCTTTTTTTGAGACAAGAGTCTCACTTTGTCACCCTAGGTAGATAGTGTGTGGTGGTATCATAGCTCGCAGCAACTATGATACCACCAGACTACAGACCCCTGCTACAACACCTGACTATATTTATTTTATTTATTTTTATTTTTGGAGACAGAGTCTCAAGCTCTCGCCCTGGGTAGAGTGCCATAGCATCACAGCAACCTCAAACTCTTGGGCGTAAGTGATTCTCTCAGCCTCCCAAGTAGCTGGGCCTACAAGCGCCCACCACAAGGCTGGGCTATTTTTTTGTTGTTGTTGCAGTTGACATTGTTATTTTAGCAGGCCTGGGTCAGCTAAATGTATGTGCCAGCCTTGATGTATGTGGCCTGTACCCTACCCACTGCCCAACTATTTTTAGATATAGGAATCTCACTCTTGCTCAGGCTGGTCTTGAACTCATGAGTTCAAATAATCTACCACCTGACCTCCAAGAGTGCTAGGATTTCAGGCATGAGTCACTGCCTGAACCCTGAATGACTTATTTATTTATTTATTTATTTATTTTTTATTTTTTTGAGACAGAGCCTCAAGCTGTCCCCCTGGGTAGAGTGCCGTGGCAT
>NW_003852551.1:389424-396631 GCF_000181295.1 Otolemur garnettii
CTCCCAAGTAGCTGGGACCACAGGCGCCGTCCACAACGCCCGGCTATTTTTTGGTTGCAGCCGTCATTGTTGTTTGGCGGTCCGGGCTGGGGATTCGAACCCGCCACCTTAGGTGTACGTGGCTGGCGCCTTAGCCGCTTGAGCTATAGGCACCAAGCCTGAATGACCTATTTTTGAGGCTTCTCTGAGACTTGGAAGAATTGCAAATTAGGGCTATGGAAGCTTCAAGATTTTGAACTTTTCTTATTGGAATTTTATTCAGTATTTGTTTCCATTCATTTATAGGTGACAAAGAAGCTGAAGATGGGTGGTGGAGAAAGGTATAACATTCCAGCCCCTCAATCTAGAAATGTTAGTAAGAACCAACAACAGATTAATAGACAGAAGACCAAGGATCAGAATTCCCAGATGAAGATTGTTCATAAGAAAAAAGAAAGAGGACATGGTTATAACCCATCAGCTGCTGCATGGCAAGCCATGCAAAATGGGGGGAAGAACAAAAATTTTCCAAATAATCAAAATTGGAATTCTAGCTTATCAAGTCCCAGCTTACTTTTTAAATCTCAAGCTAATCAAAACTATGCTGGAGCCAAATTTAGTGAGCCACCATCACCAAGTGTTCTTCCCAAACCTCCAAGCCACTGGGTTCCTGTTTCCTTCAATCCTTCAGATAAGGAAATAATGACATTTCAACTTAAAACCTTACTTAAAGTACAAGTATAAATAAGATAAAGTACTGTTTAAATTCTGGTGTTTATGGATATAGTCAACTGGTCTGAAACAGATTGACTTAGGGAATCCTTTTGTGTAGAACTAAGTAAGTAAAAAGTATAGTTAGACTTCATCTCATTTGCTTTATGTGTTGTGCGCACTGCGATGTAATAGTATCAGTGCAGCTTAAAGTAACTAAATTAATTGCATTTGGTAATGAAGTATTCTCAACTGAGTATCTTATAAGTGAAACTATTCAAGTTTAGATTTGGGGAATGGTAAAGGAATCAGCTTTTTCTATGTTGGGGAAAAACAGTAAGATTATCATTCATGGGTCTCAGTAGATTTATGTGTTGAGTTAGTGAATAAGATTATAAGCATCTAGCTAAGACATACAGGGATTGAAAACTAGTTGAACATTTGAAAGTTAAATATACTAGAAACAGCCACAGCAGTAATAAAATCTGATGCACTGCCAAAAGAAAATGTGAATTTTTCTTAATAGTTGCATTTTACTAAATTGTACAGTAATGAATGTGTAAGGGTACTTGGGGTTTTTAGAATAAGGCACAGTATACCTCAGTGGCCCTATTTTTTAATGCAGATGGCTAGGTGTCTACCAACAAATGCACCAAAACCATTTTTTATAGAAGCAGTGTGTTTAATGGTCACTGAGTAGCTTTTAAAATACATTTTTGTATTACAGCACTGCATATGCTATTCAGACAGTGATCTGGCCTTGTCATCCCTGTAAAGCCTCCTTAAAGTGGGGAGTTGTATAATGTGAAAGTTTTAAGTACCTAGGGAAGAAAAGAGCCATGTAAATACTTGTAATAAACTTATAGCATATGTAAAGTTTTCTTGGCCTTTATCCTACAAAAATAGAATTATTTTAGTACGAATTTGCTAAATATAAGACCATGGACTGTTTTTATACTATGGCCTGATTTTAAAGGTCCAGAGTAATTTGGTTTTAAAGTTTACCTTTGTGCTGAAGTGCCAGTGTGTATGTTGATTGATTTGCTTGTGAGCTATATTTCAAAGTTACAGCTTAATGTAATAAGTTCTATATTAACTAAAAAGATCTAAGCTGCTAAAACACTTATTTTTAAGAGGTGAAATGCAGTATGGGCCTACTTCCTCCCCCTCCTTTAAAGTCCAAAGATTAACCATTAAAGGTCCCTCCCTAAACCTTTAAAGATTCATTGCTTTTGCCAATTCTTACAACCTATAATTAAAAAGATTAAGGTACCATTGGGTGTTTGTTGGTTGAAAGTGTAAGTGCAACCCAGGGACTACTTTATGCAAAAGATGTCATCTCTTGTGTAATACTTTGATAGCATTGTTTTACCAACTGTTAAGGGGTAAATGCTAAGTTTAACCCAATAACAGAGGAAAACTGTAGGTTAAATCTGAATTATAATAAAAATTTTGATTACATCCTATTTTCTAATTTGGTACCTCTGTTTGGGTGTTTATAACCAGAATGGTTGTTGTAGTTCTCCAACTAAAGGTATATGAAATAATACTGCCCAAATTAAATATTGGTATCTTAAATTCTATATAGTACTTAATGTACAGAAAACAATATTTGAAGCATGAAATTTAAAAATAAAATTGTTTTTTCCCCCCAGTGGCTTGTTTTTATTTAAAAAAATATTGGTTATGACTGCCTAATATTTACTCTTAAAATGCTCATAATTAGTAACAGTGACAGGACTGTTGGCTTGAAGTGAGGCAAGTAATTTGCTAATAAAGGTATTTGGATTAGTTTGACAGCTATACAATTAGATTAACTACCTGGATTCCCCTCCCAGCAGTACCAACAGTTTGAAGAAAACCACACCTGCAAAATTTCACAAAGCTTTTGCAAGTTATATAAAGCAGGTTTAATTACTTTTTCCTCCTACCTTCTAAAATGACTTACTTTTCCTATTTGTTGATGTATAAAAGTATACTTTAAATAGGGGACCTTTGGAAGAAAAGCATCACACCACAACACTAATATGCAGGTTCCAAATGATAGGACAGCTTAAACTAGTTCAAGAGTAGTAATTTTTTTTTTGGCTAGTCTTGGTATGTCAACCTCGGTGGAGTGCCGTGGCATCACAGCTCACAGCAGCCTCCAGCTCTTGGGCTCAAGTGATTCTCTTGCCTCAGCCTCCCAAGTAGCTGGGACTACAGGTGCCTGCCATAATGCCTGGCTATTTTTTGGTTGTAGTTGTCCTTTGGCAGGCCCAAGCCGGCAGATTGGCATATGTGTCTGGTGCCCCAGCAGCTAGCTACAGGACTGAGCCTCAAGAGTAATTCCTGAAATGCTACTCTAGTAATCCAAGGCAAATTGTATTTTTTTTTTCATGCAAAGTGTAGGAATTCCTAATGATTGAAGTTAGGGTAGGACCAACATTTAGGTCTTTGCTTTTTCCTATTACATTTCCAGTGTAGTTTCAATGAACAACAGTGCCAAGGACTGCCAAATTCTTTAATAGACTGCTGGAATTTCACTGAGTTCAACAGTTCTCAGCCTAGGTGTCATTTTTTGATCTATACATTGACATATGGTGATTTTTTTTGGTTTGGGGTTGACTAAATGGGTAAAAAAAGATCAGATATAATGGAGTAGAAAAGGCTCTTGTTTACTTACAGAAACTTGCAACCTGAAAGGATTGTGAATTATCTCATACTAGAAAGATACTAATAAAAGTTGTGGTTAGCCTACAGAAAGTATGGTAATAGGGATTTTAAGTAGCTGGTACAGAGAACTTAACACTCGGGGCTGTTGAAGTCAGCCATACGGTGAGCCGTAAGTAAATGCTATACCTTCAATTTATCTTATCTTTTTGATGTTAAGTGTGTGTTATGATGGCATCTAGATCTATAACCTATCCTTGAACTTAAAATTCTGATAAGCCATCTTCTCCAGAGAAGCACAAAGTGAGAAAAGGCAGTTTGGGTTAAGTTTCACAAACTTCCCGGTGTTTATGTTGCGTACTTATAGACTACCCCTTTGTGAAGAATGGAGAGTACATCTCTAAAACCTTGCATAATTTAGGAAAAAGCCTACCCAGTGGTCACAAATCTAAGGTAGAGCAAAACCTAAAAAAACCCAGTTGTGTTTTTGCTCTTGGATTAGTTTATTATTTCACTCTCCAGCATTCAAAGTCATGTGATCCGCAAAGAGCTAGATACAAAGACCTTGTACTCCTTTACAAACGTGTCAAGTCCGGAAATGAATTTACATGCCTCGCTTTTTATTCCAAAACATCCCCTATCATTTAATACAAGGGTGAACAGCTGTTGCAAGTACACCACACAAACATAATAAAGGTAGCTAGTCAACACTGAAGACTCGGGGCGGAGGAAAAAACTGAAAAGAAGGACCTTAACTACAGGGAATAGCAGAATGTCAGTAACTGAAGACAAACAGGTTACTTTACCAAATGTTTACCATCTAAAACAGGGGTGTCCAACCTTTTGGCTTTTGGGGGCCATATTGGTTCTAATTTTAATGTCCATTTTTGAAAAAGAGTTGCTTGCAAATGTTAGGTGCTGCCAAAAAATGATGGGATGAGTAAGGTGATGCAAAGAAACGGTACTTGTCTCTGTCCACTAAAGTGTCATGGTCAAATTTTTCTTTAAGTTGAATGCACCACTGTAGCTCTTTGCATTTCATTTGAAAACTGGCAGGTAACTTAACTTATATTGACTGAAAAAGGAGTTGCAAGTGCACCAAAATATTACTTTCCTGGAAATACTGAAATCTGTTTCAAATTCTTAAACCAAAAAAGCAAGGCTGCATATTTTTCACTGTTCACAGCACATGTCAAAATGCATAAAAATTGTTCACGTTAATTTGAAGTTGCCATAATTTCAGTTGCATTTAGAACACTGTTTGAAACATTGGTAAATTGGTATTCACCTTGAAGACACATGTTTAACTCACTGAAATGAGTGGTTATATCCACTAAAACTGCTGAAATCTGTAAGCTAGTTTTCATCAAATTCTGGCACAAAGTAGGTTTTTTATACCATAAATGACTTGACAGCATATTGCAAATCATGAAATCTTTTCAACATACGGCCTCGGCCATCCTACTTCCCAAAAGTCATTATTGTCATTATGGTCAGCATCAATACTTCAAAGGAATTCCTGGAATTGGCGATGATTCAATCCCTTGGCCCTTATGGAATTCAGTCTTGACAATACTTTGCATGACGTTATCCATGTTCAAAGCTTTTGCACATACATTTTCTTGATGCACTACGTAATACTTCATCCAACAGGAGCAACTGCATCATCATTAATTTTACAAGTCCCCCTCTCTACCATTGCTGGGGCACCATCAGTAACTACCAGATACACTGACAATGGACAAAGAAAATGGCTTTAACATTTTTTTTCTTACTTCATACAAATCTCTTTAGTTGTGTCTTGTAATGGCACTAAGTAAGCCATTTTTTGGTCATCAATACCTCTAATAAACGTACCAAGTTGAGCCATATTTGTAGCATCAGTGCTGTCATCCAATGCCAAAGCATACAATTTAAAATGAGCAGCTTTCCTCTCCAAACCTCTTTTGATCAATATTCTAATTTCTTCAATTTGCCTGGCTATAGTCTGGTGAGACAAACTGATTTTTGAAATACTGCCAACCCCCTTTCAGGGCAAATCATATCTGCCATGATTTCCATACGTTGCTTAATGAATTTGGCATCAGTAAATGGTTTTGGTTTTTTGCTATTAAATACGCTACCACACAACTAGCTTTTACAACAGATTCTAGCTGAATTATAACTTAAAAACAATTTTTTGTTAAGACAGGCTTTTTCCAGTTCTATTTTGTCTTATGACACAATGTAATTAATGCCTTTTAAAATTACAGTCTTTGAAAACTTGCACAAACTCCCTACAAATTAAGCAGTGCCTCACTAATTGCCCTAACAAAAAAGTAGCTGTTTACTTCTCATTCAACAATCTTGCTTCATCCATGATTTTTCTTTTTTAGGGTTGTTTTCTTTTGAGACGCTGTAGAAACGATGCTGGGATTAAATCAATAATAGATAAGGGACTATCTTTACTTTTGTGATGAAAATTAGCTGACAAGAAAATAGAAAGCAAGGTTTGGGTCCTTTCACATCCTCAGCTGCAGATGCAGGGATAATTTGTAAACTGCAGCGGGCAGTGTGTGAGGCACCACTGGGAGATGGAAGTACCCATAATAATCCAGGAAGAATGTTTACCTGACTTCTCAATATTAAACGACCAATGTTGCAATGGTACACTGAAATATTGATAATCACTCCCTTGACAAGTCACCATGACCACATGTAACTTCTGATGGTGTTAATTCCACTGAGCTTGGAAGGATGCATACAGAGCATACGTATGTTTACTTTATGTGACATTGTGACACAACTGTTGTCTACAAAGTTCACACTTGAGAACCGTGCAATCAAGTTCCACCAAAATAACCAAATACACACCTCGTATTGTAAATAAGTTTAGGATTTTTTTTGAGCCACAGGTTGGACACCCCTGAATTCTAAAATGAAAACGGTTTACTCCTTGGGCACTGAAAAGCTTTGAATGGTCCTCCCAGTAGAATGCCATTATATTATTCCTGAGCTATCACTCCACTCAGTCTCCCCATTTCAGAATTTACTCTCAAGCTTCCTAAATAGGAAGATAACTAAAATGCAATACTATGGGAACATACAAGAGATTTAAAATTTGGAAAGCCAGAATTAAAGTCTCTGAGCCATGTCAGCTGTGAGATCCTGGGTTACATTTGATCTCTTTCTGAAGAAAAGTTATCCATTAGCTTTTAAGTTGTGAGGAATGAACAGTGTGACTGGGAAACCTATTCCAAGTGACAATTTTCTAATCTGTAAAATGGGAATTGTACCCATTTCCTAGGAGTGTTTCTAGGCATATTTAAATGCTCAATGTTATATTGAGTATAATCAGAAACCACCACAGAAAAGCCCTAACACAATTAATTTGAATTCAACAGTGCCAGGTGGCGCCTATGGCTCAAGGGCAGGGTGCTGGCTCCATATGCCAGAGGTGGTGGGTTTAAGCCCAGCTGTGGCCAAAAACTGCAAAAATAATTCAACAGTGCCAAAATCAAACAGGCCTTTTCTGATTTACCTTATTAAGACCTTAAAGAACAATCAAGTATGGTGATCATATTTACGTATTCACCAATATTTTTTGAACAAAATCTCAACTGAACGTGAAACTTAATTCTTTCAATTTTGAGTGTTTTAACCATAATTCAAAAAGAAATGGAGGGAAATAGTGAACAAAACACATATTAGGCTCGGCACCTGTGGATCAAGCGGCTACGGTGCCAGCCACATACACCTAAGGTGGCAGGTTCGAATCCCCAGCCTGGGCCCGACAAACAATGGCTGCAACCAAAAAAAAAAATGGCCAAATGTTGTGGCAGGCGCCTGTAGTCCCAGCTACTTGGGAGGCTGAGGCAGGAGACTC
>NW_003852551.1:397454-398608 GCF_000181295.1 Otolemur garnettii
CCTGTAGTCCTAGCTACTTGGGAGGTGGAGGCAGGAGAATCGCTTGAGCCCAGGAGTTGGAGGTTGCTGTGAGCTGTGATGCCACGGTTCTCTGCCCAAGGCGACAGCTTGAGGCTCTGTCTCAAAAAAAACCCCCTAAAACAGCAACAAAGATGAACCAAGTAAAAAATTATGGACCCTAACCTAGGATCTATCTCACTTGTGTGATTTAAGGCAATTTATAAAAAACTTTTAATAGGGCCAGGCACAGTGGCCACAGGCACTGCAACCCTATTACTTTGGGAAGCCAATGAGGGAGGATCACTTGAGCCCGAGTTTGAGGATCAGCCTGGGCAATAAGACGACTGTCTGTACCCCCCACCCCCCAAAATTAGCTGGGCTTGATGGTTCACACAAGTAGTTCCAGCTATTTGGGAGGCTGAGGCAGGACTGCCTGAGCCCATGACTGGAAACTGCATGAGCTATGATGACCCCACTGCACTCTAGCCTAGGCAATAGAGACCCTGTCTCTCTAATGAAACAAAATAGGGCTAAAAATACCTTCACTTCCTATCTTCCTTATGTATATTATGGTATGTTTTTGAAATTGGTATAACTTGAAAGGCTTAAACTTCATTTCCATACTTTTTTAATTAAGACAGTCTCACTATGTCACCCTGGGTTGAGTGCCGTGGCCTCACAGCAACCTCAAACTCTTGGGATTAAGTGATTTTCTTGCCTCAGACTCCCGAATAGCTAAGACTACATACAGGTGCCCACCACAACATTTGGCTATTTTTTTTTTGTATTTGTTATTGCTGTTTGCTAGTCCTGGGCTGTGTTCCAACCTGCCATCCCCGGTGTATGTGGCTGGTGCCCTAGCTACTGAGCTACAGGTGCCAAGCCAATTTCCATACTTTTAGATGAATTAACTTTATATGTAAAGTTTTAAGTATATGGCAAAAATTATGTGATGAAGTCAATGTATATAGGTAAACAAACTTCATATCCTAGTAAGGAACTAAGGAATCCAAAACATTTTGTGATACTATAAAAGTTATTTATTCACTATACACAGAACATGTCCCCTATAAATGTACATGTAAATCACTAAAAATTATAATCTGGTGAACATTTTCTCAATTACACAACATACTAAATCAGTTGGGACAACA
>NW_003852551.1:399680-403239 GCF_000181295.1 Otolemur garnettii
TGAACTGCCCTTCTTTGGTTCTTTATCCGCTTTCAGATCTTTCTTGAAGTGTAGTAAGCAGAACTGTACTGGGTATTCCAGCTGCAGTTTGGTCTTAAATAAAAGAAGGATGTTTGTCAGTTTGGTTTTCTTTATTCTTCTCTCTGGTATACAGGATTTTGTTAGTTGAACTGGATGTAGCAGCTTACTGGGCCAAATTTTCAAGAGAATAATACAATAGTTCCCAGGTCTTTTCCCTGGGTTGTAACTTAACAGCGCATACTGTATGTAGCACCTTTCCTCTCTCACTGAAGCATTATCTCTCATTTTTCTTCTTGCTTACTTGGCTTCAAAAAAAAAAAAAAAATGCAGAGATCTTAAGTAAAAGGAGAGGTGAAGTCTCAGCCCTCACTTGAGTGTTGATATGATTATTCTATTTAATATTGAGCCCAGTGCCAGACACACAGAAGGTATTCAGTAAGTGCAGAACTCAACTATGTAACCTGAAATTAACTTAAAACACCATGTAAAGATCCTCATCAATTATCAGTAGGATCCTAACCACCACAGGTTCAACTATAAACTATAAACCTTTTGAAGCTGTTAGGTATGTCAATTTAGAAACATATAAAGTTCTCAAGAATCATATAGTCAGAGTCTAAAAATAAGCTGACTAAACTAAAAAAACAAAAACATCAGGCCTTCTAGTTCTACACAGAGAGAGAATAAGAACAATTTCAATGGGCTATCTCCTCGACCTACTTCTCTCAAATTACAGTTTGGAAAACACAACAAAAACCTAAAAATACACATGCAAAAACCTAAGGACCAGGCCTGGGCTCAAATCCTGCCTCTGCCTTTTCTTGGTGCCTTAGTTTATCTGGAATATAGGGGAAATAAAAAGTATCTTTCTCATGTTTTGTGAAGAGTAAATGAGTTAACAACACAAAGCCTTTTGAAGTATCTGGCACATCATAATTAATAAATTATGAGCTATAATTGTCATACAGTAGCTAGAATTCAAACCACAAAACACCTACCCTACTTCCCCAATGTGGTTATCACTCAGTATTAAATGCTCACCAACATTCAAAGAAAAAGAATTTAAATCACGCCATAGACAGAAAGCGCAATGTATCTTGTTTAGAAAGTGACAGAGCAGAATTATTGATCCGCCCAATAATGAAGTATAAACTTGTAATTAGCTAAACCAAACTTCATTTTAATATATATCTTAATACTACCAAATAACCTCTTTATAAGTTATTTAACCCAAGAGGCTTAATAAGCAATCATGAAACAACTTTGACATTACAACTGAATTCTTAAGTACTATGAAAAGATGTAGCTTTCTGGCAAGTTCTATCATCTCCAAAGTAAATGTTAGTTGTGCCTAGTGCAATACTGATTAAAAGTATCCCTAAATCTACAAAGGACTATTTCCACTGTTATTTTAGAATCATATTTAATACTATAATAATTCCAGTTAATCATTATTTCCTTCATTTTGTTTTTATTATAGCATGTTTGCTTAATTTACAGCAAGCAGAAAATAAGCTGGGTCTTGTTTTGATCCAAACATTGATGTTTTAAAGGTTGTACACAATATTTGTTAAAAAGAACATATAAAAATACCTTTTTAGAAGCTTCTATAAGAAAGAAAATACAAAGTTTAACCCCACAACTTTCCTCTTTGCTAGAACTGCAAACTACTGCTACAGTTTTAAATAGACTTTTTGTTGTTTAAACTATACATCCAGGAAAATCTAAAAAAATTAAAGAAACGTGCATATAAATGATTGCATAGCAGAACATGAACATTAACTGCAAACAGTAAAGAAATGAAGTTAGAAATACTATCAAATATACAAAGGTTCTAGAATCAATCCTTTAAACACATTCCACAAATAGTATTTAAAAACCATCTTTTTGTTCTTTACAGGCAAAGCCTAGATTACTGAAACCAAAATTGAAAAAAAGTAATCCTCTAAAAGGAATCATTTTCCCCAATAATTCTCACTTATATCTGCAAATAAGCAATCTGAGATCTTTAAAGATGCTACCTTTTTATTCTGAAATGAGATTGGACATGTCAAGTCACTTTTGCCTCCGAAATGATCTTTCAGAGAAATGCTAGAAATTATAAATGGGAAGGGTATTACTTCTTCATTTTTAGCTGGGTACTACACATTAATAATCAAAAACTCAAGAGATGTGACTCTTTCTTAAAATGGACTAACCCTTTTTGCAAAACTACTTTAAATTTCATGGCACCACAGAATCACCTAGAATGACAATGCTGTCTTTCAACTTGCCTCATATTAAATAAAATGAGATGTGAAGAGCAAGCCTCCCTCATAAAGAAGCAGGCAAATTTTGATACAAATGCACATGTCAAGTGCTATAAGCATCAAAATTCATTTCTTTTACACTATGTGCACGCACATACACACACAACCTACTACAGAACAATTTACTTGCTTCTAACAGCAGTAAGAAAACTAATAATAGTATGGTCAACAATATTCCTTAAATTTTAGTGTAACTATGTAAGAATATCCTTTTCCCCTTAAGATTATTCCTGCCATCATTGACCTGCTCAAATTTTAAGGTGAGTTTTTCTGATGTTTTGTATGTTCTAAATCTTCCTAGAAACCAGAAAAAAAGCAGTGAAGGCTCCATGTTTCAGTCAAAAACTCAATCTCCCTGAAAATACTACATAACCCAGTTGGCATCATTCCCAAGAGAGAAGGGTTAACAAAAGAACTTTTCCAAACTGCATCATAAATAAACTATTATCAGGGGCCTAAACATCTTGCAAAGACAAAGGTCCACCCTGAACCTAAATGTGTCTGAGCAGTCAGTGTTGTACTGTGGCTACAACTTCACTTCTGTATCATTCTACCTTATTAGCAAGCTACATTTCTAGGTTAACAGTTCTACCAAATATGAATATGAAAGTTTATTTTTAATAAGACAATGTTGCAAATTATGGTCAACCAACATCTTTTCACCAAATACTTCAAGCATAAAAAATGAGAATCTTTACAAAAATATACAGAGACACCACAAATTGGTAGCTGCCCATAACATTAAACAAACTGGACTCTTAAGAGTGGCTTCTCAACAGCATATTTTAATTATAACCATTGCCTGGTACAGGGAAAACTAACAAGTGTTTTTTAAGCATCATTGCAACATTGTATTCCTGATAATTTAAGTAAACCAAACTATGAGTAAATGAATGATACATGCCTAAAAATTATCATGGTTTGAACTATCAGTGGCCACTGGACTTAGGACTAGTCCAAGACCTTGATCTAGATTTTGACCTAGACCTAGACTGTGATCTTGACTGAGATTTGGATCTAGGTGGTTCTTTTTTCCTTGATTCCTTTTCATATCTTGAGCCAGACTTATAATGTGTTTTGGAATCTGTTTTAGAGGTGCCTCTAGTTTTGGTGTGAGATGCAGACCTAGAACGTGATTTAGCCTTCATTTCTTTCTTGGGCTGGGACTTGGACCGTGATCTTGAATTGGATTTAGATCTTGAAAAAGATCGATTTCGGTGTTTGAATCT
>NW_003852551.1:403692-412714 GCF_000181295.1 Otolemur garnettii
ACTTCGGCTTCTAGAACGTCTATATCTGTCATAATCATCATAGCGTGAAGAACTGTACACATTTCTTCCTTCCTTGGCTTTCATCTGATTTGGTGCTAGGAAATACACAACACAAATATTTAGAAATATTAAAAACTTAGTACTGAAACCCTCAATTAAAAAAAAATTTCTGGTTGGGTATGGTGGCTCATGCCTGTAATCTTAGAACACTGGGAGGCTGAGGTGGGTGGATCAGCTGAGCTCACAAGTTCAAGACCAGTCTGAGCACGAGTGAGATCCCATCTCTACTAAAAATAGAAAAATTAGCCAAACATTGCGGCAGGCTCCTGTAGCCCCAGCTACTGGCAAGGCTGAGGCAGGAGGGTCACCTGAGACTACTGTTGTGAGCTATGCTGACAACACTGCACCCTACCCAGGGCAACTGAGACTCTGCCTCAAAAAAATTCCTGCATCCCCTTCTCTTAAACACCAAGGGAAGTGTGTATGTGTTTTGGATTCTGTTTTTAGAGATTTCTCTAGTTTTGGTGTGACATGCAGACCTACAGCATGATTTAGTCTTCATTTCTTTCTTGGGCTAGGTCAAGGCTGTGAATATTAATCTTGGAAAAGCTTATGTATTTACTCTCAAGAATGTCTATCAGAACACTGTATTATTGGCTCATGTGTATAACCCCAGTGCTTTAGGAAGCTGAAGCAGGGAGGATTGCTTGAGCCTAGGAGTCTGAGGTTTCACTGAACTATGACTGCTCCACTGCACTATATAGCCTGGGCAGCAAAGAACTCACTTCCAAAACGAAAGAAAAAGACAACTACTTTCACATTAGTAATCTACACCACAAAAGGATTTTTAAAATTCCAAATTAAAATACAAATGGCACTGTTTTACAAATGGAACTTTATGCTGGAAGTGAGCACAACCTAAAAGTTGTATCCTCATATTAATTTGAAATAAAAAACAAATTTATAAATAATAAATCACAAAAAAAATTATAAACCATTTTCCTTTTCAAAAAAAACAAAGAAAACAAACAAACAAAAAAAATGGCTTTTGAATCACACACTGGTTTGTAATTATCCTGCCAAGACTTCCATTTTATTAGAAAAACAATTAACAATAACAAGATACTTACCCGAGGCCTATAAACAATGTGCAGTGTCAAAATGTATTAATATATAATTACAGTTCAGACACCCTGACCAAAAAAAAATGTAGAAGAGAATCAACACCTGTAGCACAGTGGTTACAGTGCCAGACACACACACAGAGGCTGGCAGGTTTGAACCCGGCCTGGGCCAGCTGAACAATGACAACTGCAACAAAAAATAGCTGGGCACTGTGGCAGGCGTCTATAGTTTCGACTACCTGGGAGGCTGAAGCAAGAGAAAGCCTAAGAGTTTGAGGTTGCTGTGAGCTGTGATGTCACAGCACTCTACTAAGAGTGACATAGTGAGACCATGTCTCAAAAAAAGAAAAAAAAAGTGAAAGTGCTAACACTGAATGTCTCATACATACCCATACTCCTGGGCAGTCCTCAATTTTTGTATTATCTCATGCAATTCTACAAAGCAGATACTTTATGTATGGATATAAGTACATAGAAGTAACAAAATGAATACCCAGGAACCTATTACCCAACTCAAGAACTAGAGGATTACTGATAGATTGTATCTACCTGAGTTTTCCTCCTCTACAGCAGCTACTTCAATCTCTCTTAGTATCTTGCCCAAGACAACATAATTATAAGATTCTATTCCATTCTATTCATAGTCCTACATTATCTGCATGTAGCTAACATCTGGCCTATGCCTGTATAATCAACTTCCTGAAGAATTCAAACATATTTCAGGCATTCTGATCTCCACATCTTAGCTACACTTACCCTGAAACTTTGTAATCCACTTGAAAAATATGAAATATTCAAGATACTCTAGTTTCTTTAAAAAGTCTTTTGGATTTTGAACAGATGTATAAATTGCTTTAATAAAAAAAAATCTCAAGAACACTGTCTAAAAATAATACATTTATATGTTAGGCATTTGGGTACTTACTCTTCCGATCTCCCTGTGCAAACTGTATTTCAATTTGACGTCCACAAATCCATTTTCTGTCCAAATTATGCAAAGCATCTTCAGCATCACGAACATCCTCAAATGTACTAAATGTTAAGGGGCTTGGGAAGTTTTGTAAACTTTGATAATGAATGAAAGTTCAGGTGGTAAGTCTGGAAAAATTAATAATCTCCCAATATTGTTTTAGAAATATCAGTTAGATCCCACTTACTAATTGGCTGATGCAGCCATTAACACTTAATAGTATAAACACTTGGGATTTTCCAAAGCATGTTTCTGAAAATACATGTGAATATACACTGTAATGTTATGACTGAAATAACATGTTATAGCTGAATCACCAACATGTCCTATCAAAAAGATTTTCTTAATTTTAAGAATTAACTTCATAAAAAAACCCACAAAGGTCAGTTCTATGCTGTATGCTAAAACAGAAATTTCTTAAAACCAAAATACTGTTTTCCATACTTATTTGTTTCAAATGAAAAAAAGGAAATGCCAATAGTTCTTGTGTGAGCAAGCAGAACATGTCTTACCTTACAAGAGATGAAAGCATTAACTTCATATTTTGCTGTTTTTTACAGCTATACCTAATACTATTAATTTATGTACTTGTCTTCCTTGCACTGCACAGGAAAGACTGGTACTCTAGCCATTTGTGGGTATCAAGACAGAGTTAGGCAATACTAGAGACAATCAGTATAATAAGCATATTACATGCTACCAAGAAGTAACAAACCATGATTAAGGACTCCTAGACCGGAAAGCCCTAACTGCAATACTAAACATACAGCGTTCAGCAAAAAAGTGCTTTAGGACTGTTTTCCAATTCAAGAATTTCAAAATAATATTTACTAGTGATAAGCAGAACTGCTAGTACTCATTTTTGATCTGAGAAGCTAAGATGTATAGTCCTCCCACCTCTTGTCAGCAATAATACTATGAGAACTCCTGGCTTTACACAGTTACTTTGTCCAAACCTAGCTCCTCTCCTTAACCACCTCTCTACCATTCTCACAGAAGGAAAGGATACATTCAAGGTAATGCTTGATATAAAAGGTTTGGAGAGGGATCCAGGTTAGGTTCAGGCACAGATTTCCATTCTATCCTTAAAAAAATTCCCACTATTCTAAATTATACATTTCTATTGGTTACATTTGAAACAGAACACCAGGGTGCAGATTTGGAAAGCTGATTATAAAATATCCCTGAAGTGACACACTCCTTTTAAGACTGATACTAGTGTTCTTTTATTCCAGAGACTAAATGGTCTGCCTCACTAGACTTCCCACTTTTTGTTCGGAAAAGAATTAAAAGACTGCAGCAGGTTTCCAGCTCTCTCTTACTGAGGCCATTATGTGTAGGTAAAATGGAAGAAGAGGTTTTCCCAAGTCATGATTTACTGGACTTTCAACATGAAAAGGAAAAGGCTGATGGGGAGTTTAGGATCTTGATTACTGTAACTGAACATTCCTCAAGGTTAATGCAGTCTGGCTTTAAACTAAAAAAGAATAAGTTCGCTTAATGGTTATACTACTTTGTTACCCCAAGAGATAGAACATAACAATTTTTTAAAAGGATTTATATGAAGAGCTATAAAAATTATTAATGAGAACAGAGCATCCTCTCTGGGGCTACCCTCAAAAATGGAATCCTGGTATAGATGGCAAGGTTCTACTTTACCTGGTAAGCCAGGGATATGAAGAGAGTGAGGCAGAAGAGAGAGCAGGAACAGTGGCAACCAAGTATCACTCTGATGTCAGTCATGGAGAAATATGAATTTCATGGTCTTTCCAAAAATGAAACTGATAAGCCCGTTACTTATTTCCTTCTAACTATTTTAAAGACCATAAAGATCTACTCTCTCTCTCTCTCTATATATATATAATTATCACTCTCCTATAGTTTTCTTTGTATAACCACCCTTTTCTGGCTCCGGTATTACACACTCTTGACTTTATTGCTGACTTTGGTTCCCAGGCCATTCCAAACCAGGTAAAATCAGAATGCACAGCCACCTTTATGATTCTCCCTGTAACAGAATTTTGCAACGAATTCCCACAACTGTCTTTGATCACTGGCCCTGCAGCAGTAGCTTTTGGCCTTTCCCCATTAAGTTCCATTAGCTCTCTGCTAACTTAAATTTCAGATCCACTGAATTTAAGCAGTTTCTCCCAGCTGGAGGTCCACAGACTAAACCTTTGTTGTTGCAGGGAGAGGATCTCACTTAAGTGAGGAGGTAAGATTACCTGAAATCCTAGGTGAGGTACCAGTTTCCCACAGATCCTAATTAACTTTTAGGTACCCAGGGAGAAGGCTTTCTGCAACCTACTCAGGGCCAACTGATCAGGTGTGCTAACACAGTGCAGGGCCAATAGGTATCACAGAGATAAACTCCAAGAAGTTAAGGGTTTGTGTGTATCCCCAGGAGCCACTTAAAAATTCTATAAACAGTATTTCTAGTGGATCTGACCCTACAAGAACACCAGAGCTGTTTCTAAGTAGTCCCCAGTACATGCACCCATCTCTACTTTAAGCAGAGCTTTGTGGCCTGATCCCAGAACCTTATGCTACCCCAAAGAGCACACTACCTGCTACTCTGTGTAATATGCTGAATTGAATCTTAACAATATTACATCCTGTTATAACTTGATAAGCTAAGAGAGAGTGCATTTATACAAGACCACAATGACAACATCAAAGGCCCACACAAATCAAGTTACAGGTTTTGTCACTAGACCAAACCGAATCATTTTGAAAATTAACTGCTTACAAAACATAAAAAAATAAAAAATAAAAATAAAAATAAAGTTATTCTGTAGGATACATCAGGTATGACTCCTTTAATCTTGGCCATCATTCAACTTCATCTTGACCTTTAACTCTTTAAGTGCTTGTCAGAAGGACTTGTCATGAGATGCTTGGCCAAATATGACAGATGGCTTTATCTTTAACTTTGAAAAACAACCTTTTCCCCCTTTTGTAGATAAAGCGAGGCTTTGTCTCCCATTAGGCTTGTCCTTCTTCCAGCTTTTCTTTATTTTTTCTTTTCCCAAACTCTCCCTTCTCTTCAAGCCTGATCCTTAAGAGGTCTTTGGCTTGTCTACTTGCCTTAAGTGTTGAACTCTACTCTAAAGGTTCTTTCATGCTTTCTCTTTGGGGTCGCCATAACTGTACAGCTTTACATTCTCTGAGGTAACAACAGAGGACAGCAAATTAGGGGACAATATTAAAGAAGTTTACCTCATTGTTATACAATTTGTTTTTGATCAAGTGATTCAAATTAACAAACAAGAATACCAAACTTTAATTGCTAAGCACAAGAACATATTAACTTTTAATTGACTTACATTTAAATGTGGTAGCAACCAGAGTGTATTCAAATTTAAATCACATATAATCACTGATTTGAGTGTTAGCAGCATGAATGGGAATTTAAATATTACTATTTTTGGATTAACTTTAAGAAACAGCAATGTGTGAGTCAGAAGCAATTTTCAAAAATTTGAAGACATAAGACATTTATAAGAGGACAAAAATAAACTACTTTTTAGATGTTACCACTTACATAAACTTGAATTTCAAACTTCAACACCCCTCACTAATCAGCCATCTGAAGAAAGGATATTGAACATAAGCAAATCCTCTTGGACGGCGTGTGTAGAAATCAAGTGGAACATACACATCAACTATAGGACCATAACGACCAAATTCACGTCGTAAATCTTCAGACCTAAAATCATAAAAAGACCTCAAATTTTTATGTTCATGCCCTGAAAGGAGCTTCTTTGTAAGCAAAAGTTATCTTTCTGTAGCATCTCAATCACTGAAAGGGACTATGGTTAACAGTATTGAGACCCCACAGGTCTCAGCAGTATCCCTGGGTGACCTGAACAAACAAGCTTTCTAAATCTCAACATTAAAAGCCAACTAAAAGCATACAAAGATAGGCAGGCAATAAACCTTTTTAGTAAAGGGAAGCCAGGATCCAAGACTTTGAAAGATAAAAATGCAGTTCATAATTAGATGTATCATTATTTTACATCAACAGGAAAACAAGACACAATGTGAATATTGTTTTTATTCACAGCCTGCACTTTTCATAAAAAGTACACCAACATCAGGTTGTATATAAGCTTTACTAATGTAGTTCTTTTACTGCATCAAATCGACTCCAGTGCTCCGAAAAATACCAAACACTTATTTTTACTACAGTAAAATTTTAGCAATGGGATCAGACACTTAATAGTATGCAGTTGATGTTCTGAAAAATTAAAATCACAATGTATCTAACCTAACAAAAAAATAAACACCCAAAACTAACATCTTACTTCTTGTTTCTAAGTGGATCCTGAAATATAAAAGCAACCTGAAACAATTAAAGGAATTGGTGAGAACAAAACCTATTTAAGGTAGGTATGGAGTACTCTAATTTCGGTGTCAACGGGCTAATAGTAAAGGCTACCTAAAACCTCTTTTCTAAAAGGGTGACCAGAATTTCCAGGAAACGGGAAAAACTACTCGCGACATTTAACTGAAAAAAAAAATTAAACTCCACTGATTTCAACATCCCTTTTCCAAAACGTCTCCAACAGATTAAAACCCACACATGTTAACAACGACCAAAAATTAAGAAAAAGATAAAAGGTAGCAAATGCTTCGCCATATTCCTCTTCCTCGATCCCGTTATTTCACCGCAATTCTTTTTTCAAACAGAAAAATATCTCTCTGGGCCGAGGGGGCGTGCACCCCGAAGAAGGTGAATTTTGAATCAATGGGGAGCGGATGCTGGGCCGCGGAAATACAGTAGCCGGGGCTGGCTGCACCCAGAGGAAGCGGGAAGGAAGGGGCCCCGAAGTGCGGAGGGGGAAGGGCAACAAAAACCCCGCCACGCGGCCCGCGCTCCCCGCGGCGGCCCAGCTAGGGCAGGGGCTCCGCCCTCGCTCCCACGCCGCGGCTGAGGCCAGCGGCGCGGCCTAGTGTCGGCGCTGAACCCGCCATCTTCGCCCCTTCCGCTCCCCCGGCTCGGCGCCGTCGCCGCCGCCGCTAGGGTCCTCTCTGCGCGCCTGCGGCCTCCAGGAGTAGGCCCGCAGTACCTGCCCTGTACCTACCTGGTGTCGTCCGCCACGTTCCGGACGAACAGAGACGTGTTTGGGGGGCGCAGGTAGCGGGACATGACGGCGTGGGGCGAGTCTCGGCCCAGGGAACTAACGGGCTTAGCAAACCGTCCGCAGTTCCAGTGGCGGATCCTCAGACACACACAACCACACGGCTCCGCTACGGCTACAGCCTCTTCTCGCGAGACTTCACTCCCGCCTCCACTACCCCCCACCTCCAAACAACGCCGGGAAAGGCAACGACTATCTCCCGCGAGATAACCAGGTTTGCGCCTGCGCGTGCGGAGGGGGAGGTGCGCGCGCTGCAGCCTCGGTCTCATTCATTGGCTTCTGGAGTTGCCTTTCCCCCCTCCCCCTACAGTTAGCTCTTTCTTTCTTTTTCTCTTTAGTTCTTCATTTTCCCGCCCTTTTCTGCCTGGCGCGCACCCATCCTTCCTAGCCATCTCCCTAAAGTGAGGAAGCAGATGTTTAAGCTCCAACGCTAAACTTTACAGTTATTACTAAGTGGACGGACTTTTAATTTAACTCAGAGAGGCCGTCCTGAAATTTCCTATCTGGTCCAAATTTTTGTTAGATCCCTGTCTAACTGCTTTTTGTATGGAGTGTGGAAAAGGAGGAGGTGTGTACTGTTGCAGAGAACCAAGACTGTCACTCCAGTGCTTTCAGCATGCCGGCGGGAGCACCCCCTGCACACCATGGCCCCCTAGCCCCACTCTGGTCATTTCCGTTTACCCACCTCCGTTTAACCTGGTTGCGACCAAACCTCTTAATCTCCGTTGTTATGTAAATTCTTTATTCTTTGTTGCTAAGGGCATTCTGGATATGCGTCCGTTTTGTATTGCAATGGTTCGCAAACTTGGTCTCAAGACCCCTTTATATTCTTACAGATTATGGAAGACCCCAAAGAGCGCTTTAAAAAAGAAATGTGGGTTATACCTATTAAAATGTACTGAATTAGAACTTAAAATGGAGAAAATTTAAGACATCATAACACACAAGCACAGATTCCACTGCCATTGATTACACGTCATATCATGTACCCTTTGGAAAACACGTTTGTGAGAGAATGAGCATAAAAAAGGAAAATACTGTTTAATGTAGTTTTGATATTGAAGACCTCCTTGAGAACTATTCATTCCCTGCTCAATCAGACCCAACTTCTGGATGGCTCGGCGCCCGTAGCACAGTAATTATGGCCCTAGCCACATACACCGAGGGTGGCGGGCTGGAACCCGGCCCTGGCCACCTAAATAACTGCAACAAAAAATAGCCAGGCACTGTGGCGGGTGCCTATAGTCCCAGCTATTTGGGATGCTGAGGCAAGAGAATCGCTCAAGCCTAAGAGTTTGAGGTCGCTGTGAGCTGTGACACCATGACACTCTACCAAGGGTGACATAGTGTGACTCTGTCTCAAAAAAAAGGAGGGGGGCGGCACCTGTGGCTCGAAGGAGTAGGGCGCCGGCCCCATATGCCGAAGGTGGTGGGTTCAAACCCAAACCTGGCCAAAAACTGCAGAATTGCGAAAAAAAAAAAAAAAAAAAAGACTCAACTTCTGGAGATGAGAGAACTCCCGTTAGAATGCCTCTGGCATGTCACACAGTATAGCAGAGGCTCACATATCGTTTAATTAAATGAATTTTTATTTTATAAAAGGCCATAAAAGCATTATTTTTGCATCAGTGTCCAAGGCAAGTATGTGATTTAACAAAGGTGGTGGTAATCTGTAACACTAGCCTGCAGTACTTTGTAGCAGAGCTATCGTTTCTACACTGTGTAGAAAGCTTCCCAAGAGGCTTTGGATACTTGCTTTATTAAAATGTTGATCGCTTGGCTCG
>NW_003852551.1:413008-417824 GCF_000181295.1 Otolemur garnettii
ATGCCACGGCACTCTACCCAGGGGGACAGCTTGAGGCTCTGCCTCAAAAAAAAAAAAAAATATTGATCGCTTACCCATTATTTATCAGACGTTGTGCTAGGTACTTGAAACTCACTAATGAAAAACAGGGAGCTTATGTTTCTAGAGGGAGGCAGCATAGAAAATGAGCAAGCAACAAAAATCATTGCAGATTTGTGGTGTGAACAGTAATGTGATAGAGTGTTTGTTTTTTAATTTTTAAAACAAAAGGCCTTGCTAAGCAAGTGTCTTCCCTGCTCCTATCAGTGAAGTGCTTTTCAGCAGCAAAAAAACAGACTCCTGAAAATTACCTTTAAAATAATAGAGGAAATTTACACTGTCCAGTGGTACTCTAGCCACTCCATTTAATAGGGCGAAGTTTTAGAAAAAAGCCTGATGTACGTTTAGTGTTCTGTACATATCCATAGGACTGGCTGCATAATTTGTGGAGCCCAGTGCAAAATGAGAATGCAAGGCCCCTCGTTCAAAATTTATCATGAATTTCAAGAGGACAACAGTACAGTAGTAAGCCAAGTACAGGGTTGGTCCTTTCTTTTTTTCTTTCCTTATTTATTTTTTGAGGCAGAGCCTCAAGCTGTCCCCCTGGATAGAGTGCTATGGCATCACAGCTCACAGCAACCTCCAACTTCCAAGCTCAAGCAAGTCTCCTGCCTCTGCCTCCCAAGTAGCTGGGACCACAGGTGCCCACCACAACACCTGGCTATTTTTTTTTGGTTGCAGCCACCATTGTTGTTTGGCGGCCCGGGCTGGATTTGAACCTGCCACCTTAGGTGTATGTGGCTGGCGCCTTAGCCACTTGAGCCACAGGTGCTGAGACTATTTATTTATTTATTTTGCAGTTTTTTGGTTGGGGCTAGGTTTGAACTTGCCACCTCCGGCATATGGACCAGTGCCCTACTCCTTTGAGCCACAGGCACTGCCCCAGGGTTGGTCCTTCTGAGGATAGGGTCCCTTCACTGCACAGGCAATATGCCCATGAAGCATTACTTATAATACCTTGAGAAATAATAGGAGCAAAGAAATATTTGTTCACTGGAATTGCTTTCTGCCTCGAACACTGTGTCCCTTGGACACAGTTTTTATGCTTTAGGATGATCCCAGAAACTTGAAAAAGATGCTGGAAAAAGTGAATAGAAAGTGAGTTCCTTTCTGCCAGCTAGAGCGTGAGCTGGGCAATTTATGAAACTACAAATCCTTTAGGGTTTGGAGGAGGATGGTCACGGGAAGATGCCCTACTATTTAGAAGTGTAACTTTCCTTCACAAAAGTGTTGCTCAATGTTTCAGAGCCGTATAGGTATTTAATTCTAAGTACAATATCAGAACTGGTAATTCTTTAAAGACCCCCATTTTGTGTGTGTGGGACCTATCTGAAGATGTACGAAGCAATGTTAATTTCTGAAAATGCTGGTACTGCACCTGTTCTTGAAGAAATTATGTCTTATTGGCGTAATCCCTGAAATAATTAAAGAGAACAAGAGCAAGTAAAGTTTTAGCAAGAAAGGAAAAGTTTTTTCGTTTTGTTTTTTTTTTTCAGATAGAGTCGCACTATGTCACCCTTGGTAGAGTAGTGTGGCATCACAGCTCACAGCAATCTCGAACTCTTGGACTTAAGCAATTCTCTTGCCTCAGCTTCCCAAGTAGCTGGGACTACAGGCGCCCGCCACAATGCCTGGCTACTTTGGGGTTGCAGTTATCATTGTTGTTTAGCAGGCCCTGGCCAGGCTCAAACCTGCCAGCCTTAGTGTATGTGGCTGGTGCCCTACTCACTGAGCTACAGGCACCAAGCCAGGAAAAGTTTATTCTAATAGTTTAGACAGAAAACCCGGCCCTGAAGAAAGTGCAGCGTCTAGATTTTATATACAACTTTTGAGGAGTGTCAAGTTTCTTGGAAATATCCCACAATCTCGATCAACTCCATTCCCATAGCATGTTCCCATAACAATTTGTATCTATCTGTCCACATCTGTCCCTCAAAACAATAAGCTTCCCAAGGTAACCCATCTGTGAGGTTTTGTACCAGCAACGTCTTGATTAGCAATTAGCCCCATTCCCACAATAAGACCAGGTCGGCCTGACCCATCCACCCTGCTCACGTCTAATTGCCTAACCTAACAACACTATACTCAGTAAGCCATACCTTTTGCTGGAAGGATACTCATAGGGACCAATTCTTAGTTAAGTCAGTGGAATTATAAGCCTGATCCCATGAGCAGAATCAAAACTTAGAGTCAAAACAAGGTTAGTTTCATTGGTATGATTGTTTAATTCAGACAATGGCCATGGACAGTGCCTAGCACTGTGAATCGTCTCCATGGGCGATCAATTAGAAGCACATTTATTTAATTTGTTTAATAAGACATGCCTGGTGTCTCCTGCAAGTCTTCTTACTCTAGTGAGTAGGCAACAAGCCAAGTTCTGACTAAGGAGGACTCTGTGTTCTCCTTCCAACATTTCTTGTGAGTTGGAAACTTTGGGGCATATACGTATAAATATACATATATATACATATATATATAAACATTTATATACAGGCTCTCTTTCTACCACTGGCTCACACTACACATACTTTGTGGGAGAATTCATGGCTTGTGCACACATTTGTTCATCATATTCCTTAGGTAATCTATTCTAGAATGTTTTCCTAGGCGGGGAGCAGTGGCTCATGCCTGTAATCCTAGCACTCAGGGAGGCCAAGGTGCGTGGATGGCTTGAGCTCAGGAGTTCAAGACCAACCTGAGCAAAGTCGAGACTTCCTGTCTCTGTTAAAAATAGAAAACCTGAGGCAAGAGGATCATTTGAGCCCAAGAGTTTCAGGTTGCTGTGAACTATGAAGCCACAGCACTCTACCCAGGGCAACAGCTTGAGACTCTGTCTCAAAAAAAAAAAGACCTCAAGACAAAACTTTCTGATAATGTATCAGGTTTAGGGGATAAAAGATAAATAAGACAGTTCCTGTGTTTTCTTCTTTTTCTTTTTCTTTTTTTTTTGAGACAGAGTCTCACTATGTCGCCCTCAGTAGAGTGCCGTGCTGTCACAGCTCACAGCAACCTCAAACTCTTGGGCTTAAGTGATTCTCTTACCTCAGCCTCCCAATTAGCTGGGACTACAGGCGTCCACCACAACACCTGGCTATTTTTTTTGTTGTTGCGATTGTTTAGCTGGCCCCGGGCTGGGTTCAAACCCACCACCCTTGATGTATGTGGCTGGCCCTGTAACCACTGTGCACGGGGACTGAGCTCATTCTTAAGTCAGAATACTAAGAAGTGTTTGTAAAGTTGTATTTTAGGTAAGTTTTACATAGTTAATAATTACTCATCTGAATTTTAATCAGATTAGTTTTATATCAGCCAAAGGGCTCATGAGTTACTATCCAATCTAAGAGGGTAACAACAAAAGACTGTTGTCAGGTTGCCTAAAGGCGTCCACTAGTTTTATGAATGTCACTAGGTCTATAGTCAGGGCCTGTTTGAAACAAAACACACAAGTAAATACCAAAACCTAGAGTCATAATTTCCCATGCCCCGTAAGCAGCAGAAAGTCAAACTCAAGTGCTCATTTCCCTCCTTACCCAAGTTAGACTCCAGTGTTCCCTTGGTTCTGGCCTCAACTCCCCAGCTTCCACTCCCTGGGTTGTACTATCCTGGCAAAATCTCCATCGCTACCATCCTCGTCCAGTCTCTACCCGTGCAACTGTGCATGAACTGGGAAAAAACATACACCGTGTGAACTGGAATCTTCTATCAGTACTTTACATTTATGACCACAAACATCAAGTGAGCACTGGGCGCTGCCTGGTGGCAATTCCGGTGTTTTCATAGTCAAACACTCCTCTATTTTCCCAGGGTTGTTTTTCTTTTTGCAGTTTTTGGCTGGGGCCAAGTTTGGGTTTCTTTTTAGTTTCTTTCTGCCCTCAAACCTCCAATCCCCTCTGCCCCTCCTCAGTGTCAGCTAATTTTATCAAGAAAATAGAAATAGGAGAAGAGACTTGTCCATCTTCCTGTCACCCACTCCGGGGGAGGTGCGAACCCTGTTTCCTCTGCTTTTCTCTTTTCTGCAGCGGATGGCTGGCTGTCCCCGCTTCTGTCTGAGGCCGACTCCTCCCCTCCCCTCCTCCTACATGATCAAGTTCCCTCCTCTTTGGATCATTTCCATGAGTACAAAATGCATGCAGTAATGGCTCCCCTTTTTAAGAATTCCAGGGTGACAGAGGGAGACTCAGTCTCAAAAAAAAAAAAAGAAGAAAGAAAGAAAGAAAGACAGAAAGAAAAAGAAAGAAAAATGCCAACTCTTGGAACCAACATGGAGCCAGATTGTCTGACTTCATAGCCTGACTGGTAAATACCACATATCTCTCTAAAATGGTGGATCAGGGAGCCATTGGTTACCAAGGTGTGTGGATAGGGGCAGAACAAAGTTGAGAACCTCTGGCCTAAAAACTTTACAGAGTTGCCAAGCCTTCTGTTCTTTGTGGGCTGGTTATCCAGGCTAACATGTAACACCTTGTATAATGTAAAGAAAGGGCATGGGAAAGAACCGAAAAAATACAGTCATGTGCTTGGTAAGGATGTTGTGGTCAACAACCAACTGAAAAAAAGTTAACTGTAAATCGTTAAAACATCCACAGGCAGATCCTTTAGGAGGTGTTTCAGAACATTGTACTTGTAAGAGATGGCAGCCCCGGCTCGGCGCCTGTGGCTCAAGTGGCTAAGGCACCAGCCACATACACCTAAGGTGGCGGGTTTGAATCCAGCCCGGGCCCACCAAACAACAATGACG